>NC_047530.1:39357991-39697991 GCF_012275295.1 Melopsittacus undulatus | reverse complement strand
TGAAGATTACTCCTGTAGGGCTGCCAAGGTCACAGGGACTTTAGATTATCGGCTGCATAAATGCTGCTTGTGTGTTTTAAAGGGGTAGCCTTAACATTTCATTTGCAAGTCTTTGAAACAATTTTCTGTATTTATTTTCCTATATAAAAGTCCATTTTTTTTCTTTAATTTTTTCTTCCTTGTATTATTCATATTGTGTGGTAAAATTACTTCTAGACTGCTTCCATTGCACTCTACAGCATCAGTTCCCAAATGTGGTGTGCTGACCCCAGAGGGGGGTTGTGAATAAAACCCTTGCTGCTTTACAGTGTATAGGTGTTCTACACAGTATATGTCAATCAGTCTTGTACAGGACATGTGAGATGTGAGGTAGGGTATGAGCCTACCAGAACTGCAGGAGCACTCCTCTAATCCAGTGTTCTTAAAAGAAGCTGCTTTCATACATTTAAAGTAGAGGAGCTATAAGTCTTATGATTCAGGCATTTCAGAGGCATGACAGAAGTTTAAATCAGAAATAGGAAAAGTTTGGTCCCACTGTGCCCCGCACCTCTCTTTGTGAAGGTAGTGTCACTAAAGATAAGGGGCAAGACCTTTGTTTTTTGTAAATCTAGGAGCCTCTTTAGAGCTAAGTAATCTACAGCAGTTGAGAACTGGCCTATAAGCCCTTTAAATATATTCACTTTTTCTTCCTTTGAAGCTGTTTCTTTTCCCTGGAATGCCTAGTATCTGTGTGTTTTTGTAATGAGCTTTGTGTCTAGCAACAAAATTAATTTCATTTGCCTTGTTTTAGAAAACAAATTTGCTGTGGACTGCCTGTGACCCCCTGGTCTTGTTGGTCTCTGACTAGACTGCAAGCAGTTACAGACTGCTTGATCATATTAAAAGAGGCTTTGCAAACTAATTTAAATATTTTACACTGCTACTTATACGGATAATAAAGCTGTAGTTTTAACAGGGATTTATGTGATTGTGAACTGGGAGTAAGATGGCCTCCAGCATAATATTCTAAGAGGGAGAATTCCTGTACAAGGCTGTCAGCTAGAATGTTAGTTTAGAGCTAGAACATGTTTTGGAAACCCTTGCCAGCTTTAAATTAAAAAAGTTTAATGTGAACATCTACATTTCCTATACATCTCTACATAACATGTGGAGTACATGTGGGTACTATGACTGTCTTATCAGTATAATTCTGTCATGAGGAGTTTGTACATTATGCTTGTGAATGAATTAATTAAATGATGCTAATTTTCTAGAGGTTTGCTACCTGTGTGGTCAAAATCTGGATGTGTTCATTCTTTACAGAATTGAAATGGAGAATAAGTATTTGATGAACTCCTGACACAGTTACATTATTGCGTAGGCTGCTTGCATTAACTTGCGCAGAGAAGGAGAGCACTGAGTTCCTAACATCATCACCATAAAGAGCACAGGCCTCTGATATAGTTACTGTTGACAAAGAAAGGGACTGGCCCCATGACACTAGCAGGAAATCATGAAAGCATCTCAACTCATGAACAACTTGCACTTAAAAAAAATGTGTAGAATTAGTTTGGTTAGAAAACCTCTGCACTGTTCATTTATTATTTAATCTTATTTTACTTTGTACAGACAAGCTATCTGGCCTAGTGTGAGGCTTCACACAGCCAATTACTTCAAGGTGTTTAGTTCATATATTATTTAAAGCATAAATCTTGTACAGGTTGTCCATTGACGACCCTGTGAGGAGTCTATAGTAAATGCCTTTCATCACTGCTGACTGACTCAAGCACACAACCCTACCTGCTGAGCTAAATAGGCCAAGAGAACTGGTGGATTTGTAAGATACTGGATTTAACAGCCTTTTTCTGTATACTTAAGTGATGGAAGTTAGTGCATATAGTTGAAGCCCAGTGTTACGATTTAAGAAGAAATTAAATTTCATATAGTGTTGTAAATTGTACTTGGTTCTGCTAATTGAAAACAGGGCACCGTTAATTTTGTATGTTTCATACTTTAAAATGTATTTTTAAAAGTAATCGTATTCAGTCATGTATTTGAATAAATAAAATGTTGCCATAGGAAGCTTCTTAATGTATTTAATAGAATATTCATGGAAATTCCCTTTTTAAGAAATAGGTGCTCTGGTTGTGTTTGTTCTTTCCCTCCTTTCTCAAATCATTCCTCTCAGGCTGTTTTTTAAGTCTAGTGCAGTGATACCAGCAAGGTGCTCTCTGCATGGCTTGGAAAGAATCTTGCTCAAGTAATACACCAATTGCATCTGATGGGTTTATGTGTCATTAGCAGTGTCTGTCCCACACTGAATGTGCCAGGTATTTAACTGGGGACTGGTATTAATTTCAGAGCTAATACTAAGCTGTTCCACATCAATGCTTAAAGCAGGTGGTTTGAATTGACAGTGTAAAGGGAAAAAAAAAAGGTGAGAGAAAATTACCATTGTACTGTAGAATTTCTCCGATTGAATTGACTGATTATTCTGCCAAAAAAGCATTGGGAAACGGGCAGTGGTTACGAGGAGCAAAGAAATTACAGGATTCTTTTAGAAAGAGGTTCTCTGACTTTGCACAAATAATTCAAAACAGTAAATTTTGATGTTAAAGGTTTTAATCTAGCACTTAAGTCTGTGTGTTCTGCAATTTATGACTTTAAAAGCTAGTATCCCATGTAAACTGATAATGTAATTTTCTTAGTCCATACTGTCTCTTTTCAATGCTCATTAGGTGATTCAGTGTATGTCAACACAGGTGATTCAACATAGTGATCCCACCTTCCCATAGTAGCTTTGGTTTTGAGTTTAAAAACTACCTTTCAAAGCCAACAGCACTGTTGTGTTTGAAAAACAAGTTGTGTAAGATACCTGGAGAATGTATATATGATGGTGTGCACAGTGGCTTACAGTATTGCAAAGTTGTCAAATATATAAATAATGTCTTAAGTGAATCTTCTTAACTGCATTAATATCTCATTTCACTCACAATTGAATTATTTTCTTAACACTTGATTTCAATGGAACAAGACCAGACATGAATCAGAGAAATAGTCTGAATGGTTTTTTTATTAATGTAAATTAAATTGTTCAGTAATGCCCAATTATCCTGTTAATTTTAAGTTATTAGCTATGCCCTGTGATAGCACTGGGATATTTTTCTTTAAGTTCATATTTGGTGGGACAGTTGGTTTTTTTTTTTTCTTGATTGTGTAATCCCACTGATTTTACCTTGTGGAATCTGGGATTTACTATCTGGTCCAGTAATGGGTTGTGTACCTTTTTGCTGATAACACTAGTGACCAGGAAAACTTTCTCTGTATGTAGGCTCCAAAATCTGGTGATAACAAAAGCAGCTTTAAAAATCCCTCCAATCTGTCCTTGCATGGGTGGCATAGAATTTCATGCACATAAACAAATAAAATATTGCCACGTTCCCTCTGATATTATGGAGTTGGCATAATATTTTTTTCTTCTAGTTTGTCTAAAAAGAAAATTGGGTCATGAAGAAGAACTAAATAGAAATGCAAGTTGATTTCTCTATCAGACTGATCTTATAAATCAATCCAGAGACTTATTAACCTTTTGGTTTTGGAAATCATGACAGTTAACCTTATTAGTGAAATTGTGTTCAACCTGTGAAAAGAGGACATCCTATAGACTGCCAGAATGGATACTCTGTCTCATTTCTTGTACAAATACATGTGTATTTTCCTTTGTGAGCTTTGTGGTTTATATAATTGGGGTACAATTAAAAGATAGGCTACAATGGAAGCTGGGAGGTGGGGAAGTGGAGGGCAGCCTGCTAGTTTCTTCAGTCATAGGACAGAATGTTATATATCATTTAATACCTATATGATTATGTACTACACATAAATATAATTACATTCATATGTAATAGGTAAATATAATGCTAGTAGGAATTTGAATTCTGCAAAGAAAAGAAAAATTCTCTATTTGAAAGCATATTATAACATACATGGTTTTGATGCACCATGCATAATGTTGAAGGCTGTGGCTACATTCTAGTTACTCCAAAATGCCTTTGTGAACCAGAAGAAAACTACATTCCATAGGACTTCAATGGTGAGTCCAGAATATTTGTTCCATTACTTCCAGAGAAGGCATCTGTAGCTTGTAGTAACTTTAGAGCTAATACATGGAGTTATGCAGTTCTACTTGCCTTTGAACTGTGGCACTGAAAGCCAAATGCAACATAAATACAACAGGCAATATATTTTACAATCTGCAGACTTTATCAGACCATTTATAGTTTGGCAAATGTAGCAGCCGAACCTGGAAAAAATACAGTATCTTTAAATTGTTTTCTTATGTCAGTCAAAGGGTACAATCGTTTCATAGAATCACAGAATAGTTAGGGATGAAAAGGACCTTAAGATCATCTAGTTCCAACCCCCCTGTCATGGGCAGGGACATCTCACATTAAAGCATGCCACACAAGGCTCTGTCCAGCCCAGCTTTGAATGCTGCCAGAGGTGGAGCATTCACAACCTCCCTGGGCAGTACCTCACCACCCTAACAGTAAAGAATTCCTTCCTTATATCCAATCTAAACCTCTGCTGTTTAAGTTTCAACCCGTTACCCCTTGTCCTATCACTACAGTCCATAATGAAGAGTCCCTCCCCAGCATCCCTTCAGGCCCCCTTGAGATACTATAAGGCTGCTATGAGGTCTCCACGCAGCCTTCTTTTCTCCAGGCTGAACAGCCCCAACTTTCTCAGCCTGTTTTCATATGGGAGGTGCTCCAGTCCCCTGATCATCCTCGTGGCCCTCCTCTGGACTTGTTCCAACAGTTCCATATCCTTCTTATGCTGAGGACACCAGAACTGCACACAATGCTCCAAGTGAGGTCTCACGAGAGCAGAGTAGAGGGGCAGGATCACCTCCTTCGACCTGCTGGTCACTTCTTTAGGCTTTTATTAGTTGTAAATGGTAATGTTACAAGGGGAAAAGTATTTTGTTTAGACTACATTTATCTAGGAAGTGAGCTTGCTTTAACTTAATGCTCAGGCTCCTTTCCAATTTGAGAGGGAAAAATAGTACATAAGAATGACTAGCCTTACTGCTGGATTCATAAATTTAACTTCCCTTTGTGTATGGAATGGAGAGATATATCTTGCTATTTCATAGCTGACAGCATGAATGGTGTAGATTGATATATATATATAATGTGAGGGGAAAAAAGTTAATACTAAGTAGCATGTAAAACAAAAATAAAATTGCCAGTGCATTGTATACAAAGAAAAGAGGTTAAATTGATTGCTATTCATTGCTCTGAACATATTGCTAGGTGAAGATTAAGGATCAATTCTTCTTTTACTGACTGTCACTCTCCTTACCTAGGATTAGATTTTGGCATAACTTAAATTGAAGATCTCAATAAGTTTTATTTGGCTGTCAGTTTAATTTGATGTGAGCTGATGAAATTTAAGTCTAGTTCTACAAAACGAAAATCAGTAATGTGTATTAAGCTTTGTTGAAAAATTTACTCATGATTTCACTATTTTCCTCAAGAACTTCTTATATGTCATTATTTATGTAATACACAAGCTTGCTTCCTATTCCTTCTTTCCTTTACATTTAACCTTCATTTATGCATGTCATGGTTTCTTATTCCAACTCATGTGTCACAAGTAGGCAGCACTCTAGAGCAGGGAAAGGTGAGTTGCATCTATCCAGAAGCCGTAGGGTGTTGTGGAGTGAAAAGTACAAACATTTCATACAAGAGAAAAATAATTGCAAACAAATGGAAACTTTTTAACTTGGATAATGAGTGCAGTGCAGCTCTATGTGGTGGATGTGTGATGTAAGTTAAAATTAGAAAGTAGTAGGAATTTTCTCTATTTTTCTAAAGACAGAAATGGAACGCTGTCGACAATGCTTCAGGCATTTTGAAACCTTTCCTTAAATCTGCCGTCTCAAATTTCATTCTGTAAATTTGTTTGCTAGTTGCAGAATGATAAAAAGCTCTGCTGATTTTTCTTTTTACCTACCTCTAAAATATCAGTTGAAAACCATACTCATAGCAAATTAGAAATGACATACAGAACATAGTTTACTTTGGACAGATTGGAAACTTTGTTTTTCAGTATTTTGGGAGTTCTGTAGCCCCCTGGTGGAATGTGAGGAGAATCTACAAGTAAAATATTTGGTAATCAGTTATTACTCAATCGTGTTTTACCAGAGAGCTGAATAATATATTCTTTCCCTAGTTTGTGCAGGAGTGGTGAAATCTGCCATAAAGCCCAAGTTTCCAAGCATTGCTTGAAAAGTCTAGATTATCTTTAAAAAAAGAAAAAAAAAGTTTTCTATCTTCCAACAGTGCAGGACACAAGAGCTAAGCAGTCTTAAATAACTTCACTGGTTGAGGAGAGACTGCTTCATG
This sequence comes from Melopsittacus undulatus, assembly GCF_012275295.1. NCBI lineage: Eukaryota > Metazoa > Chordata > Aves > Psittaciformes > Psittaculidae > Melopsittacus > Melopsittacus undulatus. Next base: position 39,691,602 of record NC_047530.1, on the reverse strand, counting down.
AGAAAGGGAACAAGAATTTTCCATGTCCCGACCAGAAATGGACATCTTTTCTGATCAGAGATGTTCAGTCTGTGTCCCAGAAATATATTTTCTTTGGCTCTATTGAGAACAACTGTTGCACTTGGTCAGGATACCTAGTTAAGACAATGAATTTTTAATTTTTTATTTTTTTTTTTTTTTATGCCAGAGAATGTGAGTTGAAAGCAAAATGTGGAAGCCAGTTTCTTTGTAGCTAGTATAGCAAAGGTGAAGGAAGAGCAGCACAGCAACAGCAGGCTTTTCTGGGGTGAGGCTAGGGGAACAGCAATAGCAGAGTTCCTGCAAGGAATAGTAAGGCATTAGCAACTTACTTTTCAAGTTACATAGCCTCATGTAATAAGGTTTAGAGAAGACACTGGGGTATGACTCCAACTGATGTACAAGGAAGGGGTCATGTCAGAATAAATAGAAAAGCAAAGGAAAACAAGGTCATGGTAGGAAAGGATGAAAGTTTGGGGAGTGGAGATACCTATTGGATACCTGTGTGAGGATGAAGGGAAGGTAAAAGTAGTTGTTTCTGGTGGAATGTAGAAAGGGATTCCTGTTGGGCTGGTCCCTGAACTCTGATTTTACAAGAGCTGTGTTTGGAAAGAAGGTAAAAGTGGGTGCTTTTTGGGAAATGGGGGTTTAAAAGCGGGACTTGAAAGGTACTCTACTGTATCTGGTAGAAGAAAAAAAACCCCACAAAGCAATGACAAATATGAAATATATAAGAACTGGCAGTAGGAATTGCTCACACAATCTCAAATTCTACAGCATGGGAGTTGGCAGTGGCCAGGAATATAAATGACAATTCTAAGTTCTCCAACCTTTCTCACTGTGGACCTGGCAAATTTTAATAGTTCTAGTGCTTAGCTGATACCAGTTTTCATGATGGATGTACAGACATAAAGTATGTTTACCAGTGTTCCTGATCCTCCTAAATTAGTCATATTTGTTGGACAGTGAAAGCAAATTCTGTGCTGTGGCAGAAAGACAGTCAAACTTCAACTGGAAGGATGGTAGACCAGCACTACATAGCAGGGTTTTCTCCATTTCTCTACTACCAGTTCAGTTTCTGGGAGTCTAATATGTTTCTTGCAAAATATATCTACTCAAAACAGTTTCAGAACAGCATAAAGGTCTTGAAATAGTTGACAGGGTTTCTTGTGTGAACATTAACTGCGTGGCTGTGTGACTGCATTCCCAGTCTAGTTAAGATAAAACAATCACAACTGGGATGTCAGTGAAATTGCAAATAAAACACAGCTATTTAAATTGAAGCCTGTCCTGATATTTCCATATGGGCAATGGGTTAATGTTTTTTTTTGGAAATGCTCCATTCTGGTATTCGAGGACATGTGTGAAATGTATACTCGTTGAATTTCCAGATGCTACAGATGTTGCTGAGGTGTCTTGGCGTATTTGTTTGATTGTTTGAACTACACACCGCTTTTGCTCAAAAGAATAATGTTTTGTGTCTACTCTCCCTGGCTCACTAACACTGTCCATCTCCTGCAGGACATTCTTTTGCTTTTATTCCTTTCTGTGCAAACCAGGTTCTAAGATCTGCTAGCAGAACTTCATCTCTTAAAGCCATGAAGACATTTCTTTTTCTTTTGCAGAATTTCAAGATTCAGTCCTTTGTTAGCTTTCTTAGAAAGAAGTTTAATTGCTCCCAAGCCGGGATGCTTTATGCCAGGTTTCAGCCTGTAGCCACTTCTTACTGCCAAGTTCTGAACCCCTGAAAATAAGGGCTTATAGAACTGCTGACACAACCTTAACTATAATAATGCGAATGACACCGCCATAACACTAATGATAAATGGCATACATTTTAAAACATTTAAAATGATCATAGCCTTGAAGTCAAACACATCTGGGAAATATTAATGGTATGTGAACTGCCCTGTGTGGATCTGAATTATGAGCAGCACAGAGATGGAAAGAGATAAATTGCATTATAAATCACTTATTCTATTGTTTACTTTTAAAAAACCATATATACTTTCTGTTTATGCAGCATGTCAGCTGTTTGAAAAAAGATAAATAGTTCTAAATTCATATTTATTCCAAAGAATAAATATTTAGCACAATGTGGTGTCACACTGACTTCAGAGAAATAATTACAGTATATGGTTTTATCAACAGCAATGCTTAGAGGCCATTGAGTTTGTATATATTTAGTATGGTTTTATCCTCTGATCAGTTTGTTCTTTATCATTTCATGAATTTATATAAGTTAGGTGTTTTTCAGCCCTCCTTTCTAATTTGGCAGAAATGGCATATGCAGTACTGTATCTGATGGTTCTAAATGGATAGTTGAAGAAAATGTTTCATGGTGTTTCATCATTTACTGTATCATAGCATTCTAATTCTCAAAATCTGTGTAATGGTTATAGATTTTATTTTTTCCAATATCACTTTGCTAAAGTGGTTAAGCACAAGGGTTTCAGGGAGCTTTCCTAATATCTATAGGAATGTTGGCTCTGTCGGAAGAAGTCAGATGGACTTATAAAAAGCTTCACTGAGCACGGAAATGATAATAATTTCTGAGTAAAATTCAGATGTTTACCTGAAGCATGAGGATTTTTCAAGAGGCTGTATATGGCCAAAAGCCCCACACAGTCAAATTGGACCCATCATAATAAACTTACAAACATCTTTCCCATGCTGCTGATGCTTGGATCAGATTGTGGTCCACCAGTTCTTTTCGGAGAGATTCCAGTCTCTTCCTTATTGAAGAAAACTGATGCTTCCCCCTTCTCCCAACACCTTCCCCCACCCCCCTTGACACTTCTTCACTCTTTCCTCATGATTGTTGACTCTACTTAGGCCTTCAAGAGGGCTCTCATCTCTTTGCTTCAGATGTTGAGGAGCACAACCTGGGTGACATGAACCTGAAATCTTTCAAGCATCATTTTTTGACAGCTATTACAATTGTATATATGGGGGAATAACATTGTAAAGGCAGTGAACATTGAGCACTGAACAGGATTTTAATGCATTCAACACAGTAACTTCTTTTTCCTTCTTGGAAAAAAATGGATTTTCCTTTTGGTGTTTGTTTTTTGACTTTCGTCTACTTCTGATGTCATTTATCCTGTTGTCTGTAGCCCAGGCACTTTTTGGTCTTTGGCTTCTTCGGATGCTTCTCTCAGAACTAATGTTTTTTCCTCTGGTCTTTCCTGTCCTATTTTTATTTTCAGTTGGTCGACAATGTTGAAGACTTCCCCTGCTGACAACTTAGTTCTAGGAATTCTGTTTCCATCATATCATTCATGAATCTGCTATGTTGAAGAGCTAGGCAGGCTCCTCCACATTGTTTCATGCTCTCTTTAGAAAATGTTTAATTTCTTATGGCCAATTATATTTTCAGTCGCTATTTTTTGTTTAGTCTTAAACCAATAACAGAATGTTAGGAAATTTAAGAACAAGCAAAGCTAATATCATGTCTATGTACTGAAAACTTAACGATACCGAAATAGGTTTTTGTTTTTCCCTACCTTTTTTTTAAGGTTGTTTTTAAAAAAAGTAATAAAATACAGGGCATGAATTTCTGCTTCTCTGCATTTACTGTACTGCATAGTGTAAGGAAAAATAGTTTCCTTTCACAAGAGTATAATCTGGAGGTAATGTTTTCTTCTCAAATTAAAATTGGTGGCAACTTTTTCTTCAGTACAGAAAAGGCACAGAAAGATTCCACAGAAAGATGCTAATGAAATCATCCCACAGTTCCCAAATTATTTGTTATATTAAAACTCATAAATCTTAGACTTTCAATTTTATGCTAAATATAAATCGTAATCAATGTTGCTTCTTATATGCTTTAGTACATAACAAATTAGTGAAGGAAAGTGAGCATTCAGAATCTTCAGAAAAGAAAAAAAGTTATGAAAAAAAGATATTTTGAAAGGTTTAAACAATTAAGAGTATTTTTTATGAATTTGATGTTTATATCTAAATACCAGGTTCTGTGAAATGCAGTTTAGCATAAATTACAAAATAGCCCTGTTTAATCACACACTGTGACTTAAAAGAACTAAATCCTTAATGTGAAAGTTTTCAAATGAAAGTAGCAAGATCAGCAGTTCTGAAAGATGGACTATGCCCTGAGATATTCTCTACATGAGAAAGGGAAAAGGACTGTTTGTTTTTTTTTTTTTTTTTAGGTACTGTTGCTGGCAGTTGTATACAATCTAAAGGTTATTTAAATTTTATCTCTTAAAATATTTGTGGTTTAGATTGATTTGATGCATATTTCCAAATCTTATTGAAATCAGTTTGAGAGATTAATTTGGAGATTGTTCATAGCATTCTAAGTTCTTTGGTTTCTTTTCTATTTTGGGGAATTTTTACCTCAATATTCTTAATTTCTTTCAAAAATCCTTGCCAAAATAAGAGTTTGAGTCTCTTGAGAAGGTTTGCAAACATCTTAATGCCTTGAGTTACACTGATTTTAATACTTAAAGGCACTGAAATACTGGTGATCCAGGTTCTCTATGATTTCATTTATATTCCAAACAGATTATTGTACACTGCCAAGATACTGTGTCTGAAATGTACTGTTCCTGCCCAGGATCCCAGTAAGTCCCTCAGTACATTTATTAATTAAGAGATATATATCAAAGCCAGAAGTATGTTGATGTGATTCACAATATCCCTTAAGATGGTGTCCTCTATTTTATGAAACTGTTCACTGTATTTTTTGTATAAAATGGAAGTTAATATGGGCTGTGGTCCAGAAAAGCACTTTAGACATGTACATAATGTTAAACATAAATAGTTTCATTGACCTCAGTGGCACTGCTCATTAGGTTATAATTATTTATATATTTATTTCTTTATTTAAACATCCTATGGAATAAAGCCCACAGGCAGTGCATCCCCTGAAGGGAGCCAGAATGGAGGGTATAAACCTGCAAATCTAATTTCTTTTTTGTTGCATTATAACTGCTGCTTATAATCCAACATTATACTTGACATTTATTATAGTGAATGGGAACGAACTACTGCTTGGTACTTAGAGTGTGCTAGAAAAGACCCAATTCTGGTTTTTACTTAAGAAACATTAATATGGAACTAATCTGTACAGTGTTATATGACTCAGAGCTTCTACTTTCTGCAACTCTTAAAATCTTCGAGAGAACTTTTTCCTCTTTTCATAGGTAAACATAAAAAAAAGCACTATGGTTACTTGTGTCCTAAAGCTTACAGTTGCTCAAGCTGCAACATTCAAAAGATTAGGTCATTGGTATTATTTTGAGCTGAATTTGCAGAGGCTCTACTTATTATTTTCTGAAATTGTGGCTGTGATTTGGTGGGCAAGGGGGAGATAGACATACATAGGTGTCACAAAGCTCTGTGGCCCTTAAGTGTGCATATTGTTTCTTTCCTGGTTTAATATATGCAGCCGATAGAGATGATGTCCCCTAATCCCAACAGTGGACTTTATTCAAAGAATACAGAAATGAGTGGAAAAGCTTCTGTTGACTGTAATCTTTGAGTTCTTAGTGTAAATCAGACTATCAATCACTCATTGATATAAACACATTTTGACACCTAAAGATTCTATGATCTTCATACCTGGGAGTGATAGAATTGGCCATGAGCAGGTGGTGTTGCCATTCTAAGTTGTACTTTCTCCATTTGAGTTGCTTTATAATACACTCATGTATACTGTGTGTGTAATCATTTTTTAAATGACATGCAGCAAGCAAGCAAGCATCCGCAGGGATTCCTAAGGCTTCTCTCCTAAATTAAATAATCTAGTGTTGCATTTTTCTTTCTAAATTACAGGAAAAGAAACCTGTTACATGTATATGTGTAGGAAAGTGTGTATGTGTGTGGGAATACACAGGCACCCATGCTTATTTTGCCAGTAACCTGCTGTGTAAAGAAAACAAATAGTTCCTCAGCACTTGTCACAGGCTACTTCTACTCTGCCATTACAGGTATGACTGTAGCATCTGTAGGCATACCCAGTCTATTTTCAACCGAAAGCAGTCAAGCTGTAGCAACATGGATTTCAGTGCATGCTAAGTGCTCAAATATGCAAATAGCCTGCTGGCTGTCTCTCTGCAGCGCGCTCTGGGACTGATAGTATGCAGCTTTGCCATCATTCATACCACAGCTAGCTATGGTCTGCCTGCACTTGCACATTCACACCTCTTCTTACCAGAGAGACAAAGCCCAGGTGGATTATTTGGAAGACAGTGTGTTGTTACAATTTTCTGTAAATGTTAAAATGGTCATTTTGTAATGCTTTTGTAGAGGAAAGAAGCCACATACGACTGTATTGTGGACTCTAATACAGTTTCAGTATAGCCTCTAACATTGGGTAGAGTGCAGGAAGCATGTGGGTTAATTGAATATGGGTCAAAGAACTGTATCCAAAGAGTCTACCTGTGCTCCTGCTTCTGTCATTTCTGATGCCTGAAAAGCTGTTGCCTCCACATGCTCTGCTTCAGATGCCAATGCATGCTCTAGGGAGAAGGACATTGCATCTATGCATATCAAGATGAGAATAATCAATCAGTTTTAATCCCACCCAAATAAAAAGTGCTTGGAAGATTGAAGTTTCAGTTCTTTTGCAGATGCATTATTTTGTGTTAACTGTTTTCTAAGCATCCCTGCCTTTACAAATAAAGAGTCAAAGATAGAACAAGATCCTGTATTTTTCAGTCCTGTGATAATGGAAATAGGATATGGTATAATTCAGTAAAATCAAATTTTCTCTGTTTAGTTAGAATCCATTTCACTGAAGTAGTTCAGAATCAAATACCTGCCTTCTCATTAAAGAGAGAGAAAAACAAGCCTTGTTGTACTAAAAGTGTGCGTAGCAAAGAATCTGACCATGTAATTCTTTGTAGGAATAGTGAAATACACTTTCTATATCCAAATGTTTAAACTTCAGCAGTTCTTATGCAGATTAGGTAATTGTTTGCCTAACTGCCAGCTGTGAGTGCAACTGCCAAAAATGTGGATTTGCAGGTGAATAGAAATACACATTTTAGTAATGGTGGCAACTGCACCAAATTAAGATTATAAATTGTTGAGTGCTTTTTAAAAAGTCGCATTGCTAAACTATATCATACACATTTCTTCTACCTTTTTGTATTTCATGAAGATATAGTTTCACACACATTCTTTAAAAATCTATAGAAGTGAATGGTTCTAGAACCTGCAAAGCTCACTTAAAAAATTTAGTTTTTAAGATAATAAAATTTTACCTATGCATAGCTTATAATATCCTAAATTAGTGTTTGGTATTGCTCTCTGACCATTGATACTGACTTTGTGATCATTTTGCTAAACCATCCTTTTGTATTTGAAGGAAAAAGTCATTACTTTGAAATGAAATATCAGCAGTGGAATAGTATCAGATGTTTGGCTGAACACACTTTAAGCAACCAAAAATTTGCTGGTGTATCGCCTGCTGGAATAACTGTATTTTTTAAAACGGAAGGGAGGAGATGGAAGCAGAATTAAAATTGCAACCCTTGTTAGTACCAGTATGGCAACAAAATTGGAACTGAAATGGAAGAGTACCAGAATAAAGGTCTAATAATTTATTCTATTTAGGGAACAAATGTAATGCATTTATTTATTTATTTTCCCCCAGTGTAGGCTAAACTAATTTCATGAAGTGTGGGGGCAGGGGGGGAAAGGATTCTAATAAAGATCTAATGATATAACTATTCTAATTGTTAAAGCATATCGACATTTAAGTTCACATATTAGGGTTTTGGGGGTGGGAGGGCTTGGTTTGGGTTTTTTGTGAAGCACTGATTTGGGAATGTCTATAAAATAGTTCAAAGAACATACGTAAAATGTGACTGGGGAGCCGTGTTAGAATTCAGGTTGAACTGAATATGGAAGCATTATTTTTCTCTTTTCTTTTAAGCCTATTCTTAATTTTTCATTCAAGTAATGAGAAATTGAGCCTTAAAAAAGACTGCAGATTCTTTCAATTTTTGTCTTACAGTCTCTAGTCTTTCACATGTTTTGCAAGTCGTCTTTTGCCATTTTGTATTATCTCTAATTAAGTAACATTTTCAGTACAATGTATTTTGAATATTCTGTACATTCTCAGTTTTTCAAGAAATAAGCTTATACGTTGTGGTACATAAAACAAAGGCAGAAAAGACACAAGAATGCAGCTGTTTATTACTAACTGATGAAGAATTAAATAACTTTTTTTGGACCATCTGCAAAGCTTACTCATGTGGCCTCTGCTTTTTACTGTTGTAAAATGTAGCTTTTGAATTAGTGGCGAATTGGAGCTCTGAAATTATCACTACTAATCACATATTGTGAAAGAATGGAAAATATACTATTCACAGAATCACTATTGCTTGATTTTATGGTTACTGTATTCACTTTGTATGACAGTGGCATATTCTGACATATGTTATCTGTTGCCTTTTCTCTTAATTTCAAGTGCTAGTAATGGTATGCCCCTACTCCAAGGTTAGGAGGTGAGAAGGATTCATCTAAATGGAGTCACAAGCTTTTCTTCTCTTCCTTCACTATGGACTTATAGCAGACACCCCTTGGCAGAGTAAGGTTGAGTCATGAGAATCACATTGGAATCACTTTGGAAGTAGTAGCAAATTGGAACAGGGCTGTGTATCTGGATTTTGTTCTGAGTGCTACTGTTCTCTAGCTGAGAAACAAATTATAGGGAGCTATGGTTAAATTTTATGTCTCTGTGGGATCACAGAATGATTTGGTTTGGAAGGGAACTTCAAACATCATCTAGTCCATCCCCCTGGATAGCAGTAAAGGAGCAAAAGTGTGTGTCTGATTATGCCGCAGCCCAGCTGCAAAGGTCAGTTCAGTATCTCAGGACTGTGGGACTTAATTCACCTGTGAAACACATAGGAGGGAGGGAAGGGCAATATTGCTCCCCCAATTTGGTGTTGTTTAGGAACTTCCTGAGGATGCACTTCATGCTATCATCCAGGTCATTAAAAAAAACCCCCACATTTATTGGTATTTGCTCCTATATTCATCTCTGAAAGGACACCAGTAGTAAATTAGTTGCCAGTTGGACTTTGTACCACTGATCATAGCTTATTGGGCCTGTTGGCTCGGATAGTTTCCCACCCACCTTATTGTGCACTTATCCAGTCTGTATCTCACCAGTTTTGTTAGGACCTATGGGGAAGCTATGTTGAAAATGTTTGTAAAGTAAAGGTAAGCTATGTCACTGCCCTCCCTTTAAGCATCTCATCTCAGAAAGGCAGTTAAGTTGGTCAGGCATTACTTGCCTTTGTTAAGCAATCGTTGCTGTTCTGAGTCACCTCTAGTCTTTCATGTGCTTTGAAGTGGCTGTGGGAAGGATGTACTCCATAGCTTTATTGATAAATACAGGGGCTGCAATTGTGAAGCTTCCTCATATTTCCTCTTCTTGATTACGTGGTCTGCAGCAGATGCCTAGTATGACATCAACCATGTTGCTTTGTCCTCTGGTCCATACTATAAGCTCTCAGCTGACTTGCTTCCATTGTCCTCTTTTTTTCCCTGTTACCTCTGAGCTTCCCTCCTTGTGGTTCCTGAGCATGGAGGGCTGGAGCATGCCAGGCTGCTCAAACTGGGCAGCAGTTAAATAGAGCAAAGGTGTGGAGAGCAAAAGGGGGAGACATGCTCTTGATGAGTGAGAGTAGTACATCTTTTCCAAAATCTCCCAATTTACCTCCCCGCCCAACAGAACTTAATCTTCAACATTTGCTGCCAAAGATAATCAATCCCTCCCTTTACCCTGCCTGCAGTTCTTAGAGCCAAAAGGCTAGATATGCTCCCCTCATTATCCAAAGCCCAGGTGGGAATTTGAAAGCAGGAAAGCAGGGCATATCTGCAAAAATGCCCAAATGCATGTAACTCTAGCTTTATAGGAACCCAAAACAGGAGGGAGCAGAGCCACATCTGTGTGTGTGATCAAGTGTGTGGAGCACTCTACAAAAATCTGGATGCTGTCTTTGAAAGCAGTGTCTCTGGGAGCAGTGCACCTCCCCACTCAGCCTGAAGATTGCAGGTCACAGCAGAGATCACTGGGAGGGGAAGTGAATGAAGAGGGTGGGATCTATTCCAGGGAGCTGAAATCGGCTGAGAGAATTATCCAGTGCTCTTGGAAAAGCATTCTGACCACAGCCAGCTACCCTGACAATGAACATTTGTAATGAGGAATACATCTTGCACAGAATGCATTTGTTTTGAGGGAAAAGGAGTAAAAGGCACCAAAAAGAGGATAGTGAAGAGTATTACTTGTCCGCTGAGTGAACTTGTGTCTCCTGAGAGTTGGAGTATTTGGTGATCCATAGAAAGGGATTCTTCTATTATGTAAGGGCTGCTAAACATATAGAAGAGGTGCTTAACAACAGCCTGATATGTAACTCTGAGAGAGGGAAGAGTTCTATGTATGTAGTTAGAGAACCAAGTAATATATGTTAATTACACCTTCTGCAGTCCCAGGAGTTGTGGCTTTTTCTGATTGCGCCTTCAGTGAGATGGGGTAACTAAAATAAGAACTTTTCTATTGTTTGTCACCAAAAGACACAACCCTTAACCCTCCAATATCCCCCTCCAAAAAACAAACAAACAACCCCCCTCCCCCCAAAACCCAAAATAAAAGAAAGATCTGATGAGGCTGATGTTTTTGTCTTGTTTGATTCCCATTTGAGATGGGAAAAGAGAATTTCTGATTTCAGTAAAAGGTTGAGTAGAGAGGGCAAAAGGGTCTGGAACAGTCAATCTATTTAGGACTTTCATTTCTGTGTTTTCTTGCAAACTAAGCTTTTGAAATATTCTTGACTATGGAGTTCCTTGCTTTCAGGAAAAAAAAATTAAAAAAAATATGTGTATTTCTGGATATGTTTCACGTAAAGGTGTGCACGTTTAGAAGAAATTGAGTATTGCAGGCAACCAGATGTTGTGATAATCCCCAGCTGGGGTTTTGGCATCTAATGGCTATAGTCATCTGGTACGAGCTCGAGCAGAACATTCTTTGCTCCCCTCCTAAAGTGGGACAAGCTCTGCAGAGAGAAGTTGAGGTTGAGCTTTCATCATTGGTTGTTAAGTTGTATTTAAATTGCATAGAGAGGGTTTCTAATATTACAACCAAGAATGGCATTTTTTAAGCTAGTGGAGTTAGAAAATTGTGAAGGAGTATAAAAGATCATAGCTAGAGCTCCTGTTATAAAATAGTTAAATAGCATTGACTGTAAAATACTACATTAGAACAAACTTTATTATATTCTATCACAAAATGAAAAATATACTTGAATGCATAGGATAAAATAACTCTTTTATTAATTTAAGGCTCCACAGTTCTCCCAGGATGTCACAGAGTCAGGAAGTGTGATAAAAAGCTGGCTTTACTATCAGGACCTCTGATGGCTTAAGGATATGTAAGCAGTTCATAAGACTAGACAGATCCCAGTTGGCTGCACACCTGAACAACCTCATGAAAATGTTATTTCAGATAGCATCTATCTGGTTTTAACCAGGATTTGACATTAGTCAAAACTCAGTTTAATTCAAAGACTTTGCTGCATATTTTAAGAAAGCAAAGCAAAGGATTCAAGTGAGAAAAGTTAGACTGTCATGGTATGAGAAGAGCTTTCAGAACAACAAACCGTTTCTGAAGCCGGAAAGCAGAAGTAATTAATAAGTGAGCTTTGCTGGTTTTGTTACAAACCACTATGAAGGTAAAGGAATCAAATGAATGAAGGCCCTGAGGAACCTGGCATAGATCTGTTCTAAGATCCCATTAGAATGCAATTCAGGAAGTTGGCTGACGTTGTATTTGCCGTGGTTATCACTGACATACTGTGTATTATTTATTTCTATCAGCTACTGAATAGAGATATAGAAACATATGCTGTCAATTATATTGAAATCTATTTTCTTCTGTGTCTGTGGTTTTGGTATATGGTTGAGTTCCATGGAAATCAAAAACAAACCACTGCCCCAGCATGGCCTTAGGTTACTGTTGAAGCAGACTGAGAATTTAAGATATTGACTGGCTGAGTTTATTAGTGTTTAGCACTTTTCATACTTCTAAGTAAGCATTTCTAAAGGAATGGTAATTTTGGCTAGATTCCAAGTGGGCAGTTTCATTCTGGCAACCCTTATTGTTCCAACAGCTTCAGCTGAGTATGTAGTCTTGCTCCTATCGTTGCCTTTCCTTCATGAATATGCTAAGTGGTAGTGCTTAGAGATGCATTCTCACTCATTCTGTGCCACCCTGCTTATATGGGCATTTATGTATCCATGTGGTAAACTGCATTAAAGAACCTGTAAATTAACCCAGTAAAAATCACTTTGTAATTTTAACCTTACTTATTCCCAAGGCAGGTGATGGTGCAGGGTGGGAATACAGTACCAGTGTTGAAGGGAAAGTGATTTTTTTTTGTTTGTTTTCCAGATGTAATGTTAGCCATTTTAATGTGTTTGTGTGGCCAGGATCTTGTTATTTATTCCTGTGCACAGCTCCCAAATACAACATTTTCAGTAGTATATGAAATGATATCTACATTCACTGGTGTCCAGCTGTTTCAAGTGAAGGGCTAAACATATTTCAGAGAAGTCAAGGGGACGCAGTCTGTGTTTTGAAATGGATTTCTACATCTATTCTGTTTGCTTTACACGGTTCTGTTTGCTTTTGTTCTTTTTGGGGAAAGGGAAGAAAATGTTATATCTACACCACCCACACCTCCCCTGAGTGTTGTATGGAGAGTTCACTAACTAATACAAGTATAGCTAATATACTTCCATGCCTTGTTCCTAATGTATGTGTGCGTCCTGGAGTCTGAGTCTGACTGGGAGCTCACTGCTCGCCAGCAATTTCCAGTTGGCCTATGGTGATATGTGGGTACCAGGGCTAACCCCACATTTGTCTTTCAAGCTCCAAGAGAAGCCTGAACCCTCCCCCTCCCCCTCCCCCTCCCCCCTTGTTTTTTGGTTGGTTGGTTGTTTTTTTCTGGCTATTTTATATATGTTGGGGGATGGAGAACATCCTTGAGGAAATGCTCCTTAAGACCAGGTCACCTAAGCTTTCTCAGCTTCCCTCAGACTTACTGAGAGACAAGCTGAATGGCAACTCTTTTCTATGTCATGATATGGTATGATGTGCTGTGATACAGGGCCAGTCAGAAAGCTGATAAGCACTCATGGTGAAGAAAGGAAAGCAGCTTTTTGGAACATTCCCAGCTCGTGTGAACATTGCTTCAGCAGCTGCAGTAAAAGCAGTGGGAGGCAGCATCCCATAGCAATGAGGCTGATTCAAGTACTTAGGTTTTAGAAGTATGTGGCATAGGGATTACGTCTTCTGTTCAACATTTTATCGGTAAGTTCTCAGGACTGCAGTTTAGGTACGCCAGAGCACAGTGTCACCTAAATCACAGGCTGGACTTGCTTGCATGGGACTGAATCATAAATTATGATTTATTCAAGAGATTCCCTCTATAATCTCATTGAAATTAATAGATAACTTTTATGAATACACTTTACAAGTTTGAGATCTGTGGGGATTTGAAACTGTATTACATAAGCTAAACCTCAGAATGGTTTTTCTAGCAGGCTAATATTGGGAGTCTGTGGGTCAAGTTAGTGTTGTGCTCTTGATTATACTGGAAATTAGCGGTAGGGCTGAAATTAGAAACTCAGATCACTGACAATCAGCCTCTGATATTGGCATTATTTGTATAATTTAAATATATAAGCACGCTCAGCATGCCCCAAAAGCATCTGCCAAAATATGTAATACAAATCATATCATCTTTGCAAAAGGATGAAAGAATGCTAGTAGCTCATGTTTTATACTCACAGGCTGATATTAACTGCTCAAACAAGAACCACGTTCCAATATTGCAAGATAAAGTGCAGATCCAAGGGCAAAATTTGGCTCTAAAGAACTGAATAGAAATTATTCTTAGAAAGGCTTCAATTATCTCCACAGTAAAACTACTAGAATCCTCATTTTCGTCACTACAGACACTTGATGAGAGTAGCAGATGGCCACACAAAGCATCCATGCTATTTTATTTGAGATTTTAATGTAAACCAAACTCATAAAATATTTTAAATAAGACTTTTAAAATAAGCACACGAATTCTTAGTTTTTGAAGGCTGTAGGTCTAAAAAAATCTTGAAATAACCTGAAAATGAAACTTCTACCATGATTTAACTTCTTGTTGTTACTGTCAGAGAGACACTACTTTTTACAGTCTAAATCTCTTCCTAATGTTTATTCTTTTTGAGTATCAGACTAATACCTTCCTTTATGCTTTTAATAGAAAACTCTAAAGCTGTTTAGTGGTTTTGGCATTTCAGTTAAAAACTACACAGTAGGAAAGGTTTCTTCTGCTTGGCCAGAATTCTAGTGCCAGCTTTTGGCTCTTTGTTGCTTTCACTTTTCAGGGATGCTGGAGGCATCTGTGAGACTCCTGTCGTCTCATTTCTCCGTGGGAGATAGTCACAAACTGGAGGATGGGTACACATGGGTGTATCTTCAGTAGCCCCTGCCACACATTATATGACCACAATAGTCAAGATCCTGTTTTGTCATGTCAGTAGTACCTTCCAGTGGGCTAGCAGTTTGGGAATTGGCATTTGCACCTTATTAAAGGTGTAGTAAACCCTGTTGCTCGGTGGAGTCCTCAAGTGCCTGCAAGGCATTAAGCATCACAAAGATACATGACTCCTGCATTATGAGAATGCTTCAGCTGCTTTTTCTCCCTTGCTCTTAAGAGCATGATTTTTCCCATCCTGTGTTTTTGAAGGAGTCATTCCTAAGAATAGAAATATTATCTGTATAAGCTGAAATTACAGCAACTGTTGTTGTCAACAATCACAATTTAATTGTAAAGATTGACTCTATCTCTTCATCCCTAAGTAGAGATGAAAAGATATGTGAATTATGTTATATACAGCATGCAAAAGAATTTAGAAAAAGACAGCAAACCTGAAAACTCTGGTCTAAAGAGTACTAAATAGGCAAATTCTCTGAGTAAAAACAAAGTGTCTCATAAAGGTTAATTCAACCTAAATTTATTAAAGTAAAATTTAATGTGTTTTATCTTTCTGGGCTTTTGTTCTGCATTCACTTTTTTTCCAGACATTCAGTCACATTGTTGAGATGAGCACATATTCCAATCAGTTATAGGATTATTAGTACATGATTCCCACTTGACAGTAAAAGGTTGGAGCTTTAATTTGTTCAGCTGCTGTGAGCTTTCCGAAACAACTGTGTACCAAAAGGAGGGTTCCACTATTTTTTCTCATTTTGTTTTTCAAATATTTACTCTTATGAAATCACTTAACACTAAGGGTCCATGTCGTCCATTGAAATCAATGGTGTTGGGCAGGCTCATCTGGTGACAGAATTAGACTCTATTTATTGTATTTTATTTTTTTTCCCCTGCTCTTAATTCTTCATTTGCAGGAGTTGCCAGGACCAGCATTTAAGAAAAGTGAAAACCCTGTTATTTCTTCATTCAAAATATATCACTTTGACTTAGAAGTTTTTTCATATTACAACATTACAGTTGTTTACCTGTCTATTTTGTAGTAATAGCAACAACTATAACTGGTGCCAGATTACGTATTTATATCACGGATCAGGCTGAAAATTCATTCTTTTCCAGAGAGGCAGAAAGATCATGTAAAACTGGTGACCACATGTTGACAGGCTGAATGATTTAACAAAACCAGAGGCAGTCATTTAAAAGAAAAATGTTTTATTTTCTGCCAGCAGAGTATAATGGAGAGAAATTGGCTGGTATTATTTTTAAAAATTGCTCAAATCACTGTAGTTAGTATAAAATTGTCTCTGGAACTATTTCCTGTAAGTTAACCAGACATATGATTGTATCCTTTCTATTTTGAATACTGAAGCTCACATTTCATCTGTCTTGTGTAGAGCCCGTCAGGTATAATAGCTCTTTGTGATGGTTCCTTCTTTTCTTCTTTCTTTTTTGTAGCTAGCCCCCCACCCACAGACCTAATACAATTGCTAGTTTTAAGCATCACTCAGGATCTATTTCTAGCAGTCACTGCACCTCTTTCCCCTTCTGATGAGCTTGTGGATCTATCAGCAGGTAAATTCAAGATTAACATGTGGTATTTATGGGTTTGTATTGTTTTGATTTCCTGTTGACACCAAAGTATTTTTGGTTTACCTGGCTAAGGTTATCCCTGTGATTAAAGGTTTTACATAGAGTAAGGTGGTATTTTCAGACAGAACTTCCAGGGCGTCTTTTCACTAGGAGCAGGATTATGTCAGCACTGTGTTATTTTGAAAATCCCACCTTAATTGTTCTGTGTGTTTTGAACATCTGTGTGAATAATAGCTTTTGAGGATTATCTCAAGAATTTGTTATGAAAAGCATGGTCACAGAAACATTTTATGACAGAGGCTCACTTAGTGTATGTGTCTGGGTATATGAAAAATCCTGTACTTGGGAAATGACTTGAAATGGAGAACATGAATGACACCATTACTGGTGGGTTTTGAGGCCTGGGCATACTGTCCATGTTGAGCACCAGTACTGGTTTGATCACTAACAGCAATCTAAAAGGTTTCAGCAGCCTTTTAGGAGTAATAATATTCTGCCACCAGCTCATCTATGACAAATCTGTTGTTTGATCTCAGCGATTCACACTGGTGCTCTTAAATAGTCTCTGTACCTGTTCATTTTCACAGGTCAGCCTCATGATGCTGTAGTGGTCAGAACACTAAGTAAGATGGCCAAAAGGTTAGAAGAAGAAATGCTGGTCCAAATCAGATGAGTTTAAAAATGGAATAATTTTATAGCATCATACTGTGGTTGAACAGGGAGGGAATAAAGTTGTGTTAATCTTTCTTTCTTTTTCTTTTGTTCATTAGTTCTTTCTTGCTTTCTGTCTCTCAGTCTGTCTCTATCTTTCTTTCATTTGCTGTTATTATTCATGGAACTGTTCTGAGCTGGTGACAGTCTGGTCAATCGAAGTGTCCCGTATGGGGAAACATGGGAGTCTTTTTGAGGAATTTCAGTTTATTTGGAAAACAGAGAAATATTAAATGCATGTATTGTGCTGGGAAACAAGGATGTTTCTGCTTGTTTCTGAGTTTTGCCATTTTACACCAAAAATTCTGAGATGGTATAAAAGAAACTCTTGCCTGCTTGTCTTCAGAGCAAGTCCTTACTTCACCCCTCAGATAGAAAATGAAGTAATTATTGCAGAGAATCTGTCCAGATTAGACTGAGATAATTTTACAGAGGTTATACCTGAGAATATATGTTTCTGGCATTACTGAATTAATGTGTTTGGTTTTTTTCTCTAATTTCACATGTTCCGTAACCTATGGAACTTATCAGATATGTTTCCATTTCTGAAACATAAACATCGTCACTGGCCAGGAATAGCGCACAGGAGGAAACAGAACTGATGTTGTAGTTTGTAGTTATATCCTATTACCTCTTTGTCCTGTGAACTCCAAATTGAGACTTAAATTTTCTTATGAGTAGCTGAGCGCTGTAGCCCAATATAATGCTATTTCAGGTATGGACTAAAATCATCTTTAAATATATCAATTGGAATATTCAACATGGAGAACTGTTACCTACTGAAGATTGCTATTAGGTTCAGTGTTGAATTTTTTTTTCATTTTTTTGTCAGAAAAAAAAAAAGATTGAGAAAATGAAGACTGGAAAACATACAATGACTGAGTTTCTTTAGTCAATCAAGTGTCTTGTCAACGGGAAGGTTAAAAGGGTGGCTTGATCATGGCTTGTAATTACATAGACAGGAAGAAGACAGCAGATATTTGGAGTTTCTTTTGTTTAGTGGACAAAGGAATTGCAAGATTCAGTGACTGAAAGCTGAATTCAGCAAAGTTGAAACTGGAAATAAAACACAAAATGTTAATGGTGAGGCTAATTTAAACATTGCAGCTGCTTAGCAGTAGAAATTCTTTACTTCTTGGAATTTCCAGATTAGGATTGATACTTTCGCAAAAGAAACCATAATTACTGGATAATATTATATGGAGCCTGCCTCATGATGAAGATAGTTCCTAGATAATAATAATGTTCCTTTCTGATCCAGACCTGTAAGATTTGCAGGAAGGTGCTTTACCTGCTGAGTTATTAAGAGGTTACTAGAGGCAAAGAGCTTTTCAGAAGGGGATTTTAATTATGGATTTTGCTTTTTCTTGTTATTTCCTGTCACTCGTATTTCTTGAGCTCTGTGTCTGGTTGCCCCTTTCTGAGGAAGTGTTTTTCCAAGGAGCTTTACTGCTTGGTGGAGGTGTATCCTGAGCAGTATTTCAGAGCACTGATAATTTTAATGGCTTCAATATATGCAGTTTGATGGATGTAGGATATTGCTACTTTTGCTTGCAGTTGAATATTACTGAAGAAGATAAGTATTGCTTAGGACATAAGATTTATGTTTCAACTGTTAAAACTTCATTTAAGTGTTTGGTTGTTTTTTTGTTTTGTTTTTTTTTTTTGTTTGTTTTTTTTTTTTTTTTTACAGTTTTAGGATTGTAATTGATTCTGTATGTGTTTTAAGGAAAGGTTTTAGCCATGTCACTACTTTGGACAAAAAAAATGCTTTTAGTATCAGGTCTTCTCTGACTAATAAAACTGATGTCTGAGGAGAGTTGGTTTTGACTATATCAAATCTGAAAACCTTATTCAGAAATTAGATCTTGGGTCTCTACAAGTGCCTGAAAACTAAAATATGTAGGAACATACCTCTAGCACAGCAATTACCACCACTCTGTGAGGCATTTCATGGTCTGGGTTGAGTGCATAACCTCTGACAGTAGACTCTTCTTGGCATTTCAGGAAACAATGAGCTTGATAATGTATGTGGCCAGTACTGATATCTGTAAATGGAACAAGGAGGAAGCTCTTCTTTCTGCAATCAGTGTGGGTTTCATTTTTATCCCACTGTGTCACAAGTGCTGACAGTATCATGTCTTTTTCATATGACCTGTAAGTCTTTGTGTTAAGCACCTAAAATCCATAGTCATAAGAATAACTAAAATATAGTTCCATGAATTTTTATCTATGGGCACATAAAATTTCAGTTTGGGGAGCAGCTGAAAACCACCATGAAAAGTTATTTTTTAAGGTTATAACAAACTGAAAGTAGAATGAATTATCAACCTGTTACACAGTGCTGCTAAAATGCTCTGTGTTTCAGTAAATGATGATGCAGTAAATAGAATTTTTATATTTTTTTAAGAAAATGTTAAGTCTTGTTTTGGGGACTAAGCTCTAACTGTTATGTAGGTTTTCTTTACTCATTTATTACGAGTGGAATGAAAGGTGGAATGGGAGAAGGGATACTATGTTTTTTTTTTTGTGGATTTCTTAGGTTTCTGGGGATTGTATTTTGTAACATCCAAAGAAGCTGTTTTAAGATCATAAATTATTTAGTTTGAATCTGCGAGATGTCCTTTGTTATAAGTTATCTTTTTAAGGTAAGTAAAACCTGAAAATTTGTAATTAGAGTTGAGGAGAGACTTGTGGAACACTGTGCAAGGTAATATTTTGCTTTGTGAGGCTTATTTTACTAACTTGTAAACTATAATGCTAGTTGTGTGCCAGTAGAAACACATACATAGAGCTGCATTGCCATTCTGCTTAAAGTCTGGGGAAGGGATCCCTCTTGCTAAACTAATGGTAAGATTTTGCAGGATTTGACAAGTCTCTTATGTTCCTTAGGAAGCAGGGACATGTAAGTGTGTCCTAATTCCTCAAAAAAAAAAAAAAAGCAAAACAGCTGGCCTAAAAATTGCACATTTTATTCTGTTTGAGTTACTGTTTTCTGGCTAGACTTATTTTTTTCCTAACTTTTTCTGTCCTTTGCCAGTGTTTGCATGACAGTTGCAGAGTTGCCACTTGTGCCAAAGGATTAAGTAGGAAGTTGGTGCAGTCCCTTTGCAAAGGAAGTCAGTGGTGGTTATAGCCTGTCCTGGAATATTCAAGCAGTAATAAAAGTTATTTCACTGGTGGTACAGTGAATGAGACACCTGCCTGTGAAAACCTTGCTGTCTTGTGCTCTGCTGAAATTAGTTTATGCTACTCTGCTCAGGATTCAAGCCAGGAGGCTAATAGTGAAAGGCTTTGCAGCTCTTTCATACGCTACTGAGGCAGCAGTTCAACAGCTAATGCTGGACCTTGGAGAGTGGAGCTTGTGCTTCTGGAGAAATGAGCTTCCATAAATCTTATCAGTAAGCTTCTAGAGACTTGCACAGGCAGCAGGGTCTTCCTAAAATGGCAAAAGAAGAGTTTTGCATATACTGCTTGGTTTTGAGCATTCAGCAGACTTATCTACAGCACCACCTGCATGGTGTCAATGCACAACAACCTGCACTGGTTTTTGCTTTCTTGTTGCTTTTTTTTTTCTTAAAAAAAAAAAAAAAGATGTGCTAGATGTATGTTTTAAACAAGGTAGCTTGAGTATCAATGACAGAATGACCTCTATCAGCACAGGTTTTATCACAGGCAGCAAAGAAAATGCAGAGCTTAAGGCTGACATTGGTCATGAAGCTCATTTTCTGTCCTGTTGAAGCTACAGTGTTGTCAGTTTTAAGACAGCTCAGTTGTGTCTCTGTAAACTGCAGTAGCTCTGGATTGCAGTGCCAGTATATCCTGTATTCCTTCAATGCCTCTTTGCAAAAGTTCTTGTAAATGCTCCCATTGGTAGAGCTTGAAACTACAACTTGTGTATGTTCAGCATAGATCCATCATTGTAAGTATAACATTTAGATGAGAAGGAGAGAATTAGGAGATGATGAGGATTATAATTGTCAGAGTAGGTAGGGAGATAAAGCATGTTATTTCCTTCAGAATGGGTCTTGGTATTATAGAAATTGAGAACACACCACCAAGAGATTATTTATGTGGCAGCAGTGGAGGAGAAAGGTTGGAATTCTTGCCTTGTTTTCCTGGCTCTGGGAACTAAATTGGAGCAGATAGTTATAAAGAGCACAGCCAACTCTAACAAAATCCCTATTTAGGTCATCTCTAAAGAGCAAACATGGGATGTCTGAATACAACATTGTGCTCTTAGGTCTTTTGGCAGTAGTAGACTTCATGGTATAGATAAACTAGCTTGTGCAGACACAGCTTTAAAAAAAATATATTTTTTTTTAACACTGTATCTGTTTATGCCAGAAATGTTGAGGGAAATAAAGCCCATAGCTGATAGAAATGTTCCAGCAAAAAAGTCTGCAATAGCTCTGACATAGGTGAAGAAAATCACAGCTGTTTACTCACTCTTTAAAATATTAATTCAAAATCAGATCAAAAACCCCTAATCTGAAGTGTTCCTTCTTAAGTACAACACTCACAAAAGGGGTATAATCAGAAATTTGGATTCTGCTTGTTCATTTCAGAGTGATTTTTTTTTATATAGTAACTGCTACTTAGCCCAAAGTGTAAAGCTTGCATTCAAACTGCGATGTGCTCTATAGTGTATTTAATATGGCATACGAGATGGCATACTTGGAGAACCTGGACTGAAGTTATTCCTTTGAAATTTAAAGTTACTATGTTTACTTCAAGCAGGTAGATGTGACATGCAGTGACATTACATCTCTCTTGTCCTCTTGTTTTCCCCATGTCACATGATGGGTGCTGGTTTTCATATGTTTCTGAGATTGCAAACATTTAGAGCTATAGTCACAAGCTAGCAATAGCGTACCTGTGCTGTTTGTTTGGTTACCCATAGAAATACTACAGCAAAATTGCACTTTTCATCTTAATGCTGAATAAATTACTACTTTACATATTCAGTAATATATTCTCCTGTCACATAACTCTTGTTGTTGTTAATTGGAATTGCTTATGCTCATTGAGGGAGGAATACTTTTCATCCTGTTTTGAATGGAAATCTGTAATCTTGAATTTGTTTCTAAACTTCAGTCATGAGGAGAGCGGTGCAGGAAATTGCTGCTGTTCCACCAAATTAGCTTCTCAGATATCCTTTTAATTGGAGACGATAACTCAGATTCTTAGTATTTTAGGAAGCTGAACAATACAAATTGAAATACAGATATTTCCAGTAAGGGCTCAGTTCAAAGAAAGCTTTTATACACAGATGAGTCTGCCAACAAATAGCATGTCATATGATAATGAGACCATGTTTTCTTCCACAGTTTCACATTTCCTAACTGCACTGCTGTGAAATAAGTGGAGTGTTTATCTATTCTCTCTTAAACTGAGAAATCTCTGCTAGGGACAAGTGTGCCCACTGTAGGTAGAACATAGGTATACAAAAAAAAAGTGTAAACCCTCAATCAAGACCACACCAGTTCCAAATGCAATATATTATACTTGTTCAGAACATTTATTTCCGTCAAAGTATTCTGTTTTTAGTGTAAAGACTTCAATTTATGTTTAAGAACAAGCAAACTATAGTACTTTGACAGCCGTTCACACTTAATTTCTTTGCATTAAACCAACAGCATTCTTTTCCACCAACATCCATTGTTAGGACAATGCTCTCAGACGGAATTTATGAGAAATGGAATTATGTTACCAAGGAGATAGCATTTACTATAATGAAGAGTAGATCCTAGAAAATGGCCCCTTTTACAGCAGCTCAGAACAGAGCCACAAAAGCAATTGATTGGTCTTGGCATTTAGTCTTATATCAGCTGTGTCATCCATAGCTTCAGGAGTGAGAACACTAATCTGAAGTGAC
The DNA here is from genome assembly GCF_012275295.1 of Melopsittacus undulatus. Taxonomy (NCBI): domain Eukaryota; kingdom Metazoa; phylum Chordata; class Aves; order Psittaciformes; family Psittaculidae; genus Melopsittacus; species Melopsittacus undulatus. The sequence continues at coordinate 39,668,874 of NC_047530.1, read as the reverse complement.
ATTTCTGTTCTGGCGGGCTTTTCTGCCCTGATGAAAGCAATTACTTCATTCCTAAATGATAATTTGCAGGAGTTTCAACCACTTTAATTGATAATTTTTTGTTCTGAGAAGTTCAATTGTGAAGTGATTAGCTGATTTGGTAAATAGAAATTTAAGGTGTGAAATGTACAAGTTGCTCCAAGGTAAAGTGCTGTTTTTTTGCATGCTGCAAAATTACTTGATAAAACTGCAGTTTCTCTATTATCATGAGGCTGGCAATTGCTTAGTTCAACATAGCAAGAAAAAGAGATCAAAACACTAGTGTTCTGTTTCTAGAGTTTGGGTTTGAACTTGTCTATCAGAGCTCACTTAATTGTTGCTAAATCGAAGTTTTTAAAAGATTGTGTAGGATGGTGAGTTTGTAATCCTTAAAAACCTGCCAAGTTCCTATTATTATGCTTTAATCACTCACTTTGGAAGTAAATCCTGTTATTTGAATGTTGCAACAAAGGTTCTTATTGGCGATAAAACATTCAATTTAACGATTAGTTTGAGCATACACAAACCGTTTACATGATGAAAATAAAAAAACCTGTCAAAAAACAGCTAGAGAACAACCTCAAGTCTCACTGATATAATAAAAAGCTTGTGTTGATATAGGTATTTTTTTCATAAGTTGCACATTATTTTCACAATAATTGTTAAAGCACATTTGAGAAGATATATTTTTGCTATCTACATGGAAAAGAGGCTTTTTAATAGAACCAGTTCTGTGATATTTTCCTATATAGTGAAAAAATAATGGTCATTTCATGTGTTAAATGAGAAATATAAAGCAAAAATGAAGGTCAGACTGATTTAGCACATCAAACAGTCTTTGTCAGCCAAGCTTAATATATCCTGAGTTTGTGGAACAAATGAAATTTTGCTGCTATGTTACACTTTGCTTCCAAACAACCATTACAACTGGTTTTATATATTGTGTGAGCATCAGACCATCAAACAGTGCATCTTTACTGACGTGTCGCTGCAGTGATGATCTACAGCAGCAATCTGCCATTTATATAAGGGCAAAATGTGCATCTATATTTAGTTGTGAAATTGGCCTATTATACTCTTGATGTTTACAGAGGCTAACATAAATTAATGATGACAGCTATGAGCAGTGCATTAGTTAAGCAGCAGAGTTTTTACCTTGAACTTGAAGGTTCCAGCTTTAACTTCCAGCATATACTATAAAGCTTTCTTCACACATTAAAGAAATTCTTATGAAAACATTACTTTTTCTTGGACAGCATTAAATGGCTTCATTTTGAGGACTGTCTTAGTGTTGATAATGTTAGGTGACGGTTTCATTTATGCTTTTGGCAAACTTTTGCCCCATGAGAACAGTGATATTTGTGGTGTGGCAAAAATGAATGCCCCTGAAAAGTGTTTGCTCATTGAAGGGGTCTGATTTGACAGACTTTGAACTTAGATGTCAGATATGCCTGGTCTGATGAAAAGAACAGTTTGAGGAAGCAGTATGGCTCACTAGGTTATGTCCTGCACTTTAACCTGAAAGTCTCCTCATGCAGCTCATGTCAGAGCAAGTATAGATACTGTGGTAACTATAGATTCCAGTTAACTATGACTACAGATCTGACAAGTATGCAGGTGTTCAAAGGTTCACGGGTTAAAATGCTGAAGTCTTTGATGAATTTTTGATGGATGAATTTTTAATACAGGTCGACCTTTTTCCTTTGAGGCTGCATGCTAGATTAATTGATAAATAGTGAGACTGAGCAATGTTCGGATCTCCTAAGCAAACAAGTAGAATAAATCCATAAAAATCTGCCATCTCACTTCTCAGATGTACTTAAAAAAGAAAGAAGAAGGTAGAATTTATTGTGGCTTTTGATTCTCCTCCTTAACTCTTTTTTTGGAGGTTTTACCCTCACAAAAGTACTCTTCCCTTGTATAGCTATTTATTATTAGTCTTGAAGTTCTTGTACTTTCAGTTCAGAAATAATCTCTGTGAAAAGGAAGTCTTATGAATAGGACAGTAAAAAAAAAAAACAGAAAAGCAAAGAAAGAGAAAACATCAAGTCAAAAAGTTGTCTCAAAAGAAAAAAATCCCCAAAGACAGCAAAATTAAAGGTAAATATATTAACATACTTTCAGTGTCGGTTTTTCAGAACTACTTGAGTTAGTCTTAGGAAGTTAGGATTTTTTTCTTTTGATTCACGTGTACAGGAATGTTAGTGCTCTCTCTTCATTCTTTTGTACTTGTATCTACTGAAAAAATATCCTGTTTAATGCATATTTGTGAGTTCCCTAGCATAACATTTAGGAAAACAGAACAATACCACGAAACCTTGACAATAGGAGGCTTTAGACCTCACCAATATCATCACTAGTGGTGATGCTTGATTTGCTAGACTGGACTTTTCAACTGCAGTATGTGCAAGTATGTAGTGCAGGTTACTCTGCTTTACTTCCTCCATCTTTCCATCTTTTCCCCAACCTAAATCTTTTTTTTAGTGTGAAAATGTGCAATGCCGTGCAGGTGAATATCCACTTGGATTGAGAACTAGTCTTGAGATGTTGCTATTAACCAAAAAAAACAAGGTATAAGAAGAGTCACATAAAAGCAGAATTAAAAAATATTCAAAATAATTGGGTCATTTCAATATTCATGCTATTCCGTTCCTTGAACTTCTAATTAAGTATAATTTTTCTATGAGATCAGTGAAATTAAAACAGATTTTTATAGGCCAGAACAAGGCTTATGGGTGACCACCTATAGGTCTAGATGGACATTACCTTAACGAATTGCCCAGGCATTGAGTGAGGTTTTATATGTATCCATCGTTATAAATGGGTTTAGCTGCCCATATTGTTTGCACTGATCAGCTTGAAGCCCCCAGAAATTATTTCCCTCAAGCGTGTGGCTAAGTGAGGGAATAGGTAACAGATGATTCCTGTAATACATCAGAATGTATAAACATTCTTATTAGTTAAATTGTCATATTCATCCACTATATTTCATTGGTAGAAGTAGAGAAATAATGTAAGTAGATTATTAAAAAGGGGGAAGTGCTCTAAAGTTGAGCTAAGTATAAAAATATCCAAAGTATGACAATACCATGTTGTGTCATATTAACATAAGGTAAGAACAAGATACGAGGATCTTTCTAGTGTATCTCATAAAATTGCACAAATTCACACCTGTGGACTCAGGAGCAGCATAAATTTATTTCCTTACATAATACTACAACTAAATTCAGTTTCAAGTACGCATTCTTGTATTTATATTGGAAAAAAGTGTACATGGAAGGCCATAAGTAATCAAAAGTATCTTTCAGGGGATTGATGGGATTGGATCACTTAGCTCCAGTCCATTTTTTTGAAACATATTCATTGTGTATTCTAACATTGCACATCTTTTCCCTATATCTGATTTCTGCGAAATGGGTATAACATCTGTGACTATGGGCTTTGGAGAGTTAGATAATGTTTATAATAGTGGACCTTTTGATCCTTGCATTTAAAAGACTAGGCTAATATAAAAATGCACACACATGCATATTGTTTCATTCTCTGCAAAGCTTGTTATAAACATTATTAGATACTGTTGAGTGTTATTTTTATACTGTATCTGTTTTTGCTGCTACTAATCCGTATTGTTGTTAGAGGCTTAAGAAATTCGCTAGTGGTCGATAACAGCTAAATTAACAAGTACAATGCTGTTTAGTATTACAAGAAAAAGTGCTCTGTTCTGGTATACTGTTGCACTTACAAAATTTCTCCTGAAATCAGGGGGGATTTCAATAGAATTATAAAAAGTACTGTGCACCTGTGTGAGTTTGCCGTACTTCTCTGCTTGTAGTTCATGAGAATGAGCAAAAGGTATGAAGGCACACTGCAGACAAGCTCTCCTTTGGCTGGTGCCATTATATCTCGAACGCAGCAGCCTGTCTGTCCCTCAGAACTTGTTTTATGACCATTTCCACCAATCCAGTCTCTGTTTATAAAAAGTACAGTGAGGGTACTATGAAACCTCACTGGTTCTGGTTTGTGGGGCTGAGCAGGGGGAGAAGCCTGAGAAGCCTGCCCTGGGGGGTCTTGCCTGCATTAGGTTTAAGGGAACAGAGTAGGTGAAATGTAATGTGAGCTGTGTTTCTAGGAGTGGGTAAGCTTGCAATATATCTGCTTCCAAGCTATATTTTTAAGTTGCAGACAGAAATATTTATTTTTAACCACAACTGTTCACCTGTTTTAATTCAAAATGCAAACTCTTGGCATTAAATTATTTTATTCATTTTTACCACCCAAAGTGAGGCATGGAAGTGAGGTATTGGAAACGCTAAAAAATCCTTGCTAAAGTAAGTCAACACATCTGTTGATCTGCTGTAACATGTTTGATTGCCATGGTATGCTGCAAAAATTGGGAACTGTGATTGTCCCATCTTTAAAGTGACAGAAGATGATCTGTCAGACATGTGGAGGTTCTGGGTGTGCACACAGACATGGATGCATATATATCCTTGTGAATATAACATAACTAAAATATTGTGACATAAAATATGAAGCAGGTTAAGTTTGGAATGACCACAAGCACAATGAAATCACAAGTGAGTTATGAGTACCAATAAAACTTTTATGCAACACCATATTATCATGTCTTCTGCATCTGCTGTGTCTTCAATAGAAAATCTACTTCAGAAATGTAGTGCGCATCATTTTAAAATTATATGATAGTATTTGTTGTACCTTTTTATCTGTAAAAGCCAGAACCCCTTTATATCAGTCTACCTAAAAGAAAAATAATGCATCATTTGCAAACATGCTATCTAAAATAGCATTAGTTTTCTAGCCATTAAATATCTGGTTTACATGGTTCTGCATCTCAGAATTATAAGAAGCTAGCAGCTGGGAACCTCTTAGTGAACTCTGAAAACTGTTTGAGAAGTAAGTTCTTAAGGGAATGCATGGAGTTTCACCATTGTATGATAACATCATCCTTTGATATTATACCGTGATGTGCACTGATCCAAATATCTGAGCTCCTCCACTGAAGGCAGAGAGGGAGCCATATGCCTTTGGTATATTTCCCACTGCTGCTTTCTTGTTGGTGCAGTGGATAGCATATGTAGATTTGTTTGTCTGTTGGGGAACCTTCTCTATCATGTAAGAGCTCTTAAATGTGCAATCCTTACTGTCATGGTGCTTTCTGAATGTTTTTGAAATTCATTTAATAAACATGGGTGTAGTTTCCCACACTTGTATTTTTCTCATTAGTAGGAGAGCCTGCTGGTATGCCTTGGTTTTTGCAAGTTGATACTCTAGCAAATTCATTTGTGTGACCAAGAACCACCTCTAATCCAAAAGTAATCTGACAAGACCCAAGATGAGTTTTGCTCCTGTGTTTGTTGTGTTCTATTTTTAGCTTCACACCCCTCTTTGCTAGCATCCTCTTGGGGCTTATCAGTGCCAGCACTTTGCTTTGTTAAGAGCATTTGATGATGAAGCTGATTTGCCTATCAGAATCACAGGTGCCAGAGAGGATTAACAGTGATGTTTAGGTCATATCTAATGAATTCCTGCATCCTGCTGCGGAAATCACTGCTCCCAAATTAACGATGCATTGTATCATCATAACAGCAATGTCCAACACTACAAGTGTATTTCCTTAGTGGAATTAATGTAGAATAGAAATTAGGACTTCTGTGCACATCTTGTCAGACACTGTTCCTAAATTTAGCTTAAAGTACTGATGCCAAGAGAAGAGTGCTACAAGTTACAAAATCCTTGACTAGAGTCACACAGTGAAGCTCCCACAAATGACAATATACCAAATGGCTGGGAGGAAAAAACGTGTTACTGATAATTCTGTTTCTCAGAGGTTTCTTTTTTATATCTGTTATATCAGATCCCCAACCCTTGTAATATGGGATTTTTTTTATATATATATATTTGGCTTTCAAACGATTCTGTTACTGACAGAGGTAGACTCACTTTTCAGCTTAACTGATTTCCATTACACACTTTTAATGATCTATTAATGCATCATGTAAGTTTACATTGCAGTATATTGCACGGTTTTGGCAATCTCCTGAACACTATACAGGGCTTTGTAAAATGCTGATTCAGTTTTTCGTGTTGGTAACGAATAGTCTATTAACAATCAGTTTCTTACCTTTTTTTTTTCTTGCATAGGGGTATAGTTAAGTGCATTGGAAAGAAGGTGTAAACCTCTTGGTGCAGACTTTCAGATTAGATCTAGAATCTCAGCTCTTATGGATTCCTGAAACTTGTTTCAGGGACATGAGGTCCTCAGGCTTGGCTTCTGGAGAAAAAAAGTGTGGTGACAAGTAGTAAAGGCCATTCCCTATGCCATAAAAATGAGCTTTCACTTTGAGTAATTGGGCAGAGACACTTGCCTGTCTTTCCCTTATGTTACTGTTGTGTTTAAATTATACAGGGTATCTTACTGCACTGAAATCAATTGGAAAGTTCACATCTCATGGAAGTGTAGCTTTCAGGTGTCTGTATGTACATAAAATACTTCTATTGGCTAATGGACCTTTTGAGGGATTTTGCACATCTATGATGGTAAATATTTTAAATTCAAAATTGGACAGAGATGCATCTGCAACAAACATTGTGGAATCTTATTTTCCAAGTACTTTTCTCCTAAAATATAGCTTACAAATCTAGCTGCTAGTGGTCTATATAGAGTTCCTAAAGACAAGTATGTACTTCAAAGTGGGATTCAGTAGGGTGCTATATCCTGTGACTAAGGCCATGCTGTTTTCTTCCATATCTTTATCTCGCCATCCCTATTTCTTAGCCAGGCTTTTTAAATATAATTTCTACTATTGTGGAATTATGTAGGGAATATAATTTGTTAAGCATTCTCAGGGAAGTGTGATGGAGGGATTTAATTTGCGTTTTAAGAGCCCAGCTGATATGCTCTGTCAAGTCTGAGGTGGCAGAGACAGCCATGAAAATGCAGGTGGTAGAGAATACTAAAATAAGGAAACCTTTATATTATTTTCAAATTAGAAAGATACATAAATAGGGATCTCGGAATCATGTTACTATATTTGTGTGCCTAAATACTACTGATCTACTTCATATGGCAAAGAGCTTTTGTAGATCTGGCCATTATGATTATTTTGCTGATAAAATCCAGGGTTTCAGGAAGAGCTGTAGAAGCTTGAGAGAAGTATTTGCTATTCCATTATACACTGTTTGAATTCTAGCCCTTTTGTAAGCCAATTAGGAGTTAATGGAATTGTGGTTGTAGATTCATTAAATAAATAAGCAAAGCAAAGGAAAGATAAGAGTCTTCGTGAGGGAGGAGAACTGTTTCTACTCACCTTACACAGTGGTGGGCAGACACCAACCCCAGCATCATCACCAACCTCTATGTACCAAGGCAGAGGTTTCGGCAAGCTTATCATATCCTGAGGTGAACATTCTGCTCTGACTTGATTAAAAAAAATGTGTTTAAACCTCTCATTGAAACAAAGAGGCAGTATCTGTTCTTGGCATTATCTACACATCAACTCCTAATCTTTTGGGAAGTGTACTGTACATTTCTGCCCAAAGCCATGCAAAAAAAGTTAATCCCTTTTCCCTTGCAAAGCTGTATTATTATATATTGAAACCAACAGAAACTTGAGTTTCCTTTGAATTTTAGAGAAAGACCAGGAGAAGACCACAGTGGCATTCAGCAGTTTTACACCAAGTGAATAAATAGCTCAGGAGTAAAACCAGAGTTACCTTCAGGTGTTTCTTATGGTTTGCAGCATGTGATACAGTGATGCAACTAAATGAACATTTTTGCATTTCTACCTACTCAGTGTAAAGCAGAAGGTCCTTTCTGATCAAAAAGTTGTCAGTCTGACATGAATCTATTAGTGAGTTACAGTCAGAAATATGAAGCACATAATAGTATTAACTGCTTGCTCACCGCTCTGACAAAGGTTGCTGTTCCCACAGCAAGGAAAGCTGAACAACTCATAAAGACCAGCTTCATGAAACCCAAGAAGTTATTATTATGCCAGACTTGAACTTTTGTGGCTCAGACATTTTTGGTCACCTTGGCTGCACTGCAACCCGTGTCAGAGGTGGCACACACTTCAGTGATCTGCTTCTGACTTCCTTTTCCTAAGAGTCATAATTTGGCACAAATTCAGACAAAAGTGGGTTAGGAGAAGTGATGGCATTTATGCAGATAAACCCCACATGTGCACAGTGTTCTTGGGAATCTTTCAACTTACAGCAGAAAAAGGAAGGGCAGGTTAAGCAGAAAGTGGGCTGAAATGAGTTAGGAGTAGTTACTTAATGTGTTGGCTACCACTGAAGCTCAAATATTATCATCAGTTTTAATCATTCAAAGACTGGAGTACCATTAAATAGATGCTGAAGTCTGCACATCCATACACAACAACATTTTGAAAATGTGCTAATTTGCATAGAAGACTATCAGTGAAAAAGCAAATAGGTTAAATGTGACAGAATGCTAATATTGATGAATGTCCTGCTGTGTTGATTTTCTTTCAGTTTACAAGCTCTGAGGAAGGAAAAGTCCAGAGATGCTGCTCGCTCTCGTCGGGGAAAAGAGAATTTTGAATTCTATGAGTTGGCAAAGTTGTTGCCATTGCCTGCAGCCATTACCAGCCAGCTTGACAAGGCATCCATCATCCGACTTACAATTAGCTATCTGAAGATGCGGGACTTTGCTAATCAAGGCGATCCTCCATGGAACTTGAGAATGGAAGGACCTCCACCTAATACATCAGTAAAAGGTATGTAGTAAATACGTTGTATAGTATTGAATATGGCAGCCTTTAGTAACCTCTAAATTGAAATTTTTACCATAATCCTTTCTTCTTTCCCTGCATATCAAATCCTTTAAAGGGATACAAATGTGGAAATCTGAGGTCTGCATGAGAAAGACACCATGTGAAGGTGAAATAAACCTCTTATTTATTTTTTTTACTTAACAACAAACCAATTGCTGTAACTATTACAGCTGTAAGCTGGGTGACAGTAAATTGTAAAAGCTATTTAGCAATTATTGTATTGCATTGTTTAAGATCTTATATAAGGATGAGCTTGAGAGGAGCATGGCATTATTTGTTATTAATAAGGACGCAGTCTCTTCATTCTCTGGCTAAACCTTAAAGGTAGAATCATATATTTCTGAAGTTGGAGAACAGCACATCCAAATATTTAAATCTTCAGGTTAAAGAGTAGAATTTTATTTATCCTTTTGTAACATGTATAGACATTGTTTTGACTTCTGAACCAGTAGGCGTCTATCAGCGTTTCAGCCAAAATAGACTGTTTTCAATATTAAACACTCTTTTCTCACTCAAACAAGCAGTTGGGCAGCAAAATCAATGTTTTAGGCATGAGTTGCCACAAAAGTCAAGTAATAGAGGAATCGGTTATTTTAGAGGTTAGATAATCCTAAGTTAATGGTCTTAAATAGTGTTTTCAAAGATTTGTCTAAACTGCATGGTTTTTCGTAATTTTTTACTTATTCTACTTATACAGATGAGTATGATCCTACTGTCTGATAGATATTTTAAATTAGGGTGTAAGTTCATTAATGCAACTCAAAGCTACCAAAACCTGGGAACTGTGGTTGTCCTTGCTTTGACAGCACTGAAAAACTACCCTGTATTAATTTAGTTACTGATCTGATCTCATAGTTTAGAGGAAACTTATTCTGGGAAGAGGAGTATGAGAATTTAGCTCTTCATATTGTTTTTTCCACATGTTATGAATCTTAAGCTCTTAACCTACACTAAACTAACAACACTGAATATAGCATGAGGCAAAAGAAGAAGCCACCCTTAAGGGTGGAGGGGGTAGTAGAATTTTACTTATCAGCCCACAGCTGCCAATGAATTGTTACTGGTATTGATGTTGCAAAGGGCTTTTACTTGCTCTTCCATATAAGGAAGCAATATCAGTTAAGGAAAGTATAACTTTCAGTGGATGGAGATAGACATGGAAGATGAAAACCAAGGGACTTTCGGGCTGATGATTTAGTTGCTGGATATATTTGAGTAATTTCATATATTTCATTTATATTATCTACCACATCATATATAATTTTCATGGAGAATAAAAAAAAGGTAATAATTACATCATCCAGGGCATGAGTATAGCATGGTTTATCATGCTTCTGATGTAATAGGCAAATGTTTCCCTTTTTTTTTCAGGATGAGAGTTTATTCTCAGACAATTAACCAGTTTTTCAACTAGGATGTAAAGTAGACTCTGCTGTACGATGTGTGATCTGTCTATTAAAATAAATCATTCTTCCCCCAATTCCTGTAGCTAACAGACATACAGTGCTTCTACAAGCTGTCCTGTATTGCGGGAAGTCTGATCTCTGCAGATCTCTGTGTATGATTTTGGAGTTTTTCATTATCCTCTTGTGGAATATATACCTGAATACTGAAGCTTCCTTTTTCTGTAAAGATTCTAATGAAGAAAGGAGTTTTAAGGGAGAACAAACCTGTATTCTTAGACAACATAAGTAGTCTTGCCTAGATTAACATGTTTCTTCCTATAAAAAAGATAGATAAACATTTAATGTCTTTTCACCCTAATTGATGTAGTATTCCTGCTCCTCCACTCATCTGGTGATATAGTTCCTACTCCTACAGACATAAGGGGCATGGAGGAGCTGGGGAAGTATTTTTGCTTTTTCTTTTTTCCATCCTCTTTTTTTTCTCCCCTGTTTGAATACTTAACTTTATACTAAGTAGAATTGTATTATTTATGTGTCAGTATATCAAAATAATGCTTGATGAAACAGTGTTTCATTGTATAAGAATCCCCCATAAGCAGGTTTAACTGAATAGTACAGGTATATTTTATTACTTCACTAGATCTCCTTACATAGAAACTTGTTAACACATTCTGATCAAACATTCATGAAATTACTTCAAAAGAAAATCCTTTTCATTTATTAAAGTTGCTTTTTGCTGCCCTTGAAGAAGTTCATACGGATAAACAAGCTCACATAAATAGCTTGCAGCTTCACGTGAAGTATGGTTTATAATCCTACAATAAAACACTAGACATTATATTTGTATGTGCCCAAGCAATCTCCTGAATAGACTTAAAGGTATTTTGAAAATTATGTGATAGGTACTTAGGTTGTGTAGGCAGCTACTTTTTCTTTTTTTCCTCTCTCTTCCCCTAAATGTGCTGGTCTGCTTGTGCAATAATTAAATTTCAAAGCTTGGTTTTAAATCTCTCCCCCAATATTGTGCAGCATTTTAATAATTCAGTAATTTTAAATGGAAGGTGCTTTACTCTGCCCTGTACTTGTCATAGCTTTTCTTTAAAGTCTGTAAAGGCTGATGAGTTTATTTTCTTATGCATATTATGTAATGATCGCTACAAGTTGTTCTTGCAAATGAACATTCAGGTAACTATATAATATTTTCAAAGTCTCTTACTTAATGGAAATATCTTGAGCAACTGTAAAGTAACAGATAGCTTTCTCCTTTATTTTAGAAATATCTGTATTGTTATAATACAGATCAAATCTACAATGAACAGTATGCATTATTCAAGAAATGACCAGGCATTCTCAGCAGTGTTTCAGTTACATAACTGATGATTGTAACCTTTAAAGAAATCTTATTGTAGTGACTATTGGTAAATCATTTCTTCATTCATAGTAATCTTTATTTAGAGGCTTTCTAGAAGCCATTATATCTTTTATTAATCTTTCAAGCAATAGCCAATGATTTGACATTTGCTAAAAAATGGATAAATTTTCCATTTCTAATATAGCAGATTTCAGTCATTTTTTTGGTATATTGTCTAAGGCTTTCCGTATACAGGAAGCATTAGTCCTTGTAAACAAATACACCCACATCTTATAGCAGATGAGTTTAAAGATTATAGCTCTTAAAGATCAGGACATGATTTTCATGTGGCATAAAATAGTCAAAAAGTTATTTATACTCAGTAGGAGTAAAATTACTATTCTTTGCATGATACATACAATTTGTCATGAATAGCAGTACTATTCTCTGCTGTTTCCATTCCTCCATTGAATCACAGTATTTAAGGGGTGTGTTTGGAGGAGAGCAGTAAACGAGCTGCTGATAAATTTTTTGCACTCAAAAGTGAGTTTTCTTAGAGTTCTGATCTGGGAATGGTAGTATTTTTATAGTGTATACTGTGTGTTCAGACACTAAGCAGTGCTTCACATAGTAAGTACTTGGGTCTTCCTGTGCATTCTGATTGCCTGATCCATGCCAGGCCCTGTAGTTCTTTTCCAACATCAAATTCTTATAAGAACCTTTGTATTTTGGGGTACTGTCTTCAAATGACTGACTCCAAATATCTTTATGGTTTTTAGCACAAGCTGTTGCTGAAAGTGTTCAGTGATCTTTTCATGTTCTTTTCCCACTACATCATAGATGTTTTTACCGAGCCATATTTTCTTCCTTTTTTTCAAGTGAAGAGAGGAAGGGAGAGGAATGTGAGGCACCATGATGGTCTTTGGTGTGTTAAATGTGTTTGGCTTATGTAAAGTCACACCAAAGTAGTTCCTTTTTGGGCGGTCTTTGCTGACTGGCATGACATATGGAAACTAGAGTACATAAAGCAACTTTGGACATGATTTTTCTTTGAATGAAAAAAGTAGTTGTAGGATTATCTGCAATCTCGAGTTACAAGTGAGGTTATCATGAGCTTTTTTCCTTTTTTCTTTTAAAGCCATATTGTTACATTTTGCATGCTGTAAGAGAAGTGAATGAAAGATTCTAGCTGAGGAGTGAAAAGGACTTCAATAAATGGTACTGACTGATGGGTAGCTCGTGTGAAGAATGTCACTTTAGTTTAGCCATCTCTGCTTTTAGCGTTGCTTATTCTGCAGCTAGGTAGTTTTGCAAATCTGTATTCTGGAGTTAGTATGTATCCATATGAAAAGATATCAGATGTTGTCAGAAGTGTTTGAGGTGAACTGAAATTTCTTGTTCAAATTATTTAATCATATTCAACTAAATATGACTGATGCGTTGCTTGTAATTAAGCATTCAATGTTACTTCAAGTCTGCCTTGATAATGAAATAAATAAATAAAGTTTTGATAATCACAAGAAGAAAAAATACACATTAAAACAAAATTATACATGTTTCCTTAAAGCTGGCATGTTTTTCAAAGGATCCATTCTTAACATAAATTAAGTATGTAAATCTAGGTTGAAAACAGACTTAATGTCTTATCATACTATGGAATTTGAGGTTGATAACATAAGTCCAGCACTCTGAATTCTCTGGAAAGGAAAATGAGCAATAATGATAATTGGAAAGCACAGTAATTGTTATCCAAAATGTCAAGTGGAATTACTTTCATTAATTTAAATACCTTTTTCTAATAATTTTTATGATAGATATATATGCATTTTTAAGAGATAAATAAATGGTTCTTTTCTAAATTATCTCATTGTGGAAACCCTTTACATAGCATTACCTTTTGTTAGCCTTTTATATTCTGAACTGAGTATTGTCTTCTGAGCAGGAGATACAAGATAGTACAAGCTTTTCCCAACAAAATCACTCAAGCCTTCTACTAAGACCCACCTTCTCCAGCGAACCACCACACAATTCTGTTTCAGGGAAACATTCTACAAGGGCAAAGAAATGTGAATTATTTTCTTCCTCAGTGTTTGTGGCCTAAGACATTGTTTTTCACTGTTAGACATGAAAAGGTCAATCAGAAGAAAACAGTGTAATGCAGCTCAGTTGGCAGTATTGCTTGCTATGAAAAGGGTCTCTGAATCTTGCCATCTCACTTGGTGTGGTGCTCTTGAGAGTTCAGTAATTTATTTCTCCCTATCTTGCAGGCATTTTTCTTAGGAGAATCTGATTCCTGTTTATGTGTAGGCCACTATAAAGTGCTCTGACTGTGTACCTGTATCAAACACTGATTGCAAACATAATGTCTATCCATTATAAACCTGTTTATGTGGCCATAGGGGCAGTGCACCGTAGGAGTAGGCAACTTACTCATCAAGCTATCACATAGGTTAGAGGAAAAGATGATTAGGTGTTATTTGAATGTAGGAAATGAGAATGGAAATTTCAGTCAGTGGTAAAACATTAATGTTCTTTGTGAGAATTATTGATGGTTTTCTAGTATGAAAGACATGTAACCCAAAATGAGGTAGCTCTGTTTGAATCTCATTGTGATAGATAAGATGAATTGAATACTGGACTTGGAGTTGGTGGTTGCCTAGTGACAAGTGATCATGACCTGATTGCTTTCAATCTCTAAATGGAGGAGGGTGCCTACCAATACACTCAGTGCTTCTGAGGGACTAATTGCCTAATGGTGAGTCTTATATCTGAAATTGATTGTGAGGAAATATTTTGATGGAAAAATTAGAATAAATGTTGACTAGAGTGCTTAAAGAAAAATTGTGAAATGCTGATTTCCAATGCACCTGAAAGTTGTAAAACTGAGTTCTTTTCCAGAATGGAAGTGAAATCGGTAACTTAAAAAAAAATATGTATGTAAAACTTTGGGAATAAAAGGGGAATATATAGCAGTTCAGAAAAAACGGGATTTCTGAGGTGCAGAAGGTGAAAAGGCAAGTAGAGGCATTAAAGAAAACTGGCAGGATTAGGACAACTAAAGAAAGAATAGGTTTACATGTATAAGAAATGGGAAGGACTCTGCAGTGGTATAGGCTCATTAGCAGTAATGTATAGTAAAACCTCTGCTGGTGCAGCAAAGGCAGGAGAGCTTGATAGAGATTTCTTAATTGCTTTCCTGGTAAGAATACATTCTAAGGGTCTTTATAGTTCAGCATCAATGTTCTGGGAGCATATGTATTCACAGTCATTCACAGTACAAACACCTAGGGGGAATTTGACTGTTGGGAGTTCATAGTTTGGTTGACTTTGCAGTGTTAGGTTTCGGTTTACAGTTGGGACTCAGTCTTGAAGGTCTTTTCCAACATAAATGATTGTATGATTGTAGGATGCTTCTATATCATACCTTCTTGATCTAAATGGATTTATTATACCTTCTTATGGGCTTTGTCATCTTATTTGTTCCTCCTTCATTCTCCTTTAAGCTCCTCCTGCAAAAGCATTCTGCTGCTGGAATCCAAATGCCTGAGTCCCAAGCATGAGGCTTCAAGAACTGCCTGCTCTGTGTCTTGTCATACCCATACATGATGAATGCTGTCTCTGCCTCTGTCTCGTTGGGGAAATGATAAATATTTTTTTAGTATCTGAAACAAACTTTAAAAGTACTTGAATATCAGAAATGTATAATTCTTATATGTGCTGAAAAAAGCAGATCTTCCCAACAGAGCAGGGAAATCCCTGACATAATATCCACTGGCATTGCCCTGCTGTGGTTGCCACAGTTCTTATTGCTTTGATAACTTACCTGCCATAGGACCAGCAAGAGACTCTGAAACTCTTGGGCATCATCATTCTGAATCTCAGCTTGCAGTGTTTCTCAGATATTCCAGAACTGTTGAATAAATTGTCTTCAAACAAGGATCAGGACACCTCTGATATTAATTAGACTGATAAAATTTTTAGCATCATATACTCTGCAGTTGCAAAGTTTGCAGTATTGACCTGTCTTAGCCTCAAAGCAGTTGTAGGCAAAATACTGGAAAAATCCCTTCACTAAAGGGATTAAAGTAAGGTGATATATTTTTTTCAACAAACACGGATAAAAGGAAAATAATTCTCATAAACTATACCTAGCTTAATTCTCTGACATTGCAAGTCCAGTTGACTAGGATATGCATTGTATATCAAAGTATTTGTGAGTCATTTGACTGTCTATTGTGTAAGAATTATGGTTCTAAAATACTGGGAGAACTTTATATTGTCAGAACCAAGCTAAGCACATTAACTGTTTAACTGGTTGATCTTGGAAAGCAAATCAAAATGAAAGTTGCTATAAAGAAATGAGTTTCCCTGTTGTTTTTGCAGAAACCAATCTGGGCATGACCATCAGTGACTTGGGAATAAACATGGCGAAAGTACAAATTTAAAACTTGCAAATTCTAATCTGTGCATTTTAGTAAATCAAACCTCCTAAAATTTATTTAAATATCATTAAATTGAAATTATTAATATTATTGTTAATATTATTATCATCATCTTTGCTGTCCTCAGCCCCAGGCTACTGGTTGTTGCTTTGTAGTTAAAGTTGTTAAAAGGCTTTGTAAGTTTTTGTTTTGTTTTCCTTGTGGTGAAGAACAGGAATGATGGAAAAAGCATTTCAAGTTCAGCTCTCTGTCTTTGCATGAACAAAGGCATAAAAAGAACCTACCTGATCCTCACAATTCTGCTAGTGGAAATGGATAGAATGATTTAGTTTCTTACGTGCTTTATTTGTATCGTAAAAAGTTCTATCCATCACTTTTGTGGAGACACAAAACATTTACTGCTGGTAACAAATTAATACTCTTTCTAAAATGTTGTCAATCAGATGTCAGTCCCTGGAAGAGTTGTTTATTGCTAGAACTCCACCTTACTACTCAACAATTAAATAGGGAAACAACCAAACTAAGTGTCTTTAAGCACAAGAAAATAGAGCTGATGACTTCAATGTCTTTTCTCTCGCTCCCAGCCATGCTGTATTTCTGTTCTATTACACTGCTATTCATCTTCCTTTTTTTTTCTCTTCTTGTGCTGTTGCGCTGACTTGGTCATTTATGCATTTTCATTATGTCCTTTTAATACAATTTATCTTTCTTATCCATTTTTTTTAATTTTTTCTTTTAGTCCTTAGCTTAAACACAGAATATGGATAATGTCTTTCTCTTGTAGTCAGCTTCCAGCACTGACTCCTTTTTGTAGTTCTGTATTTTTCTGTACGTGCTCACATTGTCAATGCAGTCTTGTAATGAAAACAACCTGGTGAAGAATATTAATATTTAAAAGAAACCCAAAAAAACTTTTTAACTTTTCACTTAATTCTTCCTCCTTTCAGTGTGCATGTCTTTTTGTGCACAGTAAGCCTCATTGTGTCATTTAAAATTCACTCTTGAGTTGAGAACATACCTTCCTCATTCTGTCTAAAAGATGGTGGTTGATGTCATTATAATTCATGGTTGGGAACATTGGTTGAGTCATTGGCTGAGTGGCTTTTGATAAAAGTATTGGCTCTAGACTTGCAGAAGTAAATATGTCAGGAGGAGAATAGTATCCATAGTTCCACTGACTCCAGCCTTGGCAGTGGTGGTAAAATAAGTCAGGAAAAACTTTCAATTAAAACCAAGTATATTTCTCATATACTGAGAATATAGTGGTATGGATTTTCATCCAGTAGAAATATCCATGTAAAAGTCAGTGCCACAACAGTCCACTTTTCCAAAGATCTTAATAAAATGTTTCCATATGATTCTTACATTCATGTTTTATTTTGCATGGGTTAGCTCCAGGTGGTCTTTTTTAGAAGCATGAATATGTTAAATTATATGTGCAGTCTACATAACTTTTTCAAACAACGCACATGATGGGGTTAGCCAATTACAGATGTGCAATAAACCTGGTATGCCAAAACTGCTTGTTCTGCTTTTTGCTTTCAGTAATCAGAAACAGACAAAAAGTAATCACTGCTGTAGTTTTTGATATGTAAAATGAGAAAAGGCTGTTGCTCTCTGTAGATTGCAATATCTGATAGAACTTTTGTTTGTCTTTTTATTTGTCCTTTTCTGAACAGAAGAAAAGTGTCTTTGTTATGAAGAGTGTTTTGAACAGAGCCTCAGTAAAGCAAATGGCAGCAATTGAGGAATTGGATCTTGTGGTTGAATTTAACAGTTTCAGTGTTTCTGTCATACCTTAGTCTGCTCAGCTGAGCAGAGAATGTGAACATACTCAAAGTGCTACTAATTTCATAGAGTTTAGCCTTTGTTTCTTCTATTAATGCAGTTGAGTGGGTTTCTGGGTTATCTGAACTTCTATATCTTCAGCTGCTTCTTTTAGACCTTGTTGAATCTGTTGTGGATATATTAAATACATCTGTATGAAGAGTTGAAGAGATAGATTAACCAACTGATAATGAATGTAACAGAGACCTTAGAAAACTAACCAAACAAAAAAACTCAGACAGGGAGCTATGTCCTTATTAGTATGTAGACCTGAGGGGAAAAAAGCAAGGTAAATGAATGGGCTTTTATAGTATTTGTTTCACCAGAAGTTGCATCACTCTATATTACAAGTAAAAAATTATGAGAAAATATTTTGTCTGAAGTGAAAGAAAACACACAAACAAGCTCCTTTTTTTTTTTTAATGGAAGAAGTGAATCAGTGTTTACCATCTCGTATTTTTGCAGTTATATTTTGAATAGTATTATCCAAAGTGGCTATCTCAATATTTGGAGTAAATAATAGTCATGTGTCTGGAAGTGAAGTTTGAAGTATATGGATTTAATAATGATTATTTTCATGTAATATTAATATTAGATACCTGTGGTCAATAAAACAAGACTTAGATACTGAAGGTAGACCCAGCAATTTTAAAAACCAAAGTGCAGTGATTTTTTATCTTATAATATACAAGTGTAACCACAGTCTGACCAAAGTTTGACCACAATATCAACGCAGCTTAATTTCTGCAACTGTTCTCTTTGAAGCCAGAGGAAGGAAATCGAGTTTCCCCCAAATCCCTATGCTCTTGTGGTCTCCCATTTCAATCAGGGATATAAAGTAGAATACAATGAATCCATAGTAAAGACTTTCCCAGGACATTAGAGAGATCAGTAAAAACTGTTTTCATTAGCTGTCTGTAATTAAAGAACACCCTTCATAGAGAGCTTACAATTTAGAGAACATGTAAGCCTCTATATCTATCTGAGATTGTGAGGAAAAAAAGAATCTCCACCCAGTTTGGGGATTTAGGTGTTGTAAAATATTGAGCTCCCTTGAGAAGCAGCTTTTCTGTTTATTTACTAGCTTTTAAGCCAAGGAGAATATTTTTATTTTTACTTTCAAAGGTTTTAGTCATACTGTGATTTCTGTTCCTAAGAAAGGAAAGGTAGGCAAATCCCTAATAAACTACTTAACTCCAGTTGTTCCAAAGTCTTCCTCATAAATGGAGCTGTTATTGAATGCTTACCTTAATTTCAGTGCTTGAACATGCTATAATTCTTACAAAGTTAGCTAAATGCATCTGCGCAAGCATGCATGTGTCATCACTTTGTGTTCTACGTATATCATATAAAAATTGTTTTTGCTTTGCTTTGCATGGGGTTGGTACCACATGCAAGTACAAAATACTATGTCTCATTTCATCATCTCAAAGTCATTAAGTGCATAATCATAATCATAGAAGGAGAGGGAGAAATACTTTTTGTTGGCTTTTTCCCAAACACTACCTATAGCAACGAGAATAATATTGTCAACATTACCTCACTTCAGATTTTATTGGAAGCCACAGTTCTGTAAAGGTTTAGGAAAAATCAAGAGTCGTTTTTCTGTTTGCTTTTTTAAGTACATAAACATTTCTAGAACTGTTAGGACAATTCTACATTTATATATCCCCTTTCAAATTTGAACTGCTGTGTATGCTAGCTGTTTCTCATCCTCTTGATGAAGCAATAACAGTGCTGATAATTGTAATAGAGAAATTGAGGCATATACAGATTTAGGGCTAGCTTTTCAAAAGAACGCAGCACTCCAACTGGGGCCAGATTTCAAAGGATCTCTGATCCTATTCAGCAACAAAATAAATAGCCAGATTTACAAAAGATTTCATCACTTTGGTAATCTGATCATAAGAAGCAGCTGCTGAGCATATTTGCAAAGCCAGCCGAGTGACTTGTTCAATATCACATGGGAAGTGTGTGGCAGAGCAGGGAATAGAGCCCTTTTCCTGTGGCCCAGGACTAAGAGTCCAGTTCTTAAGCAATAATGCTATATTCATCTACTGTGCAGGAATTTAATGAGCTTTTCATTAGGAAATTTAACCCATGTCTGTGAGGAGATAATTTTCAGAATAACATTAAGATTTATACTCAGGGTGGATAATGCAGCAGTCAGGTAGGAGGAATATTGCTAGTTTATATTAAATCTCTGTGTTACAGAATAATATATAGAATATAATTATAATACGTAAGAATTATTATATTAATTATTATCTATATGTGGTCTTAATTAGGTAATTACAAAAAGTCCCTTCAGTATTTTTAAAAGATTTCATAGTCCATTGCCAGTATTTTAAGTATGTATCACAAGAAAAAACAGAGTAAGTAGGTGTTCTGAAATAACCTGCAGAAGCCTGTAGCATGTGCATTGTATGGCAAGTCCAGGTGTGATTTCTTTGGGCTTCGACCCTTGTACCACATTCTGAAGGCATAGTATTTATTTTTGTTTACATTTTAAATGTTTCTGCTGTCCCTTCCTAGAGATGAAGAAATGTGGTGTCTAATTTTCTTCTGAAGAGAAATATTTTTGTTGTTTATTTAATGCTTTAATACACTGTTTTCTCTTTACCCTTATATGTCAGGCTGTTTCTCCTTATTTTGTGCATAAATGCCAATACTGTTCTTGTCCTGCTCTCTGCAGTTTCTGTCTCCGTGCTCTTTTATATTCTGTTATTCTTTTGCTCCAGCATCCTACCCTGAAGACTTAAAGGGCAAGTTTTCTTTCACAAGGAACTAAGAGAAAAATTAAAGTCTCACCTAACCTCATCATACATTTTGCTTTTGTTAATTTCTTCAACAGCTTCATGGACGCTGTTATTTCTCCATCGACCTCATTAAATATAAAGGAACTATATTCTCCATACAGACAGCTATGTTGAGAGGCCGTTTGGCGGCCTTTAGACTAAAAGCTCCAACATTTTACAAGGTTTACATATTGACTCACTCATCATTACCTTGGAGTTAGCCTGACAGATGTTCCTTGAAAGAAGCATCAGGCAATGCAAGTGCTCAGCTTTCAAGTGTGGCCTTACAGGCATTTTGATGTAATTTTGTCTCCAGCAGTGATGATGCCAGACAGTGAACATGGCATGGGATGATCTTTGAAGATACCCATACATGTCCTGAAAGGGTTCTCATTTCACCTGCCAAACAGGAAGATGAATTTTGGTGACTGACTGTTCTGTCAGAACTGAACTGCACACAAAGGATCGATGCGATAGTTGTGAGATGATTGGTCCTTGAAGTGCAGAGCACTTGCAAAACTGTTTTGTTGAGCTACTGTGTTGAGAAGCTGTGATAAGCATCCAGTCTGACTTCTTGCAGACCCCAGATAGAGAGCCTTATTGAGTATTTTCTGCATCT
This sequence comes from Melopsittacus undulatus, assembly GCF_012275295.1. Classification (NCBI taxonomy): domain Eukaryota; kingdom Metazoa; phylum Chordata; class Aves; order Psittaciformes; family Psittaculidae; genus Melopsittacus; species Melopsittacus undulatus. The sequence continues at coordinate 39,647,594 of NC_047530.1, read as the reverse complement.
CTTTTGAGATACAGGTTTATCTCTTTGCAAAGTATCTGATGTTGATGTAAAGTATTTAAATGATAAAGAATCAACTACGTCCCTGGGCAGATTATTCCAACGGTTAATTACTGTCACTGTGAAAAAAGGGTGCATCATTTGTAGTCTTATTTCAGCTTCAGCTTCCAAACACTGGATCTTGTTATGCCTTTTTCACTAGATTAATGAGCTGCCTACTGTCAGAAATCTCTTCCACATGTAGGTATTGTGATCCTCTTAACCTTCTTTTCAGTAACTAAATAAATTGAGCTTTCTTAGTCTTTCACTGTAGGGAATGACTTTCAGAAGTCTAATCACTCTTGCAGCTCTTGCATGAGTCCTATCCAATTTTCTAACATATTTTCAGAATGGAGGAAACCACAGCTAAACACAGTATTTCAGTAACAGTGGCATAAGAGCCTAAAGTAAAAGTTGCAGTATCTATTCTAGTGTGATCCGTGGTTTATCCCAGGGGCATATATTTAATGTGCATTTTTATGTAATATAAATGGCTATTATACTTTATATTTCGGGAGTTAACATGAATTTCTCATTGTGGTTGTTCTGGATTCCGTTTGCTGATAAAGTTTAAAAATATCAAGAGGTGAATTCTTGGGAATAATTGTAAATGCTGAAGGTTACTCTTGGTTTATGTTTTGTTTGAATGGCATAATTAGTTCAGTAGGGATAGGCTGTGGCAGAGAGAACTGGAATTAAAAGAGCTAGCATGACAAAGTGAGATTGGGGAAGTAACCTTCTGGGGAAAGTGGCTTTCACAGTTAGGATTGTTGAGTGGGCCAGGATAGGTGCAAGTGGAATGTTTGTTTTCCTGCAGAATCCAGAATGTTTCTGGAAACAAACAACTGTTGAGGGTTGCATGAATAGCTCCTTATGCCACCTTCCAGTCTGATACCTGTCTTATTCAGACAACTTGCATTGGCATGTCAGATCTGTACAAGAGAAACCACGGCACAGCCAAACTAAGTAAGCTCAGGAGATCCTTACTAAGCATGCCCAAAAGGTTCCCTTCCACCTGAACATGCCTCAAAGTCACCTCCACACACGCACACAATCACAGTCTTACTACTGTGGTGCACAGAAGTTAGGTCTCTGAAAGGAAAATGGACTCACTTTCTGAGACAGCATATTATCTGGAGCCAGAATTTGTATGAAATGGGAAGAAAATAACTCCTTTTGAATCCAGACTTCCCTTGGTTCAAAATTAGAGTTAAGTGGACTCAGATCATCTGTATCATTTGAGTTCAGCTGTACCTAGTATTTCCAAGTTACAAAAAGACATGAGTCTTGTCTTTTAGAAAAAGTGGCTTCTTCAGAGTCAGGTACTTTCTTCAAAAGTGTAAGCAGAGCGGCAGATTTTGCTGGTGACTTCCTTCAGTTTGTGTTCTCAGCAAACAGTAAATTCTGTAAGTAACAGACAAGGGCTTCAAGCCCTCAGCCATTTACTACTGTGAATTGCTTTGGAAGTAAGGTATTTTACTTTCTTTTCAATCCCATACAAAGGCAGCCTCATCAAACTTCTGGGTCAATTCCTTTAACTTTCGGAAAATGCAGTTGCATTCAGTGAACTTTCCTAGCCCAGCCAGCAATCCTTGGTCAGCTGAGGGGAAACTGCTTCAGTGCTTACTTCAAAGACTCCAGATTTCATCTGCCCTGGAAAATTTGGGGAAATTATTTCAATTCTATGCTACATTAGTAGAAGTAATGTCAGAACTTCAGGTCTTGCTTCTCGTTTGTGAAGTGAGTAAGAAAAGAAAAACCCCTGGATCTGAAATGGTATCACTCACCATTGCCTTGCCTGACAGTAGGCTACCAGGAGGAGATCAGGTGTACTCTTACAGGCAGGTTGAATTAAGAATTGACTCTCTGTTACTTTCTTTCCTCATCTCACATTACCCAAATGATAATTTTTTGACTTACTGTACCCATATTTACCTGATTTCTTCCCCCAAACTATTTATTAGGCTTGTGTTACTCATAACACTAGCTAGCAGTTAAGAATGCTTTGGCCCCTTCACACACACTGTTGTTTGAGTTATCCAAGGATAAATGGGATAATTGCACTCATTTGCACAGCTTCTCTACAGAACTTTTAAAATATTCTTTCTTAAAAGGGAAACCTAAATATTAATACATAATATTGGAGAGAAAAGTAAGTCAGGCTACAGGTTCTTTCTGCTATTAATGGAGATTTTGTGTACACATAAAAGTATTTTAGTAAGTTACAGTAAAGTAACAAGAAAGTTGAAAATATCTGAATCCATCTGTAGTATATTTTATGCTTCTAACATTTTGATGTAATAGCTCCATTTAGTTTCATACTGATCTTTCATACTGACAAAAAAGGAAAACGAGGAACCTGTCATCAATCATTCATTTAATCAAGTAGCAAAAGCAGATAAATAAACATACTGAGTTAATTATTCTTCTGTATGTAATGATTGACAATAATGTTAATATATTCCCCTTTTTTAACCTTTGACTGTCAGCATAGTTGGGATTAATAGTTACTGACAAAATTAGAAGAAATACATTTCTGATAGCCATTGACTTTTGCTAACATTGGAGTGTTCTCCTCTGAAACTTCTCCCTGAAGAGGTATCAGATCTATGTCATGTGTTATTTTTCACGCTTTTTTGTGCCGTGTTTCATGCCATTTTGGTGATTGCTATTAGTTTACAGACATATGGCCAGGAATATTTTATGAATGAAGAGGTTTCTGGAATATGCAATATTACTTCTTTGCATTTATATGAGAATTGTAATTTGAAGATCTCAAAAACATCTTTGCACATGTCATTGCAGAGTGTATTCAAAAGCTAGCAAAAAAGACAGTGTTACAGCTAGTAACTTAAGTTATCTGCTACATCTGTCAGGCAGCATTTCTTCCATAGTGAATCCTCTGTTTCCCCATTGCAATGTTTTATTGGATCCATCTGAAATGAGGAGGGTATTTTCAGGCCCTTTGACTTACGAGTGCACAATTCCTAAAGCAGCTGTCCTGGTGAGGAGTGCAGGAAGGTTAACTCAATCCCCTCTTCTGGCTTTTCACCACCAAATTGTATCCCCATGTGTAAAAAGGCACCTAAATAGTTTCCAGTTAATCAGCTCCAGCTTCTAAAATGTCTTTCTGAAATTATATTCCTGTAGATTAGTCATAGTTGTCCTGAGCAATACATGAAGAAGACATTTTGAGCTTTTTGTTGAAATACTGTGTAGGACATCAATGAAGTAGAGTGAAAGGCAGGGCGCAAAATCCTTCAGTTCTTATGGTGGAAATAATTTGCTTTTATTGAGGTGTGTTTCTGGCATTATTACAATAAAATGTTGATACATATTTCAGAGATGAAAAAGCTTTGCATGTGAATATATATGTTTCAGTAACTGAGCCCAAAACTTATGAGGCTTAAATGCATAAATGCATTTCACAGATTTTGTGTTTGGATTTCTGGGGGGTGGGTTTAATATTTTTTTTTGTTGTTGTTGTTGGGTTTGTTTGTTTTTGCTAAAGACAGACTGTAGCTGCATTTAGCCAGATAATCCACCACTGGCTGTATGTTTTCAGAGATTCAAAAATGGAAGTTATTTTTTCTACTCAAAAGTTATGTGCAATATGGTTTCTCTGCATTTCTGTTTAAGGAATGAAGGGAAACAGAGGGGGCAATGATATTTGCAGGGTTTTGTACACTAAGAAAATAAAAAAAAAATAGTCCCCCCCAAAAACAAAACAAACAAACAAAAAAAAACCCAGACCAGAAAACTAAAACTAAACCCACCAAAACAAAGCAAAGACCAAAGCAAGACTCTAAAAACAACAGAAAAAAACCCCAAACAAACAACCCCTTAGTTGCTTGGAAGAGTTCTGCCATCATAAAGGAGAAACACAAAAAGATTCAGAAAAGCCAGTTGTTGGCATGAAGTCTAGGCATAAGTCCTTCAAAGACAGGCTTCATCTTTTTATTAGAGATTTCCTGACAGACCTGCATGCCCAGGGACAGATACCCTTACTATTTTGTAGCCTTCAGAGAGACTCTGGTTCTGCTGCTGTGTGGGCTGTGGTGGGGTATGTAGTCCCTGATAAGCTTTGTGTTGTGTTGAAGGCACAGCCTTGTTGGAAACCCTGTGTAAATGGAATATATCGCCTTCCTGTAGTAGGAATAAGGTTGAGAGGCCCACAAAGGCAATTTGTTGGCTATAGAGCTTCTTAGTAAGGATGGGTATGGAGTAGGCTGTAACTTTTAATTTGTAAGCAGCAGTAGGTAAGAACAGTTAGTAAGGGCTGGAGGAACAATAAGCAAATCCCTACTGCAATTGCCTGAGTTGTGACTCTGAGGATATTTTCATCTTATACTCTGTAGATGAATGGAGGCAACACTTTGTTTTTAGTTTTTCAGGCTTTGTTTAAGGGTCTAAAATTTTACTCTTTGGGAAAACAGTGAATTTTCTGACTCAGGTCATATTGAGTGCTATATATTCACTACAAAGCATTCTAAACCAAGATTTTTTTTCAGTATGAAGCGGAGCAAGCAATGTTTAGAATGATTTTCTTCTCCATGTCTATTTGAGACAAAAATATAGGACATTTTATATGTATTGCATAAAATAGAGGATACTTCTGCTCTTTGAGAGCAATCTGCCTAGATATTTCCTCTGCAGCAGACTATCTTCTCTATCTCTACTAGGGTGAGCACACTCTTGTCCTTGGTGTATAACATTATGTTTATTAGCAGCTCTTTTCTCCTCCCTAAGCTTGGCAAAGGTTAGGGAACAAGATTAAAAGGACTATATTATTCTGCTTTTTGTTAGGAAAGAGGAAGTTCAAACATGAGTTGTCCCATTGCTGATGTCGTGTTCTGAGCACTTGCACTGGTGCTCTCTGGGCTTGCCACTGCTGAGGGAAGATGGTTCCCCTAAGATCATACCTCTGTTCTAGCAGATGGCATCCATGGTAGCTGACTGACACTGGCAGAACCTTTCATGAGAATTTTCTTCTCATTGTTATTAATTTTAAATCAGACATGTTCTAGAAAATAAAGCATTTCTTGCTCACAGAAGAAATTATTTTTATTTTAAGCTAAGAATACAGATTTTTCATTCTTCTTTGATCATTACATATTTATCCTTTTAAAAACTCATAATTAAGATTGTAAACTAGTATTGTAAGAATTCTTTAATAAATGTCTAATTTTGCTGGAATATAAAATCATTAAGGTAAATAGTTGAGTTTACCCGAAGCCGTCATGCCAAAACCCATTTATTTTTAGGACTCAAAAAATTAACTGGTCAAAGATGTGGAATATTTTGTAGTATCACATTTAAATGTATAAACACTATATCGATATGTAATTCTAGGTTAGATGACTGTAGTTAGTAGACTGCAAATTCTTGTAGCAATAATGATCAAATTACAGTATCAGCAAATCTGAATTTGATTGTTTTTTCAGCTCAGTACCTGAATATTCCTTTAAGCAAAAAAGATCCTTTTTTTTTTCATATTTAGAACAGATATTGGTATCAATAATAGGCTGAGATGTTACTTAACAGAAATCGGTTTATTTCCAATTTATATTTTTCCAGACTTTCCAGTCTTATGTAGCATTTACTAAGTATTTTAATTATATATTTCTTTTTATTTTACTGGGCAGCTTATGTACTCAAAGCATCACCTAAGTACCAATAACATGTTCTTGACTGAATAATGATGTATGTTGAATGTTACTTTTTTTGTCTTATAAATGGATGGCAATTTACACAGCTGTGGATGTGGGATGTTTCAATCCCAGACCATGTTGTAAGAAAAATTGAATGACAGTGAGCAAAACAGCAGTAATTATAAAACTAATTACTAAATGCTGATGATGCCCATAGGCTTTGCATAACTAAAATTAGAAAAGGAAATTGCTTTCGGCTTCAGAGAGGCAACATGCTAGTTATTTCACTGTTTCAGGCAAAATAGAACATGGTGTATAAAGTTCAATCATGAAAAAAAACCCACGTTAGTTTATGCACATAATTTTTTTATACAGAAATGTTGAAGTATTTATCCTTTTTGTCTTTTAATACAAATATACCTGTAACATAAATCGAGAAAAGAGACATGAAACTACTTGTTGAACATATTTTCGTATATCTTTACTAGGACTTATTTACCACTGAATTACTTCAGCTTTATTGTTTGTCAAAAGCCTGCATGAATGTAAAAAGGGAAGTGTGTCCTATCACCTAGGCCCATATGAAATAAATAGGCTAAAAAATAGGAGGCTGGATTTCAAAATTCCCTCAGCTACATTCCAATTCCTATTATATATATCCTGGGGATACATGTAAGCATATGTATATGTATGGGGACCATATAAATTTTTTACACATGTATTTTCCCAGTTATAGAACTGCTAGAATGAATCTTAATTGAATACTTTGAATACAGTGTATTTTTATAATTTATGTTCATGCCTATATTACATATCCATTAATGCATACCTGTGTTTAATTAGATACACACATGCATAAAATACTTAAATGGTCCTTACATGTATTAATAGACAAATTTAATGTACTTTATATAGGAGCGCAATATGTTTTTCAGTTTGACTTCTATTAATACTTCATTTATGCTTTTTCCTGCAGAAAATTAGAATCTCTTAGGCATTCTTAGAACATTACTTTAAAAATGTATTTAAAAAAAGGATTAAAACATTGATCAGCTCATGAGCTACAAAAGTATTAGTGACATGAAGACAGAGTGGTGACAGTTCAGGAGCCACACAAAGATTACCACTTGTAAGACTCAGCTTAACATTTAGAATCTATGCTGTTGAGTCATACAAAATTGCATGGACATTATGGGATTTATCTTCTGAATTTATGGTTGGGTTTGGTTGGGTTTTTTTTTAATTCCCAATTTTTATTTAACTTTTTTTTTTCAGCTGAGGTGAGAAATATTTTTATTTGACCTGTGTGAGTAACTGATAGCACTTTCTCAAAACCTTGAAAGGAATTTTTGTTGGGTCTTACCCATCTGTGTAGGTCAAGTGAATAAAAAAATATGAAGCTTGAATATGTGTTTTAACTTTCAAGTAGTGGAAATACATCTAGATTTAACAGCTGTTAATAATGGAATCTAAAAATGAAAAATACAAATTCTGCAATTATTTTTTTTTTAGAATCCTATATCTTATAACATTTTCTGGGTTTTGGTAAGTACACTGTAAGCATTAGGAACCTCTTTATTTAAATATTCATAGGGAAATGTATCTTAAGTGCAGTAGTGTCATAAAGTACATTTCAATATATAAATATTACAGTAAGGCTTAATTTTTATGTGGGCCACTGAGTTATTTTTCATTTTGTATGTCCCAGTAAATTTGTACTAAGGCAGATTATCTGAAATAGAGGTAACATGCATTAACACAAAGAATAAAAAGAGTGTTTGTTTGCTTTATCTTATTTTGTAGAACCAAACTTTGAAATCCTCACTTTTTTAAAGTCTCCCATTTAAAGGCAAATTTCTGCTCAGTTGTCAGGAGTAGACTGGAACTGTTCATATGTGTAACATACACAGATCCAATCCAGGTTTGGAAAAAAAGACAAAATGTTCTTGGAAACATTAAGAACTAAAACTAAAAAATAATTCATATGGATTTTAGCATTTCCAGCAGTAGCATTATTATTAGGAGCATTGTTTCTAAGTTTCAGTTCTGATTTCATTAAAATCACTAAGTGATGCTAGTGAAGGGGATTGTTTATAAGAGGCACTCAAGAAAAGCAAATAAATCCTTTCTATAAGGAGGACACCATTTTCTCAGAGGTTTCTGTCATGTTACACTTCAGCAATCTCTCTCTTTATTGTGTGAAAAGAAACAATTCATTTTCAGTACTTCAAGGATGCAGAATGTCTGACTGACTGTGTCCTAGCCTGTTGTTTTTAACATAAACATTACAGCTGTGTTTGCTTTGAAATATTTGGCCATTATCCAGTAAATCTGTGCTGGAACACTAAATTATCACCTTATGCACTCCTCCATCATAAGAAGATGCTTTTGTCAATAATATATTGCTGCTGCTGCCTTTTCCTACTTTTTATTTCTGCATAGATGGGAACCTTAGATTGTTTATCATAATCTTAAAACTTCTAACTAGTGCATGCCCTGAACAGGTAACCTAACAGGCTACAGAAATACTGATGAAAGTCTGCCCTTAGTAGATTAAATGAAGAAATTTGTACTTGACCCTGTTTTCTTTCCAAGTTCTAAGATTTTTAAGAATTTAAACTATCTGTCTGTTCCACCATTTTCCTGACAGATATGAAGAGACTTGTATGTTGTCATCTTCTTTCACAGCTATCACACTGTATCATGCAAGCTTTCAGGGTGTATCTACATTGTAAAAACAGAAGAAAATTAAAATGGATGAAAATAGCAAACCAAACGTAATCCCAGTTTTCACAAGTGCTACTAAGTAGGCGAGACTTACAGTGCAGACCTGAAGTTATATCCTGTTACTTTTTTCATTTCTGATTTAACTATTTCAGATTTATCTCCTTAACTTGGGATAGTCAGTGTTGTATGCAGAAGAAAAGGAGCTAGTATTTAATAACCGCATATTTTCCACATTAATGCTGGTATCCAAAATTCAACATACAGTACATTGCACAAGGTTGGATGTTTTTCTTCTGTATATGTGTGAGGACAGAGGAATTACTGTTCTACCTTTCTTCCACTGTTCTCGAAGGAGGTTTTCCCCCATATGCTAGCAGTCTTTCTCTAAAGTTGAAGGGTTTTCCTAGTCATTCTTTCAAAAACCATTTACTTCTGTGACATTTTTTTGATTCTTTGAAATACTTTCCAGTATCATAAATAACAAATCTCCTCAATTAAGAAAGAGATTTAAACATGTGCTTAACTTTAGGTATGTAAGCAGTTCTGTTGATTTAAGCAAGATTATTAATTTGCTGTGAGTTAGTAATCTATTTAAGAGTCTTGCTGAACTTGAGTCATAACAAAAAGGCAAAGAGTAGATCTAATGTTAGGACAAGAATTACCTTCCCCACCTTGTTGCCTTTTCAGTCTTTCTTTGTGTTTCTAATCCTTTATCAATTTATCAGCCTGTATGACAGGCTTATATCTTGGATTATTTGTATTCTATTTTTCAAGTCTCTTTTTGTGAAATGCTAGATCTGTTAGTTTCCTGAAGCCTGTTCTGCATTACATTTATTGCATTCTCTACACAGTTTTTAAGAACTTACAAGATTGATTTTAACCACATGCATTTTGATTGCAGAATTTGGTTTGAAATCATTGCAAAGACAGCCAAAGCCCTTGTGGTTTAAATCTCTGAGATGTTATCATTGTATGATGAATTTAGCTGATTTCTGCCTGATTTGTGTTACTGGCACAAGGGAGTGCATCAAAGGTGTTCAGCACAAATAAACTATGTAGTTGTCTTAGAAAAGAAGCCTCTGTTTTTACCCAACAAGATCAGGTCCAGTTTCTCTATGATCAGAGTATTACAAAGCTAGCAAAGAATAATTTATATCAGAGGTTCTCTGATGGAATGAAATGGAGCTCTTTTGAAGTATGATCTCTGAAAGCACAGCATGAAGCTCAAATAAAGTGAAGGACATTCGCTATTACAAGTAATGTCCTTAATAATCTTGTTAGTCTAGTCTCCCTCTGTACGAGACAAATGGAACATTATTGGCTTATGGGCTGTAGTAAATAATTTAGTTTCCAATATTCAGGCTGCTTTGACAGTAAATTAAAATGACATGAAAGGGGCTTGTTGAATAAAGAAAGTATCCAATCAAATTTAATTGGCATGACTAAGGCAGTAGAAATATGTTTTATAATTAAACCATGTTGTCTTGGAGCTTTATAAGCATGTATGAATCAAAATGTCAAAAATTATTCTTTGATACTGTGCATTTAAAACTTTGCATGGTGAATAGTTTTCTTAAACAAGGTTCTAGACACGCATATCGATTCAACATGAAAATAGTTTTAAGTTTTAATAAATCTGGTTTTAGCATTTATCTACAGATCCAAAGATTTTCTGGAAAAGATTAAAATAATTTTTCAGTCTTCTCATATCTGGCTTTTATTGCACATTTGTATGAACCAGCTTTTACTGGGGTGTAAGTTCTGCAGTTTTCCACCTGTTATTATAACGCAGGATGGCCGAAATTAGTGCTGTTAGGTGAAAATGTAAAGAAAGGGAACCACCAGGAAGAAACAAAAAATGGAAGATAAAATAGGTGGCAAACTAACTAATAGCTTTCTTTTAGTAAAGCATTTCTTTACTTTTTTATTTTAGTCAAGCAATTTTCAAGTTCACATATATTAACCAAATATTACCAAATATTCATTGTTGAGTCCGTATTTACTCATCTTTCTGCCAGTGTAGCTTCAGAAAACGTCTATCAAGTATGTATTTTCCTTAACTGCATAAAGAGAAAATACCCCTGTGATTCAAGAAAGACAGTACCTTTGGAAATTTGCACATTTCCCATCATTCTTTTGTTCTTATATACGGAGCCCCCTAGCATACAATAGTTAATTGCACATCCTGATGATACTTCTTTCTCTATAAAGAGAACATACAGCTTGTCTAGCTATTGAAGAAAAAGATTTTGATAGGAAAGTTTACCCATGAAAAAGTCTTCTAAATGAACCTTGTATTTTGGAAATTATGGACACGTAACCTCTCCTATGTTAAGAATGTTATTTAAATTACTAGGTTCTACTGATGTACTTGCATAAATGGGTTCTAGGATTCTGAAATTCATTAAATTCTAAAGCACAGAAGTGGAAATGAATGGCAGAATTCAACTTCTGCTTGTAACCTTGGCCATGTGAGTATATTGGACTCTGTGACATCCTGCACTGCCAGATGCTCTGGTTTCTGAGGTAATTGTTTAAGTACATAAACCTGTGTTACATATACTGTGAAAAAAAAGGTGAAAATTTCTTGCCAGTCTCAGGTAGCCACATTTTTGCAGGGGAAAGTTTATCTTTGATAGGTGTAGTAATTGGATGTCCAGTTGTTTTTCTTCTCTCCTATTCTATACATAGATAAGTGGGTGAAAATTTCCAGCTTTTGGTTGAGTGAGCTCCAGGTGGATGGAGGTAAATAGAGGCTCTAGCTGGTCTTATTCAACAGCTGGATGCCTCCTTTACAGTAAGCTACTTTCTGACTCACCTGCCTCCTGGTTAAGCAGAATTTTACCAGCAGCGACAGTTTAGTCATTGATGTTTTGTATTATGCCAACCAGATTCAGGTGGATAAGCCTTCTATTGTAGTTGATGAATCTGAGTAAAACTGCAGCTGGGGAGCTTACCTTCTTCTAGCTGTGTCATATTTACGTCAGCATAACTATGCAATTCTTTCACTGAAAATTATTACTGAATTGAACTGCTGTGAGAGGTTCATGGGCCTTGACTGTTTGCTAGTACTGTTAATTCTGGATCTTGTATCTATGCCAAGTCTTCCAGTAGCCAAAATTCTTCTCAGTTTCTCTCTCCAGCTTAGCTCAAATCAGCCCGAAGACTTGCCTCTCAAGAATGGATTCCCATTGTAAATGATCAGCCAGCAAGTAAAATCCAGGTGCAATGAATCCACAGCAAAATTGGGAAAATACTGCCAGCCCTTCCATTGTCAAGGAAAATAGCAAATTATTTTTAACAGGTCAGGATTCTGATGCAGATTTTATTTTATTTTCATATTAGTTTAGTTTTAATGCTGCTATCTCAAGGTTGCCCAGAAAGCCAGTTCTGATGTATTTTGCTGAAATACTTTTTTTTTTTTGTAGTGGCTGGTTGTTACAAGAATAAGGATTCTGAATGATTCTTCAAAATGAAGGAGATATTTAGTATTATGTTGCATCTCCTTTGTGTCAGCATAAATTCCAGTGATTTTGCTTTAACTAGCCTTGAAGAAAATATAGAGGAAAATAAGGAAGATAATTCAATTTCATGATTGCTGATTACATTTTTTGTCTCTTTACATAATTCTGTTTTTCTATAGTTTTTTTTAATTTCCTATTTCAGATTGAGAGTTGCTTATATTTAATTTATTACCCCTTTTTTGCTAGACCTAGACACTCTCTTCATGTGTCTATCAGAGTCTTAATTTTTTTTCCATGTATCTTTTTGTCAAAGAAATTGATTGATAGAGTAAGGGTCAGTTCAGGTGGACTCAAGATTTAGATGATTTTAATTTTACAGTGTTTACAAATTGCACAGCTTAAAAGGGAAAAAAAAAAAAAGGAAAAAGGCAAATTCTGCTTTGGCTGTTCATTGCCTTTCTTGAAGAATATTGTTTTCATATGTCCCAAACTGTGTTGTTTCATCTTCTTTGACACTGAAGAAGTGTACATTTAATATATTAGAATGCAAGCAGGCTGTTTCAAAAAAGAAATAATATATACTTGAAGGATCTTGTGAAAAACGGTTACATGTTAAGATTTACTTCTTGACACGTTAGTGAAATCTAGCATAAAGAAGTCAGAAGGTTCCTTGCTGTTTGTCATGGTGCGTTGGATTTTTAAATTTAAAAAAAAAAAACTTTATTTATTGTGTGGCCCATTTGTGCTGAAGATTGTAATGAATTCCCAGACAGAACTTGGAGAAAAACAGTTCTCTCTCCATGTGTGTAGTACTTTCCTGAATTAGTATTTCAGGGTCTACTTTACCATTTAAAAACAAAACCAAAAGGGAGAACCAGAAAATGTATTTTTACATTGTGATTTAGTTAACTAGACAACCTTCGTAATGCCAAGAGTGTTATTTTTTTCTGTTATGAAGTCTAGATTATATTCAGTCAATACAGAGTAAGGCTTGGGAGCTATATTATGTGAAAAATGACCATATGTGATAGATTTTTACAGAATAAAATTCACAGTGATACAACAGCTTACCTTTTCACAGTGACACTTATTAGAATTTATGAGAATCATAGGAGGTAATCTCCTCCTAGAGGCGATATAACTTGGTATTTGTTTGTTAGAGCACTGTGTATTATTGGGGAGATACACAGTCCATCTTGTTTAGCTAAGACAATGCTATACTATGTGCCACAGTACCAAACTCAAGTTCTTATAAACATCTTACTTATAGATATTTTATGATTTCATGGCTTCACAAACAAAATGTTAGATCTTTTAGAACTTTGACAAAATGTTTTGACTATGTTGGTTGGGGTTGTTTTCTTCTTCTTTAATTCATTACTAACCTCATGCAGAGTATGTGCTTTTTAATTCACTGAAATTCATCATCCATGATTTCATATAGATGAAATATGAGAGTAAAAACAGTAGAATTTTTAAGGCTCTTGTGTAGACTCAGGAGAGTCTTTCCTGCAATATCTAACTGAAAAGGTAATGAACTGTAAAATATGTTGAAATGATTGGGGATTAAAAATCTCTGGTGTGTAGTGACAGTACAATTATATTCCACAGTAAAGGTTTCTTATATTAAGTGTAATAAATAAAACTTTTTTTTTTTTCACTATGATTGGTTGTCACCACTGTAATGATAGCTTTGACCTTCTTCCTGTTCAAGTGTTGTTAGCTGGTGACCAACTAGTCAGGATGCTATAGAATGAATTGGGATGGCTGTAATGAAACCAGCTATGGGAAAAAAAAAAAAAAAAGAAATTAAGCACAGAAATCAATGTTGTAACTTTTGAGCCTTCCTGCTTTCCTGCCTCTGCACAACTACTTTACTCACACTTACTGTCTTACAACATGATAGTTTATCTTTAGATATCTTTAATTCTAGCCACTATAGCTATCCATTTAACTGTAACACATCTAGTTAGCATTTTTAACATTGAGATTTATATATGTTTGTAGCATGTTTCTCTTTCTATTCAAATAAAAGCAGGCCCACTTGTGGAAGCCAGCTAGAGGAGTGCAAGATAATTTCCAGTTTCTTTTGAAAGGTGGAACAGTCAGATGGGGGAACACACACTTCCCTTATTAACAAATTTGAGTCATGCATCACCAGGTACAGAATGCAAGCCCCAGTTTTAATATTTCTAAAACTAGTCCAAAGTGTGAATAATACAGATATTGTAGCGGAGATGAATAGCCCTAGTTCTTCATCCACTATCCATCTGTGTGTTCCCCCAGACGTTTTTTCTCAGGCACTCTGTGTCTGGCTGGGACATCAGGCAAATAGTTCTCTCGGTAGCTGACCTATTCAGCTCTTTATTGAGCTGTTCCTATATGCAATACCTGACTCTTTACTCTTCATGGAGACTTGAAAGCATTACTCCTGCAAAGAAAGAGTTTAGTTTCTCTTGGTTCAGAGAGCAAGGAGTACAGCTCATTCAGTGTTGCAGTTCTGGGATCTTTACAACAACTGCCCTATTGACTGTTATTTTTGAGGTAGCTGTTGGTCTTAAAGGAAACCCCACCAGTCAGCAAGGCATGTAAAAATAGGTACATTTGTACTAATATTTGACAGGCTTTGTAAATATTGTTGCTTTAACTATCCTGTGCAATTACACAGCAGTGTGTCATTCAGCATTAATGATCTTGCAAACAACTGTATTAGTACCTAAAGCCATCTAAATAATGATATCTCTACTCACTTAATGGGCATTCCTCATACGACCAGTTACAAGAAATGAGAGATCACTTGCTCTAAATTTATCTGAACCTAGAGATGGGAAAACTGAAAACTCCTTCACTTTTATGAGAACTTTTGATTAGGGTTTGGGTAGGTGGATAATGAAAGACTGAAACATTGAAATGTGCCTAAATAACATGCTGTTACAAGCCTTATGATAGATTTGTGTTTGACTTAACAGCTTTTGGAACCTAATAAAAAGAACTTAATTGACAATTTCTTGAAATTGCTAAGAAAACCTAGTGATGTTGGTAGGGTATAATAAGGAGTTTTCTCATCACTGTCTTCAAGATTGAGCCTATACAAAAAAAAGGATTTATCTCTGTGGTAACTCTAAGTAATTGATATACAGACAAGGTTTGGTTCCAATTTGCCAGCAATAAAGTTGTAATAGGGTTTTCTCTGCAATTTTAGCCTTAATGTGCTCATTCCAAAGAGCGGTATTTTTCCAAGCGAACAAATAACATCAGTAAAGCTTACGATCAGTAATAGCCCCACACTGATGCTCGCATTAAACTTGTTAAATCAATTCACTAGACACTTTCTAAAGTGGACTGTCTGTTTACTTTGACTTGCACCCTGTGAGGATTATCCATCAGTTACATTTATTTGAATGATCTTTACATTTTAAATTTGTAATTGTTCATGCATGATTATGGTTACAAATCTGTCTTCTAATTTTTTTTTTGCAGTTTTGTTTTTCCAACTTCTGATTTTTCCACCTTAGTTGTATGAAAGATATGGATATTTAGTAATACACAGTAGAATTCATTGTATGTTTAGCCTTATCCAAGTCCTACATGGGCACTTTGCTGCATAATTATGGTGGCTTCTCTTTGTAGTTATATATTTCATATTCCTGTTTACTAAAGATATCAATCCACTATGAGCAGTATTGTTCTTCTAGTATACAAAAATTAACATATAAATAATGTAGGATTACTGTATTTTGAAGTAATTAGCAAAATGTGGTAAGTACTAAATGATTTATTAAAGATGTAATTTAGTCAGATTTGCCGCATAAGATATTAGAGTGCAAAAAAGCCATACTATACTCTGCAAGGAATCATTTTGTAGATGGTTAATCTACCAACTAGGCTTCATTTTTCACTCAGGATAAACCTGGTGTGCTACTACATACTGCCTTTTGTCAGCAGCCACAAAGAGAAATCCGAAGTAATCAGTCTTTCTTATCAGTAGCATTCAATATACTTACTTTTTCTTTTTATTTTATCCTTTGGCTCTAATACTAGACTAATATGAAACAAAATGTAAGAGTTGAGAAGTTTGGAGTTGTTTATCTGGTAGCTAAGTGCACATTTTAAAAGGTAACACAAAACCAAAGTAATGGCATTATCTTTTACATGCATTAAGGAAACTGAAAATATCTTGGAAAGTGCTGAGGTCCTAGAATGGTCTGTGGGTAATGGGAAATTCCTGGATAAGGAAGCTCTACAGCGTGTTTGTAGCTAAAATCTGCATGGATTGTTATTATTATCTACTATGTTGTCACACTCCCAAGGCTGGATCCACATATGTAGGACACTGAAGAAAAACCTGCTGCCTATGAAATGTTACAGCTGTTGTTTACATGCATCACTTCCCTTCCTGGTGAAAATAATTCTTTACTTTTCCCTTAAGTATAAGCAAGCTTTTATAATGGACATGTGATATGTTTTTTGAAGCGGTAGTCAGTTTGGTTATAAAAACATTCAGACAAGATGCATGGCAGGATATTTACACTTTTCTTTTTTGACCTTATTTGTCACATGTCCTTATTTTAGCTATCTAATTTAACTCTAGTTTTATGTATTTTCAAGAAGGCAGTTTGGTATAGCTGGAAATAGTAATGTGGAGGGAAATGTCTCCTATTCTCCAGAATAGACCAAAAGCCTGTAAATACATATTACTGCAGTACCATGAAGAAACAGGAAAAATAAAAAATGCCATTTGCTGTACACATAAATAGTTTGTCCAACCCAGATATTCTTTTCTGTTTCATTTGTTATAATTTCACAATGGGAGAATCCCATCCCTTAAGCAATCTTTCCTTTTTTCCTTTTTTTTTTTTCTTTTTTCCTTCTATATGGGGCAAACCAAACACCTCCTGCCTCTTCCAGCCCCCAAAATAAGCTGATATCCCCATTTCTGCATAACAGAAACTCCAGAAATATACTCTTCAGAAAATCAGGGCAAACCATGTGTTGTTTAACCCCATGAGTGGCTAAGCACCACACAGCTACTCACTCATTTCCCCCTGGTGGGATGGGGGACAGAATCAGAAAAGTAAAAGGGAAAAGACTTGTGTGGGTTGAGATAAAAATGGTTTAATAAGGAAAGCAAATGCTGCATGCGAAACAAAGAATTCTTTCCCTATTTCCCGTCATCAGGCAGGTTGTTCAGCCATCTCCAGGAAAGCACAGTTCCATCACACCTAATGGTTACTTGGAAAGACAGATGCCATCACTCCAAATGTGCCCCCTTTCCTTCTCCCAGCTTTATATGCTGATCATGACATCATACAGTATGGAATATCCCTTTGGTCAGTTGGGATCAGCTGTTGTGGCTGTGTCCCCCTCCCACCTTCTTGTGCACTCCCATCCTGCTCACTAGAAGAGCAGTGTGAGAAGCAGAAGAGTCCTTGGCTCTGTGTAAGCACTGCTCAGCTGTAACTAAAACATCCCTGAATTATCAACGCTGCTTCCAGCCCATATGCAAAACACAGCCCCATACTGGCTACTATGAAGAAAATTAACTCTACCCCAGACAAAACCAGTAAATGCAAAATTTTAGCACTTACTGCTAAGAAGTGTTAACTTATTGGTAAGAAGTATGTTGCTAGAGAAGATTCTGTTGATATTCCCTCTCTACTTGCTCCCAGTGGTATCTTCCATAGAAATAGAGGCGTATAGTCTTTGCCTTTTCACACTTGGTGAATGTTATTGTTTCAAGTGCAGATTTGCAGTTTTTAAATGTGAAAGGTGAAGTAAGGTGATATCTTGTCATTGTTTCTTCTGCCCCTTTCTACTGCACAGCTGCAACTGAAGTAAATTGCAGGTGATTAGAAAAGATGTTGAAGTTGTAAGAAGCTTAGTGATAGGAGACTTGTATGTGACTCACAGTTTAATTAGGGTAGAATAATAGCATAATTTACATAGATTCTGCCCTGTTAGGTCATAATTGATTGACATTTACATATGTTGATGCATCTTAAAAGCTACTTAAATGTTAAAACATTTTTACATACTTAGACTATCTTTTCCGTTTTCATGGTTTATTTGATGTGATGGTAGCATCATCATTTTGGGAAATGAACTCTAGAAGAACTTAAATGTGCAGTATCTCTGCCTTAATACCACCACCCAGTCTTGGACACAGGAATCCAGAATAGTTAAAGGTGGAAATAGGGATGGCTTCATCTCTTAGAGGGAATTAGATGAATCCATAGTAAGCAGAAGGAGGGAGAGACCCATTTTTTCCCAGTGTGTGCCTGGAAGCATCTGGGATTGTGGTAAAAATTGTTGTTCCAACAGCAACTTCATAAGCAATACAAATGGCATTGCTGTAAATATTTTATGCAAGTAATAATCTTTTAATCTATATGCTACTGTAACTTCCCTCTTCACAGTTTGTGGTTCTTCATTCTCATAATTCTTAAGTAGGTGAGCTGTATATTTTGAATAGTAGAATTCAGTAGAACCAGTAGAATGGTTGAAGAGGAAACAATCACAAGGAGCAGTTACTGATAAGCAACTTTGTATTACACGAACAAAAGAGGAATATTAGTGTTGTAAACACTGTGGCAAAGGAAAATGGTTATCATGCACTTGGAAGAAACCTTGCAGTGCTTACTGACTTTCCTGATTTATCTCCTTGTTTAGTTACATATTCTGCAGTTATTTACAGCTAGATCTTTGTTCAGAATTGGAATCCATCTGGCTTGCCAGTATGTACAGTATTTGCTTGCTATCAAGCAAAACTTTCAAGTGGGTTTCAAATAGTAATTTTAGGAAATCTTTCAGGAATTGAATGAACAGGAAGTTCATTTTTGAGTGTCTGTTCTCTTGCTTCCTTTTTTATGTTGGAAATTGGGGAAACCTCCCTGTGTTAATCCAGGCCACTAAAATTATTGTCTCTACAATTGAGTATTTTAGCCGATTCCAGTAAATGATGTCCAAGACATCAAAACAGGTGTTCTAATTTAAATAATTAATTTTTATCTGTCCAAAAAGAGAGTAGTTTTACTGGGTTATATTAGATTTAAAAATTTTGGGCAAGTTATGTGTTCTGTTGCCAGCAGATAATTTTTATTTTATCTTTAATGGAAAGTTCTCTGCCCAGTAAAAGGTTCTTCCTGAGCAGAAGTGGTCAACAAGCTGTAGTATTGAAGGGCAGCAATTCCATTAGCCAACAGCATATCATGATGTGGAATGATGTGATCATCACAACCAGCAGCCCTTGACTCCCCTCCCTGCAACACTTGGATGCAGTGGAAGCAGCTTGCTGCATGACTTTGGAACATGGCTAAAACTGATATATCTGAATCTTTTGTGAGATGCCTTAATTGCTTTATCACCTTGTCCACTCTGTTTAGGAATAAATAATTTAAAAGGCCTCTCCAACATTTCTAATAACTCTAATCTTGGTTTTAGATAGAGTACAAAGAGTTTCAATGTTCTTGTTTATTGGTAGTTTTATTGCTAGCTCTATTGTAAGGATGAGGAGGGAGATAGGCTAAATCAAATACTTTTCTAACTGATTGAATGCAGAAGAATTCATTGCACAAAATGGTTCAAGACTGAAAAATCATTATTTTAAGAAACAACCCCTTTGATTTCCTAATGAAAGTAGGCCATGTGAATAATTACTTTCCACTAATTTCTGATAAAACCCTTACTGCAAAAATTGCCCCGTTTGCTTTTAAAAAAGTTTATCAAAGAAGCAAAAAGTTTTGATGAGATTTATTAACTTTGAAGTAAAAGGTTCTATAAGTGAGGTTTTACGTAACTGTTGATTAGACGGTTAATATCTCCCCTAGGCCAGCCTGACTTTTGTGGTGACCTGCTCAGAAGAATCTTTAGTTTGTTTCTTTAGAGTAGTGTTTGGTTTTATTTTGAATGGAAAGTCATATCCAGAATCTTTTTAAAGAAACCTTATATATCTAGTGACTATAGTCACTTTGTTGATTGATATTTAAGATTTAGTGCAAAAATAATGCGTTTTATTCTCTCAACTTTACATTTTGTTTAAGAGACAAAAGGCTAATGATGAGAAGACTCTTATGAATAATATAGTTACTGTGCTTGGTTTATGCAAATAAATACTAGCAATTCTTGTTTTACCTCACGAAGAAGTGCGCAATTTTACTACATTTATAGTTAAACCCTTCCATATAAACATTGCTTTGATTATTTTTAGTTCTTTCTCTGTCATTTGAGACCTTGAAAGTGTGGCCCCATGTTAACTGTTCTTTCACAAGTGTCTCTACTGCAAACTTCTGGCAATTTTATATTTGAAGATTATTATCAAAGGCCTAATTCCTGCCTGTAACCCTTTATTGGCTAAGAAACTTGTTAGTTTTGCCTGTAGGTCACAATTAAAAGGAAAATATATCTAAAGACAAATGAATAACAGCAGCTGAATCATCCCTTCTGTCTTGTGTGTGTTTTGCCTTTATTAATCTGATCCTTTTTTTCTTTTTTTTCTTTTTTTTATTTTTTTTTCTTTTTTTTTGTCTGATCAAATTCTGTTAGAGCTTGTGCTGCCAATTTCTATGGATGCTGGTTCAGTGGTTGTGTTGTATAGTAATGATTTTGTCAAAGTGAGCAAAGAGAGCTCAGCTGTCACAAACTTAAAATATTATCCACAAGCCATTGATACTATAATATTGACCCTACCCCTGCAAAAGTACCTACATATCACTTTAAGAACGCACTGGCACATCACGTTTTATGATATGCATGGGTGTGAAGTCCCATGACATTAATAAAGTGATGCACTCTCATGGTATGAGGAAGTTGTTAGCAAGCGCAGGCAGAGATGTTCTGATGGGGAAATTTGCTTATAGAAGATTAAAGATCCAAAGAGAGGAAACTTCTGGAGCACCTTGTGAGATGGATGGTGTTGAGAGAGCAGAAAGGGATCAAAGTATGCTAGGTTGGATCTAGAATGGGAAGATCATAAGCTACTGTTACACAATACGAAGGGACATGATGAGTATGGGAAGTATGCAGAAGGAAAGCTGAGTAAACATGGTAATAAGTCAGGCAGAGATAGGGTCAGTGTGGCAAGTGGAGGGTTTGGAAAAGGAAAGTAGAAAAAATATGTCAAAGAGGTGGTAGCAATAAGGAAGGAATGATGGAAAGTTGCAAAAGAGTGTGGGGTGGGAGGGAGGTCACATTACTTTGGACCAGTCATCAAATATAAGTCGATATTTACTTGTAAAGTCTGAAAGTTAGTTGGGAAAACAGGACAAACAAATATTGATTTAAACCAAGAGCTGGTATGAGCTTTCAGTATTGTTGTTCTCTTTGTTCACTATGGCATTAGAAGCTGAAATGTTCTTTATTTAGTTACAGATAGGTACGGTACAGGTAACTTTGATATGGGCTTTTAGGCTTGCTCCCAGTGATCCAAAGCTTAACCTGTGAAAACTGTCCTTTTTGGACATCAAAAGTAACACAGTTTTAAAAAGCAGTACAGGGCCTCTCCTAAGTGACCCACCAGTCATGCTAAACTGAAATGTTATTTGCAGTGGTTTTGGAATGTGGTATAATAATTCCCAGAGGACAGAATTCAGATTGTGAAATACATTTCACTTTGGACTTGAGGACAGCCCTGTGGTGTGGTTCTGAAGGTGGAAGCTGGTGTTTATATTCAGTGAGACTTGTGGCCTAAAGCAATTCATGAACTTGCTGGAAAATGTTACTGAGCAGCTGTATGCTGCTTTGAATGTTTCTTTTTTTCTTTTTTCTCCTTTCCTATTTAGATTTTTGTACAGCTGCTAACGAATGTTTAAGTGCATGGTATAAATGGTTTCATTTCAGAAGTATTTAAAGAATGACAGAATAGATAAGCACCTGATAACAGACTTTAATGTAAGGAGTATTTAGTATTTCACTATTCCAGTTTTCTCACTAGACAGGTAGTTATTATGTATGTGCTACATGAAACCACAATGGGTTAGTTTTTAAATTTCTGTTCTTGCTTAACACACTGGTTCTTTGGCAGAGAGGTGCCTGATTGTAAGAAGTTTCAATACTTAAATCTGATGGTGATTCATAGCCACATTTTAGAACATCTGACACTAAAAATAATTACTAAGTTTCCTGTAGGCTCCAATTTAATAGCAATATGTTGCTAGAGAAGATTCTGTTGATACACCCTCCCTACTTGCTTCCAACTTTCTTCTATGTCGAGACAACTCAAGGATACATACATTTTTGTTGTCACGTAGTTCCTTGGCTTTCATTTTAAAAAACAACTTTTACACAGATGAATTTTCTCTGCTTCACTTCCAGATCAGTAACAGGTACAGTATTTCTATACATGTCTGAACTTGAATTCATTAAAGTAAAAGATATAACTAAAAGATCAATTATTCGCACTCATTTTCTTATTTTCTTCAGATTCATTACACATGCAGATGGGTTGAAGTGCAGTACATGATAAAGCTGATTGATGGAGTTGCATGCTGTTTTCTGAAAGGTCATATTTTCAACTGATTCCCTTGGAATTTCCTGGATACACAAGTGATTTCAGTTGAAATACATGCTTGTGTGTTTAATGCACATTCTTAATACATGTTATTTACTAATGCAAGCTCTTAAAAATACATTTATGTGATACAGTTAATGGAAATAAGTCCTTGTATCACATTGATTTAAACTTTGGTAAAAAAAGGAAAAAAAAAGAGAGATTGTAAAAGTGTGTTCCAGTGAGTCCTAGTCCACTTGCAGCTCTCATGCAGTTTGACAAGGCTCTGTCCTAAAGCTACCCAAAACCTGTGGAAAGCTGGTCATCAGAGATAGTATGTGTTGGATCATTGGGTGCTTTCCTGAATACTCAACTTGCAATGAGGTGTTCCTACAGATTGTCCTTCCCTTATCATACTGAGGTGGTTTTTAGACATATGAAGTTTATGAGGTAGAGCTGAAAACCTCAGGCAACTGGGATGCTCTAGTCTCAGGTTGTTAATGAAATGTTCTCACAGATGTTTTTTTTATCAATGATTTTTATTACTTCATTATATACAGAATATGCAGTTAAATATTAACTTCAAGACAATTAATGTTTCACCTTAGTGATGATTCTTTCTCTGTCATTTTATTTCCTGACACATAAACAGAGTACATGGCTCGTATTCTAGAATTGCCATAGGCTCTCCCCAGATGGTATCTCACCCAATTCTTTTATAAGTATGAAAGACTTTGATGATTATTTTTAAGACAAAATTACAACTGTATCTCCTAAGTTATTTCTTCCAAGATTTGTGTCGGTCTATCTTTAAGTCATTATCTACAAATATTGGTGCATTAGAAAGGAGCACTTGCTGAAATTTGTATTCTGTAACTTCACCCATGGCTTATGGAATATCCTTTCTAATTTCACTTACAAAAGGGTAAATATTCTAGGGGATTGCTGCTTGGCCTTCATTGTGGTTTGAACTTGCAGTGTCACAAGTGCACTTGTAGAGTGATTGCTTGCAGAAGTGCAGTTAGCAGCTTGGACAGTGTGCTCACCTGCAGATATAAAATAATGCTGTGCAGTGGTATAGTAATGTCGATGTCATCTGGTTGCTTCATTTCTACTCTGTAGAGCAATGTCTGCATAAATGTAAACAAGACAAGTTTTGCAAGTCTAATGTCCTGTATTAGACTAGCTGATATGGTGAAAAAATAGGTGGTCATACCAGCCTTTTTTGATCTGTGAATGCATGCACTCTGGGGGAGTTTTTAAAAGGAAAACACTATCTTTGTGTGCATTTGCTGCATGTAAAGGAATGTAGAATACCACTATACACATATAGTTTACCTATGTAGTTGATATTCAAAATTGTGTTTGTATAAAAGGACTGACAAAAGTTGCTTAAATGCAGTGCTTGAAATATAGTACCTAGGGTGTAATGCTAATCTAAGACAATTGCCTCTCTATATGCTTTTATCAAACTAAAAAGAAATTAATAGCTACAACATAAGGACCTTATTTTCTGTCCCTGAAGGTGTCTGAAAAACAGGCGGTGCACTTTAACTTATTTAAATGTCATTAGTTTATGGCCTGCAATATTCAACAGTTTAAAGTTGCTAATTAGACTAATCATTGTGAAAATGTAAGCAAGAGGATGATCAGTTTTTATTAGCTTTTTATAATGTGGCAGCAGGTCAAAACAGAGATTATCTGCCATACTTCTAAAGTTCAATATGGTCATTGAGTTAATTGTGTGGAATACTGGCTAAAATGCTAGACCTATGCAGTCAAAAAACTTTTTATCTCCTGCACCAACTTTTGTTCTTTGTAAACTCTCAGTTGCTTATACGCATTAGATATATTCTGAAAGTAACATAAGTTGTCTGTCATGAATGCTAACCATTGCACTTTTTTGCTCAAGAGCACCATTGAAATCAGCTTATTTTTCAGTAACCAAGAAATGAGTTCTTGTTTGGGAATAGCCACTAGGAAGGTCAGAAGTGAGGTTACTGATAAGACCATGGGTGTTGGGTATTTTCTTCTGCTGATTGGTTGAAACACAGCTGGGAAATGGATATTCTGAGAACTTTCACTTTCCAGCAGTTATAGTTGCTTGCTGCTTTTGAACAAAAATATTTATTCAAAATTGCTTGATTAAAAAAATAATCCATTATTGTTCATTCTGCCATCTGTATTTGCACTTACAAGAGTACCATTAGCATAATTAAATTAACATGTTTTTCTCCCACTCTTTCTTACATTGCCAGGTACTCTGACACATTTATGCAATTTTAAGTGAAGGTACTTTTTCTAGTTAAATCATGGAATTGAACTGATGATGTTTCTTTTTAAAATTCTATCCTAAATCATTGTCTTCAAGTCCTACATGGGATTATAATAATATTTAATTTAAAATCATACAGACCTATTCTTTTACAAGTTTATAATACTGATGATGATACTAGGGAGAAGACCTATAACCAGAAAAGTAAGCAAATAATTTTGAAGAAAACACGTTGACTTCAGGTGCCTGTCATTTGAAATTTTGCATGATATGTTCATGCATTGATAGTGCTCTGTTCTGTAGGTCTTGTACCTAGGTAGATTAAAAAGTAATTTTTATTAAATCTTAAACTGTAGCAATAAAGGCTTAGTAAAAGGGACATTTTCACTGTTACTTTGTCACAATATGATTCTTCACTTGCTTTTTTTCCATATTTCAGACACAAAAATTGCAATAATTACCTCTCCTACTACAGAATGCCTCTCGAAGGAAACAGTAATTATGAAACCATGATTTTCAGCAAAGTTTGAAGAAAATCCTGCATTTAAATAAATCCTGATTTTCAGGAATCCTTGGATGGCCAATACCTATATGTCCAATAATTCTAACTCTTAACAACACACAACATGTTCCATAGGTGGTGTGAAGTAAGAAGGAGCAGTTTGTTTTAAATCTTTTGAGGGTTTCCTAGCATATAATGCTTTGTATGGGTTATTTGTGCATACACGTGTGAGCTGTATTTTGCACAGGCCACCCTATTATAATTAGGTGTTTAATTTTTGTACCACTGAATTTCATTGGAAGCAGGCTGTCAAATTTCACATAGGTCCATGTGGTCTTTCAGACAAATAATCATAGAAGCACAGAATAGTTCAGGTTGGAAACGACCTTAAGATCATCTAGTTCCAACCCTCCTGCCATGGGCAGGGATACCACACACTAAACCATGTCACCCAAGGCTCTGTCCAGCCCGGCCTTTAACACTGCCAGGGATGGAGCATTTCCCACTTCTTTGGCCAACCTGTTCCAGTGCCTCAGCAACCTCATAATAAAGAGCTTCTTTCTTATACCTAACCTGTACTTTCCCTGTTGAAGTTTAAACCCCTTACCCCTTGTCCTATCGGTACAGTCCCTGATGAAGAGTCCCTATCCATCATCCTTATTGGGCCTCTGTATACCAAAAGGCTTTGTGCAGCCTTCTCTTCTTCAGGCTGAACAGTCCCAACTTTCTCAGCCTGTCTTCATATGGGAGGTTCTCTGATCATCCTCGTGGCCCTCCTCTGGACTTGTTCCAACAGCTCCATGTCCTTCTTATGTTGAGGACACCAGAACTGCACACAATACTCCAAGTGAGGTCTCACGAGAGCAGAGTAGAGGGGCAGGATCACCTCCTTTGACCTGCTGGTCACGCTCCTTTTGATGCAGCCCAGGATACAGTTGGCTTTCTGGGCTGCAAGCACACATTGAGGCCAGCTCATGTTCATTTTCTCATCGACCAACACCCCCAAGTCCTTCTCTGCAGGGCTGCACTGAATTTCCTTTTTGCCCAGCCTGTAGCTGTGCCTGGGATTGCTCCAACCCAGGTGTAGGACCTTGCACTTGTCATGGTTAAACTTCATAAGGTTGGCATCAGCCCACCTCACAGGCGTGTCAAGGTCCCTCTGGATGGCATTCCTTCCCTACAGCATACCAACTGAACCATACAGCTTGGTGTTGTCAGCAAACTTGCTGAAGGCACGCTCAATCCCATTTCTGTCTTTGCTGCTTCTTCAGATTCCAGTTTCTCAATTTCAGCTTAATTTTCAGGCCACACCCTCTTCCTGTTCAACACCTTTATCTGAGAGCATGTCTATACTGACCAAATCTTGTGGCCTGGATGATGGAAGCCAGAAGAGGAAACTATTGAAGTTTATCTGGGGTTTGTGCAAACTGGCAGAAAACCAGACAGGTATAGCAGCTTGCCAGACACTTGGTGCATTCATAGTTCTTGCCCGTGCTGGACTCGTCTTACTACATGCTGTCTTACACAGCTTGCTGTTCTTTGTACTGGTTTTATTTAATTTATTTTTGCTTAAATGAAGAACACATTTTCTGGAAGGAGGTTATTTCTTGCTGTTATGAGGCTTAATAAAGTTGGGTTCCTTTAGAACCTACATTACCTCTTGGCAGCTGCTGGAGTATGTATTCATAGCCACATGTGATAATGAAAGAAAATTCAGTATTCTGTTGGACTATTTGAGAAAGCCCCTGCTAAAGAAGAATTTTACCATCATTTTGTCTCTTCAGATTTACCATGTTAATCTGTGTTATGTTTTGTGTGAAGGTAATTTGTTCACACTAGGCGTGTTACGTTGTGTTTAAGATAGTGACATAATGAATACATATGAACAATATGTATTCATTTAATTTCAACATATGAAACAACATCTGTCAATTTTTATGGAGAAAACAGGGAAAGTAGCTTGGGCAGTGAGCAAGTGATGGTGAAGAAGTGATACCAGTAACCATGTTAAAGCAGGGAATTCTAGCTCTGCCTGGTAATCTCATTCTCCAGCACTCAATTTGCATTGCCTTATTCCACTGCCTAAAATTTTATATGAAATACATATATTTGTATTAGTGTAGACAGCAAAATACAATACAGGTGTTCACCTTAAGCACTGAATATTTCAGGTACACAAAATGGTCTCATATTTAAAGAGAAATTGTGCATTAAGATTGAAAAGCCAGATGAAAATCTTGAGGTAGACCTTGATGTAAAATTTCTCTTTAAATTATAGGTCTGATAAATAGTACACTTTGCAGAATTGTAATCTCCATTCTCCTGCATGCTCCCCCAAATTACAGTGAGTCACTCTAGAGTTTATTTATAGTGGGAGTTTCTTCCTTTACACAGGCACTCAATGTCTTTAAGCATTGAAATACTTAGCTGTTTTAGAAGGCTAATATAGGAGTGTTTTGACAGTCTTGTTTCCAAACACCTTTTCTTGCAGTATGATGGGTATTTCTTCAAGATTTGCTCTTTGAACATGCATCAAGTTCTTCATTCATACAGGCTTTTGCATTCTAGTAAAACCAATGCCAAAGGTAGAATTGATGTCACAGTGTCAATAACTGTGTTGCATTGCTGGGTGGGAGTTGGTGATAAGTGGAAATAATAATGCTGCAAATCTATTGAGAAATATTATTGTCTAACCAGATAGAATTACAACAAAGTATAACAAGCAAACAAGCAAACCCATTCTAAGTTCAGGTAATAAACACTGCAGTTGAAGTAGGAAAAAAAAAGGCGGGATTAGATGGGGAAGACCATTATTGCATCAAAATGATGCATCTGCAAGCTCCTTTCATGAGTGTTTTATGACTAGGCAAACACATTTTCATGTTGGCTTCTGCAGTAAATGTTTCTCCTTTATTACTTGATAGCCACTTAGAATTTAGCCTGATTTTTAACACTGCTAACATACAGTACCAGGAAAATTTATTTGAATAAAATAAAGCTACATTCTTCTAAACTGGAGTCATAATATTAATACTTAAAATACACAGCAATATGCTGGGAAAATGGGATAGTTATTTAGATATATTATGAAATGTATCCCACTACTTTGATGTGATTCACTACTATTTCACCAAACCAATTTAACAGTCTCCCGTGGAGAGGGAATAGTGCAATTAAAATTAGTAACAGAGATATTCACATTCTTATATCTAATTCAGGGATGGATGATAATGAATTAAATACTTTTTCCTTCTTCTGAAGTCAAATGAGTATTAAATGAATCTGAGCTAAATTTCATATTTAAAGAGTGTGCCTGTGTGTAGTTACAGCATCTGGAGACAGATTTTCACAAGAGATGTGTTCCAGGTCAGGTTTGCATGTTCGTTTTCTTTTTGGTTGTGAGTTTTTTGTTGGGTTTGTTTATTTGTTTGGTGGGGGTTTTTTTTGTTTGTTTCTGTATTAGATTCTTGAAAATTATTTGAATTTATTTTAGCAGTTGCTAAAAATTATGTTCCCAAAAGCGGAGAACTTACTGGGAAGAGAACTGCTGTCATTAAATTTTCCTTGGACAAAAATTAAGGAAGGTAGAACAAAAGATTGATAGCCCTGGGAACAATAGTCTCTAGACACTTGTTAATCAGACCTTGGGAAACCCAATGGATAATTCTCCAGGGTGAAGTGGCTAAATTTGTTTGTAAATATTATGAATAAGAAGCCATGCACAACTCTTTGTGAAGCAGCATAAAAACCCAATAAGAAAAAAGCCCCCCCCCCGAAAAAAAAAAAAACCCTCATACCTCCTCCTGGTACTTCTCGTAATTAGACAAGGAAATTAGATAGCAGTTCTTAAGCAAATAAGTCGTGTGCAAGAGTCACATTAACCCTTCACCTAACTGCAGATTAAATAATCGTTGTTTATTAATTGGGGTCTACTGTTAAGATGATACCTTTGATGACTCCTGCTGCATCACCAAGTTTGCAATACATGTGATCACTTTTGTTTCTTAATAAAAGCCTTTAAATAAGCAATTAAACAAACAAACCCATGGCCCTGTGCTGGCTGCACTTGCAGATGGTATGTAAATACTGAAAAATGTAAATTAACCATTCTTCAGAGACCTGACCAGTAATGGGACTGATGAAGAATGTGAATCAAAACAACTGTGAGTTATAGGTAGATTTTGGGGTTTTGTGCACTGTTACCCTGTGTGGTGGGTTGACCACCAAAGCCACTCTCACTCTCTTCCTCACCTGGACAGGAAAGAGACATTACAATGAAAGGCTCATGGGTCAAGAGAAGGACAGGGAGAGAGCACTCAGCAATTCCCGTCATGGGCAAAAACAGACTCAGGGAAAAAAAATTCATTTAATTTAATACCAATCAAATCAGAGCGAGTTAATGAGAAATAAAACTGATTCTTAAAAACATCTTTCCCCCACCCCTCCCTTCCCAGGCTTATCTTTACTCCTGATTTTCTCTTCCTCCTTCCCTGCCATTGACACCAAGGGTATGGGGAACAGGGGCTGTAGTCAGTTCATCACACATTGTCTCTGCCCCTCCTTCCTCCTCAGGGGAGGACTCACACTCTTCCCTGCTTCACTGTGAGATCCTTCCCACAGGAGACAGTTCTGTACAAACTTCTCCAACATGTGTGAGGTGTCCCTGCCCATGGCAGGGGCTTGGAACTAGATGATCTTAAGGTCCTTTCCAACCCTAATTATTCTGTGATTCTATGAGTCCTTCCCACGGGTTGCAGTTCAAGAACTGCTCCCACATGTATCCCTTCCATGGGTGCAGTCATTCAGGAACAGATTGCTTCAGCGTGCATCCCCTGCAGGGTTGCAAGTCCTGTAGCAAGCTTGCTCCAGTGTAGGCTCCGATCTCCACAGGACCACAGGTCCTGCCAGGAGCCTGCTCCAGCACGGGCTTCCCACAGGGTCACAGCCTCCTTTGGGCATCCCCCTGCTCCAGTGGTGGGTCCTGCATGGGCTGCAGGTGAATATCTGCTGCGGCATGGACCATTATGGGCTGCAGGGGCCCCACCATGTGCTGTACCACGGGCTGCAGGGGAATCTCTGCTCCAGTGCCTGGAAAATCTTCTGCCCTCCTTCTGCCCTGCTTTGGTGTCTGAAGAGTTGTTTCTCTCGCATAGTCTCACTCCTCTCTTCAGGTCCTTAAGTATGTTATCCATTTCTTAAATGTGTTATCCTGGAGGTGCTACCACTGTCACTGATGGGCTTAGCCTTGTCAGGCGATGGATCCACCTTGGAGACAGCCGACATTGGCTCTTTCAGACACAGGGGAAGCTTCCAGCATCTTCTCACAGAAGCCCCCCCAGTAGCCCTGTGCTACCAAAACCTTGCCATGCAAACCCAACACATTGTTTATTTTGGAGGCATTGAGCACTAGTTCCTGCATGTTGCTGATCACTTTGTGGCTGAACAGAAATATCTGTCATGTATGTTAGCTTTATTAAATGTGTTGAGAAATCAACACTTCATAGAGAAATAATTTATTGTGTTTTACTTCCATAATATAAATTGTAAGTGTACTACAGACTTATCAATGTGCATGCCTTTAAATGCCTTAAAGATGAAAGCCAGAATTGTACCCTGTGTATTGATTACTAACTTTTTGTAAGTAAAAATATCTGGAATATTCTTATTCTAAATGTGAGGAAAAGCTTATGTCTTGCCCACATTAAAAAACTTGAAACATAAAGATGGCCAGTTTGTTAATTCTAAACTGATTATACTCATCAGAGTTCTAAAAGTATTTTATAACTTTTTACTTTGGAACTGTGCCTTTCACTGTGCTGATTAGTAAGTGAACATTTGAGTTATCAAACTGGCTTGCATACTCATATTTGCAGAAGAGAAGTGAAAACTGATATGTCTGTGCATTTTCACTTAAGCACAGAGCACTGCAGGCTTCAGTAGGGTAAGTCATAGAAAAGGGGTTGAAGCAGTTTTGCGAAAACTTGCTATGAGATGGTATGTTGCGAGTACATGAGTTAGGCAGTAGAAATGTTACATAGATTTTTCTGCTTTTTAAAATGGAGAACCACAGGTTTCATGTCTTCCTGTAACTCAGATTTGTTTTATAGCACCAAGGAAAATCAGATTATTGAGATTCCAGAAAAAAAAAAATAAGTTAATCAAATGAAACTGTTTTAAATGGTATAAATGAGTCAGCTAAGAAATATGATGGCATCCAGTCTCACATGCTTCCATGTACCATACTGGCACTGTGCGAGGCTCAAGCACTTCATAACATTATTATTTCCCATTTACCTGCAATGTTGCCCTGAGGTTCTTAGATCTTTAAGTGCAGTAAGTTTTCTTTCTTCATCCCTTTCTTTTCTTGCCATCACAAAGGTGATAAATCATACTGACCCTCTTTGTAGTAAAGAAAAATGGGCAAGTCTTTATGCAGCTTCTGTCAATGCCATCCTTTCAGACTGCTGGAAGAGGTCACTAAGATCAAATATAGACATCTCCCACTAGAGTGGAGCATGTGACCTCGAACTCTTTCCCAGCACCTGCCAACCCATCAATAGCCAGTTTTAAGTTGTAGCCAGGCTGAAGTTACTGCAAGCCTTACACTGAAGGGGAGCTTTGAACATTTAAGTCAGCTAGAAGAGGCTTTATATCCAATTATACTGCTATGGTTTGCAGTCATACTCTTTTGAGTCTTGATGAAACTTGGTTCTGAGCATGTTTTGTGAGAGAGCTGCTGTATCTGACCATTTTGGGCTTGTCTACTTTAGCTTCCTTGTCTACCTGTACAGCAGAAACAAGGTTTTCCTACTGTATTTCAACTATTTTGTAGTGTTGCACAAAGGAGGAGGAAAGAATATTCCCTAAATTCCTGTGGTCATTTGTCTCATTGACTGATCTTCAACCTCGCTTTTGGTTTTGTTAAAAGTGCTATTATTTAAAATTTCTGCTTTTTTCTTATGCACGTGCTCATTTAGGACAAACAGCCACAAGATCCTGTTATTGCACTCGTGAGCAGTGATGTATGGAAGAGGTGCAAGGAATGAACCTACGTTTACAGCCTGGTTCAGTAATTCATTAATTTAAAGTGGTCTATTTATTGTCTAATTTACTTCCTTCGACTATTTTCCAATCCAGGGTGTCTTTCTTGTATTGTAATTTTCTGACAGCAATGCCAATTTTTACTTTTCTGTATTTCAGCAAATGAATTATTGGAAAGCACAGTTGCATTGTGCAAACAGTAATACCTACAGCAGTCCATTTGCCTGAATACATTACAGTCTATTAAAAAAGGACTATTTTAAAATGTGACTTTCTCCTTATTTCCTAGCTTTTGATTGTCATTGTTTTCTCAGTTATAAAGTAGTTTGTTGACACCAAATATTTTAATAATTCCTTTCCAAGTCCTTGTGCCTATGCCTTTGA
Organism: Melopsittacus undulatus; assembly: GCF_012275295.1. Lineage (NCBI taxonomy): Eukaryota > Metazoa > Chordata > Aves > Psittaciformes > Psittaculidae > Melopsittacus > Melopsittacus undulatus. Next base: position 39,615,031 of record NC_047530.1, on the reverse strand, counting down.
GATGCTGCTATAGTAATTAAACTGTCTTTTAGTTGAAATGCTTGCACAGCGTCCAGTTCTGTGCCTGGCAGCTGGTGATGCATTATAGAGACATTGAGCTAATCGATTAAAACCGCAGAGACATGGGAGTTGTCTGACAGCACTGTACTAGGATGAAATTAGTTGGAATTGCATGGTGAAATTAAGGGGAATGCAGGTGATTGCAGCTCTTCTGGGAGAATCCTGGGTGAGGGGGACACTGTGCACTGATCCCTATGTAATTAGGACAGCCATGTTCTAACAGTATTTCTAAAGTATTAAAATGGACTGGGTAAATCAGCAGGGTTGTTTCCACTGAACTTGGCATCCATCCACTGTGACTAAAATAACATGAAATTTTTCGGCTGCTAGGAAATGTGAAATTGGACTAATTGTCTTCTAACTAGTCTGCTAATGTGTTAGCCTGTAGCAGGTCAGGGATACGAATAATGTAGGCTTTCAGGTCTATCATTGGAGCTTAAGGGATGCTGCTGTGCTTGCAGGTTGCATTACTAGAGTTTATGGTAGAATATTTATTGGAATAAAGACAATGCAAGTATGAACATAAACTTAATCACTGTCCATAAAGACAGGTTGGATATGACAGTTTGTAAAACTGCCTAATGGGTCTGCCTTTGAAATATTCCAAATGATGCTCAAAGATGCAGTCCTAATTCTAGACACTCTATGTAGAGATGCTCCATTTCACTTGGAACTTGCTCCGCACAAATGCTAAGCAACCAATAAAACTAATTTCCAGAAAAAAAATCATTATTAGCTTTTGTAGCTAAATCAATCAAACTTCCACTCTGTTTCATATTACTCTGATAATTGTTTTAAGAAATGCTGGGCTAAAAGGATTCTGTTTTCAGCTGTAATTGTACATCTCTTCATTTAAATCTGGCAATACTTTTTGGCTGCCAAACAGTTCAGCAGAGTGGGTAGCTGTGGAATGCCTGTTTTCATTACCAAACCCAACATTACTGCTATACATTTCAGTCTAAAGCTAGATAACAAAAGACCCAAAAAATACCTTGCTCCTCCCCTCAAGCAAAGGCAACTTCTGTTTCTCCCTTCTTCTGCCACAGCTCCACTTCCCCAGAGGTGGGGAGCACAGAGGGTGATGCCCTTCCTGGAATTTGGGAGCCAGGACTGCATGGTGGATTCTAGCTGCTGCATTTCATGGGTGTTACTGCAAGGGAACCTGATTATGCTGAAGTTAAACTTTCACCAAAGCAGAGCAATGTATTACTGTAAAGGAAGAGTTGCCTCTGCCTCGGTGGAAGGGAGATTATTTGGCAGTCAAACCAGTGCTATACACAAAGACAGAAACAGTAGAATTCAGCAGAGGCTTAATTCAATGTGAATGTGTCTTCTCAATAAAATAAAACCCAAACAGTAGCATCCCTTAGCAAGTACGTGGTTGTTGGGCAAGGCCCATGATCTGCGTCTGTTAACCTTTGAACAGTGGCTCCTAATGAGGCTGCTACTCAGTTAGAGGCCAAATGCTGTGTTGAGGATCTAGACTAGACTAACTTCTGGAAAATGTCTCTCCTGTCACTCTGAATCTGGGAATTAGTGGCCATAGTTTTTGCCCTGTGCTTGTCTTATATTCAGCCCAAGTAGTCAGGTCAAATCATCGCTGAACTCACAATTTTTCTCTTGTAATTACTTGTATACTGAACTGGTACCATGGACTGACAAAACACAGTTGCTTTTTAGAAACTATGTTCTTTTTTTGTTTGTTTTGAAACATCTGTTTGAGTTCTTTCTCATGGTGTTTTATCTTTAGGCTGCCATATTTAACTTGTCTATTTTCCATTTTAATTCAAGCAGTCAAGATGTTTTAATTTGGAAAGAGTTGCAGCCATGCAATAAGATGTTTCGCTCTAACCAGTATGTTCTCTCAGTCCTACTGCATTGAACGTATGCTTTCTGTTGTGGTTTTGGTCTGGGGGTTGCCAGCTATTCTTTCTTCACTTGAACACTCACCTGTAAACCTTGAGTGACATGTAAACTATTAAAAAAACCCACTGTGGAGTAGCATTTCCAGTTGTTCTTAATAGGCCTGGTTACACATCAATTCCAAGAAATTATGTTTTAGTGTTTTATACCTAAAGACTCTCTTAAAAGGTGTAAGAGGTAGAGAGAAATGTTTTTAAAAATGTGTTAGAGACTAGTGATACTTTTTTACTTACAAAATATAGCTCTAATAATGGAGTCATAACTAGTGGCAGTAGACTTAATTTGGATTTTTATGCTTTAAGACTTAGGCAGATTTTAACTTTTTTTCTTTCATCATGAGAGTATAATTTTATTTGGCATGCTGGTTCTTGTGCATTTTTCAAATATCAACAGTATATTGTTTGGGGGATCTGTTCTTTATTATATAGTCCTGTTGAAAAAACCACTGGGAAACTTTCTTAAAAGATACTCCTAGAAGAACATGCTTAAATATTTCTGCATGAGAAGCCAAGCAGGTAAAAGCAAACAAAGCATTAGGATCATTAGATGAGATCCTTATCTATGATGTTGCCAAAAGCGGAAATCTGACTTCCATCAGCTGATTGTCCACATTTTCAGCTCTTGTAGCTGTGATGGTGAAGACAAAAATTCTACATTTCAGTAAATCATCTGGAAATTACAGGGAATGGGAAATGCTCCAGATTTTTTAGGCAGTGGTTTTCTGGTCATTATTTTTACTGGTTATTTCTTAATAACAAGTTCCTAATGCAAAACAATTTTTATATGCTTAGAAACATGGTAGTTTAACAGAAGCCAGCAGAGGCCTAATCAAAACCAGATTAAGTTTTAAACAAGGAGACCTGAAAAATATCTCTCAAGCTATAGGAGAGTCTGAGTTGTACTCAAATTTGTGAAAGGCTTAGCTATAAACGTACCCAAGTATGTGTGATAAGGTAATGAAAAGCTAAAATAGTGATGTAACATCTTTTTTTTCTCACCCTGCCACCCCTCCAAAAAAAAGAACAAAACCAACCACAAAACCACCAACAAAAATCCTTTCTAGAACTTTCTAAGGAGTATTGCATGAAACCTCTGAACTGTTATATTGAAGTCCTGATGAAGACGTGTTATTATATCCAAGCTAGTTTGCAAAGGGAAAACTTCATGCAGTTCCTCAGTGAAACAACTGTGTTGTGCATGGAAGGTGTGTTGTGAATACTTCAATATAATCCAAATATTTGGAATATTTTTTTAAAAAATAAAGGTGGTAAAGATTATTGGTGTTTCATTGGACCAGTGTCCTCACTTTATTTCCCTCAGGTATGTTTTAGTGAGGTTTGAATGTTGTGTTTACACATCTCCATTCTGACATGCTAGTTTCCATTCATATTTTTTCTGATACTAAAACTGTGGCATGTAGCACACATCCCTTGGACTCTTCAAATCTCCATTTCCATATACTTCCCAACCCCATCAGCAAATGATTAGGGACATCTACAGCCAGCACCATTCCAGCCTTGGAATTAAATACTAGTTTCAGCTTCTGTGCAAAACCAAGGTGTGTAGCCTTCTCTGAAGCTGCACTTTCAGGGGTCCCCATCCCTGCAGCTGGGTAGTTGTTCTGGGGTTGGATTCTGTTACTGCTGAGCTTTCTTGGTTGCTTTTGAGTCAGGTGCTTAAACATGCAATCCCAGATGGTTGTGGTCTAATGGTAGAGTACTTGGAGTCTTTTGCATGCTGTGTGCAGGTTGGATCTCGCACCTGCCGAAAGCAGCACCTGGAGGATATGTCAGGATGGGATGCTTTGCTTTTGCCTTTGTTTCATTCTTTTCTGTCTTTCCATTTCCAGTCTCCTTTGGTTTGTTTGTAAGCTGCAGGGCAGGCTGATTTAATGCAAATAAGCTGACGTGCATGCTATGAGACTATGGTAGATGTTCATTGTGTTCCACATCATGGAGCAACAGCTATCATAGTTTAACACTTTTTCATTTCTTTTTTTTTTTTTCAGTAGTCTACATTTGCTTTTATTGACCATTTTCTGAATTTAATTCCAGGCATGTTCAATTGTTGCTTTTAGTTACCTTCAAGTTCATGGAACTCACAGGTGATAGACACTGCATTTCAAAATACATAAAAGTTGGTGAGGCTTTTTGAGTCAGGACACATTTCTGGTTGTATTTTCTCATCACTGCTGTCCTTTTCCTCTCTTATCTTCTATCCAAACAGAGCCAAAGTGGGAGCTGTATGTGCTTCTTTCTAGGCAGAATTCACAGTTCAAAAGGAAATCCAAATTGTATGTATATCTATCTCACCAGGGAAGAAAGATTTTGAAGATAAGGACATGTGTCCGAATAGCTTTATAGCTGAAGGAATATCAGCTCCCAGTGGTCCACAGGCTTACTCAACCAGGGCAGTTGTGTCCTCATGAGTGTAGAGAGTGACTGAGTGTACCAGCCTTCTCTCTGGAATCAGTTCATGTTCCTGTGTAGCATTATAGTATGAATGTGAGGAACTCCAGCACAAGCTAATTAGGACACTTAGGCATGCTTTAAAATCATAGTTTTCATTCATTGTACTTTTCTGTGCAATGCCTTTTAAGCTCACCTTTTTACAACCTTCTGACTATAGTTATATGACTGAGACAAAAAATAGGACTAAGATACCAGCCATTGTCACTTTAGGATAATTGTACATCCATTGAGAAATTAAGTAAATACAGAAAGAAGGTTGCAATTAAGGTACACTTTCTGCCAGAACACCAGTAATGAATTCTTTGATGTCAAATAATATCTAAGCATGGATTACATTCTGAACTAAGGTATGGAGTTAGGCCTTTAAATTTTGTTGGCTAATTGTGAAAAAATAACAATGTAACAATAGAATGATGTTGCCTTAAAGGAAACTGCAGCCAAGTACACACCTTTTTATTTGAAGGGTAGCTGTGTTAATAGGTCAAAATATTTGCGAATATCAGTAATGCAGGTCAAAAGACAAGCATAGTGCAACAAAAACTGTGCTTGAAAAATTTTCTGTTGTCCTTTTATCATAAAACCATGATAGATTTTTAGAAAAAAGCAGTACTGGTACGTGAACTAATCGGTTTGCAGGAAGTACATTTTGAAGAAACATTTTTAGCCAAATAAAATTCACTGCTACCAGTCCCAGGCATCAGTCTCACTTGGTTTAACAATACTACCGAATATTGCAATGGGAGAGTAAGACTTTGTATTCTTTGTTTTTCTCATCGTTTTTTTACCCTTGACACAATTCCTGTAGGCCTGTAGATGGAGAAGCATTTATTTTGACATGCTACATGAAATGATTTGCCCTTCCAACATGCTTGAGCTCAAGATGTTATTTGAAAGGCCAAAAGGGTTTGTCTGTGTGGACCTAATTAATTAAAGTGGAAGTTAGAAAGGTTACGTAGTCATTTATTAGAAGATATAAAAAATATAAAACCAGACTCAATTAGGTGATTTTTTTTTATTTTTTTATTTTTTTCTGCTGGCTGAAGAATTTATGTTAAAGAAAATGAAATAGAAAAGGCAGATCTCACAAGATTAGCCTGATATCTTTCTAACCAGATAACTGACTTTTTTTTTGGGGGGGGGAAATGCTGACTGCTAATAGTCTTTATGGAGCTTAATTTGTTTTATCGGGAATTATTTATTCAACCAAAAAGTATAGGTGTCAGCATAACAATTGCTAGTTTGTGGAGTGGGTAAGAAACAGACTTTGACATGGCAGTGGAAGGGAGCTTCCTAACAGGAGAGCAGATTTTAAGGAACTCTAAAGATCTGAAAAAAGTTGACCTGTGACTCAAAACTAAGAGAAAGAAGCAGTCAGGACTGAATAATTTTGACAACTGGAGTAACAGAAATGGAATGAAATTGCATAGAATAAAGTGCAAAATGGTGCACATGGGGACTAATAGTACTAAATTCTCTTAAAGCAAGGAATTTCTCCAGATAGGAGTGACTGAAATAGAGAAATTGATCTTAAAGAGTCTAAAAGGCACCGCTGCATTTCAATGTTAAAAAGTCAAACGTAATCCTGAGGATGGAGTGCTGTTTCCAGTGGCAATTTTGTGGTACTGGTAAAGCCACAGAAGGGAATGCTTAATCTGCATTTACATAAACACTGGAAACCCATGGCTGGTACCAGTAGTGCCCCCGACAAGGGCTACTGTGCTTCTTGCTCCATGATTTCTGTTTGCCTAATGTGTATCCCTGTCTCAGGGTGTTGTATTGGCAAGCTCAGTAAGGGCATATGTGCCATTTATGCTCAGCACAGGAGGGAAATGAGACACAAAAGATTTTCCTAATAGCTGCAGCATTCTGATGTGGAGGTACCACGCTGTTCCCAAAGAGGAACTGTCACTGTTGAGCTATGCATGGAGTCTCCTGTACAGAGGAAAGGGGAATTCAAAGTATGAAAGATGCAGATAGAGTCTATGTGGACCATCAGGACAATGGCTTGTGGATATGGGGATGGGGAAGATGGAAAATCTGGAAATTTGGATAAATTTGGATGGAAATTAGATGTAACTAGCAAAAAGAAAGCTAGGAGGTGAGATGGTTGCTCTCTGTGCTGCTTAGAATGCCAGGGACCCCAGAAAACATTTTAAACTGAAGGATCATGTAGTTCCAAGAAGAGTTTAGCCACAAATATATTTAAACTGGAGATTTAATGGAAGATATCCAGCTGCTAAAGTAAAGAGCTACAGCACAAGGAGCAAAACATTAAGGCCTTTTCAGGGGTCAATCAGTATGCTTTTGAAAAGATGTATGATGGTTTGTGCAACTAGATTACCAAACTCAGTGAACAAGAAGGTCCTTCCTGCTCTTCATCCCTTGATTTCTAGGACATTTAACAAATGAAGTGAAAAAAACCTGTTGACCTACCTATTAGATTATTTCAAAGGATTTTTTTGCACATAGGAATCCAGGTTCTCACTGCACTCCTTTCTGGGTTCCTGTATTTCTGTACAAGTGCAGAGCAGTTTCTAAAGGGTCTTCTTGTGTCTTGTAGCATGCAGAAGGGGAATACACAGCTTCTATGCTTAATTCACCAAACATCCCAGCCTCCAGTTTTATAGTCTGAAAGAATCTCCACTTCTGTTTAGATAACAGATGAGGGTTCTGTAGGAGAGAAGCATTATTATGATATGATAGCTCAGATGCAGCCACTTCATGGGCTGAGATTTTTAAATTTAGTCCCTCAGCCATGGTAGTACATATCTAGGAACAGCATGTCTGCAGGATGAAAGATCTCAATCTTTTCAGACTTATGCTTGACAGTGTGCATTTTAAAAGTTTGTCAAACAAAAGTGTGGTTTAGGTGAGAGAAAAATATAAATTATCAATATTTTCATTTTAAATTACTCAATTTGATTATCATTAAAATGGTTATGTTAATGCTATGTGTAGCATTAAAATGCACTTTCTCTGTTACATGTTTCTTGTTACTTGTAGTCACCTATATATTTATACTAATGAAGGAGGCAACACACTATTCGCTGCTCTTATAATACTAAGGTATTTAACTTTCTGTGCAGGTACTAGCTGTCAATCAAGGCTAATCAAACTGGCACAGTTAACATAATACATCATAAAATTTCACAGTAATGTCAACCTGTAATTCTGTCAATCTGGTTAAAGGAAATGGGCTAAAAACAATATTGTCATTTTGTAATAACACAGGGAAACAGACTCTTAGAATAATATTTTTACTGTCTGCTATAAATATATTGTGTACAGATTTCAAGAGCAGAAGTGGTTTGTTTCCTTTAGGATTGAATTAGTCAAATATCCAGAGTTTCGAATCCTTATTTTTCACTTTTCTCATTATCAGATATTTTCAGTGTATCCTGAAAAGCAATAGGGTATTGGAGTTCTCCCTGTACTGTGACACTAGAAATGTGCAGGAGGAAGAGAGAAGGGGAGTTTCTTCTGACCTTGTGTCACTGCAAGGGAATGTTTTATGAGGGAACTGGCCAAGACTGGTTGGAGAGTAACATCCGGGAAAGAGGGTTCACAGCTTTGCTGTCAGCTACATTTATATTATTTGCATGCTAGCAGAGAGAAAGATTCTAGCAATAAAACAAACAAGATAAAGTCCTATTCCAGTTTCTGTACATGGGAACAGAAAAGTGCAGTTTGGCTATTTGCATGGCACAACACAGAAATGAAGGCTGAAATGTGAGGCTTCAAAATCTAGTGTTTTTCTGCATGGGAGATTATGATTTGCAGACCTTTGCAATTTTTTGGTAAGCATTCAAGCACTTATCCAACAAGGTTAAGTCTGTTGACAATAGCTTGCTTTTCAAAGTTGCCTTTGGCAAAACTCTTACAAATAATTGAATACTACTGAGTTGTCAACAAGGCATATCAATTTACTGTTATTAAAATGTATCAAAATGCACAAGTAACCCTATTAAAATGAATGGGATGTCTCAAGAAGTAAAATATTAATTGGGCCAAACAGGTGCTACAGAAGTCTACTGGGCATAGCTTGTTCAAGAATGTTTGTAGCATATCCTTCTTTTATGAACTTTATTTACCTGTAGTAATTGATCATAAGATATTTCATGTGCTGAGGAAGGAACATCTTCAGAAGCACAAGGCAGATTTCTGTCACCTTCTAGAAGTTGATTTTGTTCAAAATATAGAGCACTGTATGATGAATCACCTAGGTTAGGTGATACTTGCCAGTTGATGACATGTATGTTCTTAAATCAGGCAAAGTTTATAGGGAAATTTATGCAAGATTGATATTTAATGATAAAGAATCTTAGGTTGTAGGCACAGAAGCTAGAGGAGAAAGGATGCTATATGAATTTGAGGGATCTATAAAAGAAAAATAGTCCTTGGTGCAGGAAGTAATAAAGACAATGAAGGGTGGCAAAATATGGTGAGAATATGGTCTTTGAAAAAGGCAGTATTAACAATTAGATGCTATTAAACAAAGGGTAAAAGCAGAAGCAAGCAATTGTTATGCTGGGGTACACCATCCATGGGAATTCATGAGACTAAACAGTGATTGCAGTAAGACAAGAGAAGCAGAAAGGAAAATTAATTCACTCCAGTTTAATGTGTGAAAATCTATCATTCTTTAGTGAAGTAGAACAGAGAATCTGAGACAATAACTTCTCAGGGCAGGTAGACAGGACTAATTAAATAAATCAGACAAAGGACTTAGTGTTACCATACTTTGAAGGTGAAGTTTACAAATTATATCTGGAGGGAAAAGGCAGTAACGTTTCAAGCTTACTTTAGTTGCAAACATAAACAGATTTTTTAGATAACATTATCCAGGGAACAGACTCCTTGCGAAAATGACAGCTAAGTACAGGACCTGTTAACCAGGGAATTTAAGAGAGTGGTCTTGCAACAAGGGGCTTACTCTGAATAGAGAGGAAGTGCATGTACAGTCAGTGCAGACATGAAAATGGTAAGAAAGCCCTGTCCTGCTTCTTGGACTCTTCTTGCTGTAATACCTAGTGGAAGTAGAAGATGATGTCTTAGACCTGATTACTTAGACTATACCACACCTCCATAAATCCGTCAGCCAAAAAGGGAAAAAAACATTTTCTCTTCCCAATATGTATGTGTGAGAAGATGAATCAACAAGAGAATTGTTGCACAAGTGCCCAAGCTGTTCTGAAATTTTGTTTCTCCTGTAGGAGGAGGAGTGTGTGATTTCTGTGGACTCATTTCATTCCCCCTCAAACAAGACAAATAGCCACTGCTTTAAACATGTAGAGAGGCCACACAGGAAAGACTCTGTTAGTGCAGAGAGAGAGAGAATACCTTAAAGGATAGTGCTGGTTTGCTTCTTCCAAAAAAATGCCTGCCTCATTATAAGAAAGCTGTTTTCTATTAGTCTTTACCGTTATTACACAACAGTGTTGAGAGTTAACTTATTTTAAAACAGAAAAATAAAGTTGGAAAGAAAGTCAAATCTTTCTATCTGATAAGCCCCAAAAGTGACCTGAAAGAAAGGAGCCCTTTGCCAGATCCCAAACCACAGTGAGGCTGAGCAGGCAAAGTGCTGAAGTACAAGTCTGTCCAGTGTTTTATGCAACATGTAGTGAAGTGGAAAATATTTATAAATCACTTGCGTTCTTTCAGAGGAAGGATATAGGAATAATAATGACATCACTCTTAAAATGAGGGAAGAGCATTTGAGTGCGAACATGAGTGTGTTGCAATGAGATGAGTTTTTAAAACAAGATTCAGAAAAAAAAAGGTTCTCAGAAACCAAGAGAAAACATAGAATACTTATTTAACAAGGCTTTCTGTAAAACAATGTATTGCAACACTGCATCATTAAGAAAAAAAGAAAAAAAAATGTTTCCTTGCAGCTGCAAACAATGGTTTTAAGTTGGTGTATATCTAAGTTACTGTGGGTGTGGTTATGCTAACTGGTATAGAGTCATGTGTAAGTCATTCAGACAAAGTAGGAAAAGCTTAGCACATGAAGTAGGAATCCCTCCCCCAGGTTCCAATCTGTTCCTGTAGGAGAAATGACAATCTCCAAGCCCCAACCTTTCTGAGGCAGAAATGTGTCAGGAGTGTAGATAAGGATATAGAGCAACTGAAATTTGTCTGTTCTGTGTTTTCAAACATGTGAAGACAAAAATAACTGTACGAAGTGAATTTGTTAAAGCTGAGAGGTGGAGGAGGTAGCCTGAATATGCATGGTGAATCTATCTTTTTTTCGTGGGATGTGTATCCCATTACAATATTCCAGAAGAGGTTCAGACTGTTAAGGCAGAAATCTGCAGTGTTGTTATTCAGTTGAGAATTGGTGGGAGTTGTCAGTTCTCAGGATTACAATTTGTAAAGAAATTTTGAATGAATTGGATTTTATTTCTATACTGAAGCTCCTTGTAGCAGAACTGAAGGTGGCAAAGAAATCACTTTTAACAATTCAGTGCTGATGTTAGTTATACATGATGGAGACACGTTTCAAGCCTTTGTTACCACATGTAACCTCCTCCAGCTGAGTCATAGTTGTTCAAGTGAAACCGTGAGAAAGTGTAATAAGGGGAGGATGATATTCCACTGCAAGAATCACTGAAGGTAGTGGTTCTACTGTTCCCAGCTTCAAAAAAAGGGACAGTTTAGATTAGCAGCATGTCAAGGCATGCTTGAAAAGAGGAATAAAAGCTCTTCAGAGGCTTCATAGAAGATGTATGGCTTATTTGACTGAACCAGGTAAAAAATAAAAATGCAAAAGGTAAATTTCTTTAAGAAGCAAATGGATTACCTTTCTTCTGAACACTATTAGAAAATTCACTAATAATTAGCATCACCTGAACTCTCCCTTTCCACCTGGCTCCCAACCATTACTGGGATGCTACAACACTGTTATTTTCCAGGTATTAAGAAAATCTTGGTAAGAAGACATAGCCCTCAAAGAGGAAGGCAAAACCCTTTGCTTTCCCTATCATGCCTGATGTACTCACCAGCCACCACCTATTGAGTCTCAGTAAGCTACATGTCATTAATCTTTGATTCACCATTAAGGTTTTTAACAGGAAAACAAAAAGGAAGAGGAGTAGAGACATAAATTATACTTTTAAAAATTACAATGAGAAATTTATTTTAACTCTCAAAAATGTGTATATGAATATTTGAATAAAATGACATGTAGACTGGCAAGCAATCTTGCACTCTGCTCTCTCTTTGTCATGATCAATACAGTTACAAAAGTAGACTTTTTTTAAGCTTTGGTGGGAACCATATGTTAGGAGGTTTTGAATTAAAGAGAGAGTAAAGTCATGCACACCTCTAGAGAAGAGTGAGAAAAGAGATCAGGAAGAATTTCACAAGCAAGAAATAACTGTAATAAGAATGGAGCATCAATAAAAAAATGACTTCAATTATTTTGTCATTGAGTGTTATAAGAAGATACAAAGGAGTAGAAAGAAGAAGATACAAAGGAGTAGAAAGATTACACATTTCTTAAGCATGATTGGAATGTTTTTAGGCACCGTATCAACATGAAATATTGAGTGTCTATTTTCCATCAGAACCAAATCTATTTGAAGAAATTATGCACTAAAAATACTTAATGTAAGTTTTTGACCATAATGAATGCCAACTCTTATCTCTCCCATTAAGGAAGAATTGGAGAGTTGATGCTTTAATTGATTAATTGGTTGTTGTTATGGATGTGTTATTAATTTTAATAATTATATCTCTAATTTTGTGAGCTACTTTATACTCTCGGGTGTCTGCAATTCCAGAGGTGTCAGCATGTTTCAGATGCTTTGTGCGTAGATGCAGGAGCTATCCTACAGGTAGGTAGGACTGTGGAGACTAGAATCAATACAACACAGCAGTGCAAAACCCACCATAAAATTATGGTAGGTTTTCAAATGGACTCCAAAATATAACAGAAGCAAACAGATCCCTCCTTGTCCCTTCATAATCTAAACTCTTTGGCTGTGTACATCTCACTAAAAGGCTAAATAGATATACCTGTTTCCTACACCCAGTGGTAGGACTAGCAGCACATTTGGATATTGATTCTAATTGCTGTATGAGATTTTCAGATGTTTGTTGTATTTACTCTTATGACTGGATGAACATTCTTGATTGATCTAAGGAACAGCTGACTGGTGGTTAAAGGATAGGAGAAAATATTTGTATCTGTTTTTCAAGGAAAATTAAAAAGGGAATAGGGAAGATACAGGGATTTCCTGATCAAATGTAGTAATAGGCCTTGGCTACCAAACAGGAATATATATACACCGTATTAAAAATTAGGATACTTATAAATTAGTGGATTCTATACTGGAGGCTTTTGCCTAAAAAGTAAATGTCTTAAGACAAAAAAAAGAAATGGCAGCTTAAGCAATAGCCGCCTTAAATCATGATAAATCATCAAATGTTGGCAATTTATCAAATATGACATCAAAACCTGGAATAGTTTTGTAAATTGAGATTAACAGATCAAGCTTTCTCTTGAGAACACTCAAATATTACCTTCAGCACGCTGTGATGCCAATACATCAAATTTCAATAATCCTGCTCTTATTACATGTTGATGATAAAATGCTTAATTGCTATTATGAGGAACCTGTGACTTTACATTTATGTAGTGGCCACTTACACCCGGAATGCTTTTTTTTTTCATTTTTTATTTTTCATTTTAATTTCATTTTATTTTAATTTTATTTTAATTTTTTATTTTTCATTTATTATCATTCATTATTTTTTATTTTTCATTTATTTTTCATTCTGTCAAAGATCTGTCTAACAGGAATACAGTCCATTCTTCCTATCAGTTAGGTAGGTGATGGCCAAAAATGCATGCCATTTGACAGGATAAAAGCATTGTATTTCAAAGCTAGAGAATATATTACAGCTCAGAAGGAAACTCAGCTTTCTGGAAAATACAGAGTAGCTCTGGAAAGTCTTGAAATATTTTACTTCGAAGATACTTTTTTTTTGTTTTCACAAATGTTAAGTTACTCTGGTAGCTTTCAGGTAAGTTTAAATGTTTTCCTGTTTACTTGCCTTTTTGTTTGCTTTCTCTGAGGTTTGTGTGTTGGACTTGCACTGAGATTTTATAGTTTAAGGAGTATGTGATACAGTTCCTATAAAATGTTTTAAAGCTCTCTGAGAAGCTAACACATTTTGAAAATAGTATTTCTGTTAAATGTGTCATATAAAGAATAAGTGAAAAAGTGATGTGATATGAGTTTTATTAGATCTCACTTGTGATGGCCTGCTTTTTCAGTTACGTGTGACACATCTATCCAGACTTCTGCCAAAACTGTCGTATATGCCAAAGCTTACACCATCACATACTGCTCTGTCAGACTTATACCATTATTCTCATGCCTATCGAAGCAAATTAAATGAATAGTAATTTATTTCCTTAAATTGGGTGGAGGAGTATGTGCACAGAGATAAATAAAGTCCAGCTTGTAAGCAGTTCTGACCTTTCAAATACTGGAAACCGTGAGCATAGAATAATCAGTAACTCACCAAAGAAGAGGAAAGCAAGATACTGTCACAACTGTACTCTAAAATGCAGAAAAAAATATTTCCATGGGGGGATATATATGAATATCTTGGAAAAATGCTAGGAGTATTACAATATTTTGATTTTTCCTGTTACATCAGGAGCATAACATTTCAGTGTGAGCAGCCCATAGCATGCTTCACACCTTACAAGAGTTTAAGTTCGCAGATACAGTAGCTAGTTGCACAGAGGATACAAAATACAACATATTTGAAACCTAATATTTTACTCACAGCAACTAGGTGCTAGTGACTGAACACGGGACAGTTTGCAAACTGAGGGAAGCACCATCTCCTTGGTTATGATGAGTTTGTAGTTTCAGAATGTCCATGTCCAGTAATGGCCACCAGCAACTACATTTTATAAGAAAATATGCCATTACAGAGAACAGTTAATCAACCTAAAACATAGCTGGTCAAAGCTGAACCTTAGAAATAGAAAAGCTGCTGGAAGGTCCTACTGGTGATAGGGTACCTGTTTGTCATGGGTTGAGCAGTAGCAGTAATTTTTTCTCCTTCTTGTAGCTGGTGCAGTGCTGTGTTTTGACTTCTGGGCTGGGAACAGTTGCTTGATAGCGAGCATGTTTTGGGGGTGTTTTTGTTCAAGGCCTTTTCTGAGCATGTTCTCTGCCGGGGAGGAGGGAAGGCCGGGAGGAAGGAGAGACAGGACACCTGACCCAGGCTAGCCAATGAGGTATTCCATACCATAGCACGTGATGCCCAGGAGGCAACTGGGAGAGAGAGCTGGGGGGGTGGGTAGCTCTAGAGGAAAATGGAGGAGGGAACACGCGGTGCTCAGCCGGGCAGGGTGGAGTGAGTTATGGGTCGGTGGCTGATGGGGTGTTGTATTCTTTTCTCTTGTTATTGGTTTTATCATTACTATTTGTAGTAGTAATGGCAATAGTGTTGTGCCTTAGCAATTAAACAGTTCTTATCTCAACCCGTGGGGGCTACATTCTTTGGATCCTCCTTCCTAACTCTCTGGGACTTGGGGGAGCAAGGGGGGGAGTTGAGTGAGCGAACTGTGCAGAATTTGGTTTTAAACCACGACACTGTTGTTTATGAGAATGATGGCAATTGATCCTCTACGAGTATTTCCTTAAACAAGCAAATGTCTTTTTTGTTTGTTTGTTTGTTTTTCTTTTGTTTCAAACAAGATATTTGTATGGTATTTTATTTTTAATTATTGCCTTCTCAACTTGCAGGTGACTTTCCCTAAGGAAAGTTCAAGACCAGGTTGCATGGAATTTTGAGCAACCTGGTCTAGTGGAATGTGTCCCTGCCCATGGCAGGGGTTCAGAACTAGATGATCTTTAAGGTCTCTTCCAACCCAAACTATTCTATGATTCTAAATATTCCTTAGGCAGTAGCTCAACTGAAAGGAATTTTTTAAAGGCAATGTTGTTAAATTGAGATATGTTCATCAGCAGAGAATAAAGTCATGGGAAAACCTGTGACTTAAGCAGCACCAGCAGGAGTCTCCCAGAACTGTCCTCAGGTCATCATTGGCTGAACCAGACTTCTGTCTGATCATCACCAATAATGAAGAGAAAAATAACTGTTACAGCTGAACCCAGGACAAACAAATATAACAGAATTCAGTGAGGAGCATAGCAGCTATCATAACTGGAGTTTTAAATTAGAGTTTTAAATGAAAGTAAACTTAATTGAAGTTGATCTTTACTTGCCTTGTAATGGGTAGATAAAGTTCCCTTGTATTTGCTATAGAATTTTGTTAATATTAATTTATATTCTACAATTAAACTATTAAAAGACAATGTGGAATAGATCATGGTAGCATGTGCAGGTTTGTTAGATTGTAACGTGGTGAGATCTTCTTGGGTCTGATCCTACACTCAGTACAAAGGGACAAAACTCCAAGCTCATTGTACTTACCACTGAAGCCAGTGGTTCAGGAGAAAGTGGTACTGCATGTTGCTGCAGGATGGAGATATGTTAGCAAAGGAAGATGCTCAGCATCTGTTGTTAAACTGAAGAAAATTTAAAGAATGTCTTTTTAGATCTCTATCAAAACATTGAGGTATGTTTAGGTTCACAGCCACATCCTCTTGAATGTTTTCATACTCAAATCCTGAACTGGAATCAGAGAAAGTCACTACCTATATGAGTTGCCTTAAAAGGAGCAACAGCAATGTGAGAGGGAATATTCTGGTAATTCAATGGGTGTCTGCCCATCCTGAGATGTTTTAGCAGATGTAGTGATAATACCAGGTTTCATGCAGGTGCTCCCTTTAGTCCCTAATGAACAGTCCCTCACCAGCATCCCTGTAGGCCCCTTTCAAATACTGGAAGGCTGCTGTGAGGTCTCCACACAGCCATCTCTTCTCCAAGCTGAACAGCCCCAACTTTCTCAGTCTGTCTTCATACGGGAGGTGCTCTAGTCCCCTAATCATGGCCCTCCACTGGACTTGTGCCAGCAGTCCCATGTCCTTTTATGTTGATGACACCAGAACTGCACACAATACTCCAAGTGAGGTCTCACAAGAGCAGAGTAGAGGGGCAGGATCACCTCCTTTGACCTGCTGGTCACACTTCTGATGCAGCCCAGAATACGCTTGGCTTTCTGGGCTGCGAGTGCACACTGAAGCTGGCTCATGTTCATTTTCTCATCGACCAACACCCCCAAGTCCTGCAGGGCTGCACTGAATTTCCTTTTTGCCCAACCTGTAGCTGTGCCTGGGATTGCTCTGACCCAGGTGTAGGACCTTGCACTTGTCATGGTTAAACTTCATGAGGTTGACATCTTCCACCTCACAAGCGTGTCAAGGTCCCTCTGGATGGCATTCCTTCCCTCTCGCGTATGAACTGAACCACACAGCTTGGTGTCACCGGCAAATTTGCTGAGGGCACACTCAATCCCATTGTCCATGTCACCGGCAAAGATGTTGAACAAGACAGGTCAGCATTATTATTATGAATAATAAAAGATGTGCTTTTTTAAAAGCAGATATCAGAATTCTGTAAAAAATAAGCATCAAAGGGAAGCATTCAATATACCAAGCCTGAGTAGTTAGCCAATAAAGTGTCATTCCTGTCCAAATTTGTCCAGGATTTCTATTGAAAAAGCTCAAAATACTGATGGTGATGATAGTAGTAGTAATAGAGGTTCAAACACTTCAGTTGCATCTCTTTGGAGATGCTCTGCTGCTTGCTGCCCATGGTCTATACTTTATGGTAAGTGAGACGGGTTTTCAAAAACATTTTAGCCTAGAAAGTCGTGATAAGCAGGTTACCTTTTCTTGGTAGACCAGAAATCCTCCATTATTGATTTTTGGAACTTGCTATGCTGAGTTATACTGAAATGGGAGCTGAATCCTGTACTCAGCTCTTTTAAGTAGTTTTGAGTTAAAATAAGGTCCAAATAAGAAATAAAGTTTTATGATGCATCCTTCTTATGTTTGGATCTAACTCTTCCAAGATCAACACAATTGATTAGCTTTAAACATGTGAGTAAGCCTGTTACCAGGATATGTGTATAGTTCAAACTACTTCTCATTGTAAGATTTTTAAAGGCTGTGAATTTTGAACTTTTCACAAGAACACTTACATTTTCCTGCTTTGTCTAATACCTTAATAGCCTCCAAGTCATCTACTGAGTTGGTTTTCTCTTTCCCAGTGTGAAGACTTGCACTGATTTTCAGCTGTTGCAAATTTATATCTTTATATGTGCACTTGATTTTGACTATAAAAATACCTTAATTATAAAAGTCTGAATAATTCTGTTTTAACAAACCTAGATTGATGCCCTTATTTACGTATAAAAGAATAATATATTCTAGTACCTGAACTATTCTATCTGTATTTTAAATAGAATACCTCACAGTAAGCAATATTTGCATCAATTAAAAATCAAATCCCATCGATTTAATTTGATTATGTGTAGTAAGATTTTAAGGAACAAAAGAGAGACTGGAAGGAAGAGTTGCACAGCTATGGAATCAGTACTTGTCCTGTTCATTTGTATAGATATTTTAGCTGTTTGATGTAGCACAGATTGCTCAGTGAGGTGGAAAGTAGAATTAGTAACATCCCAGCATTTTTTAAAATGCAACAGAAAGTTTTTATTATGAAGTTCAGGTGAGGAGTTGTGATCAAGTAAATCAAAGTGAAAATGATCTCTCATAGCAGTGTAATACACAAAAATTAGTTCGAACATCTTCTCCTGCGAGCCTTCATTTGAAGGCCTTTTCCTGCAAATGTTCATTTGTCTAGCTGTTATTTACATAATAATCCCATTAGGAAACACTGAGCTCACTTGCATGAGTACTGGCAGTCTACCTGAGAATGCTTTTTAAGATGTATAGCTAAAAGCAGGGAAAAGAAATAATTCTAGCTGTCCAAGGGCAGAAACATTTTCCTTAGGCTCTGAATGTCATCTGAATCATTGGTAGCTTTCATGTTCTTCACTTGGCTGAGAACCTGAGCAGATACAGATATAAAAGCCACGCTGGTTTATGGCAAATCGCCACTCACTGGGAGCTAGAAAAAATATGTGTCATTACAACTTCAGGAAAAGATGAATTCAGTAAGGCTGAGGCTACCCACTGACTGGAAAGAAAGCAGGAGTAATGGCTTCCTTGGGAAAGTATAAGGTGGTGGTGTAGAGTGCTGGTTGAGTTGAAATGACTGGACAGATGTCTCTGAAATACAATTTCTCGTAGTGCTAGGAGTGGAAGACTTAAGGTTTTGAATCAGCTTTATAGGATATGTTACTTTTGGCAGTTGTTATTTCTTAGGATTGTAATGATGGGGCAGGGTCCAGAAGTCTACAAAGTGGTTTAGTTAATAACACAGACTTTGGTGGAAGGAAATAGATTTTTTTTTCCTGTCCTATAAAGTGTTTTGTGTATCACACTAGCATTGTTTTCTCCTGTTTGCTTTTACCAGGGTGCATTTCTTTGTTCTCTGAATAGTTCTGTGTTTCTATACACAGGCTGACCTTTGTTACACGGTGGGTAGACAGGACAGTGAAAAGTCTGTGTGTAGTGTAATAAATAATCAGAAATGGGCATTTCCTGCTGCTTGCATTTACCCAGGGTAAATTTTTCTCATTGAATGATACAGTATTTCTATTGCTTAGGTTGGTGAATCTTTAAGGGGGGGGGGGGCACGACTCATGAGCAAGGGCTACAGAAGTGAATTGTTAACATGCCATTTTACACACACTTATTTTAGCACTAATTTCAGAATAACTGTTTGGAGCCTATCAGTAGGCTTTGACATGCAAGGTCTTCAGGGCATGATAATTGTTTCTAACTGATGTTGCTGAAGGCTTCTAAGAGGTCTAAGAGTTTGTGAGGCTCTAGTAAGAGTAGTCAGGAATGGTAGTCCTCTAAGACAGATGGAGTTATCCTAAACATCTATGCAGCAATCTGAAAATAAAAGAAAGATCTATCAGCTCAAAGTCCACCTATGTAGGAGCTGTGAGAGAAAGCCAGGTACCTGGTGAGCTAAAACCATGTAAAATTCCTGGCTGTAATTGTTCAGCTTTTAACAGTTGTGCTTGATATGTATTGAGCTCACAGAGCCAAGTGGTTTGAGCCAGTTCGTTCACAGTGTCTGTAAGAACACAACTAAGTGTAAGCCCATTTCCAGTTTGGTTCAGGTTTACTGGCCTGAAGCAGTGGTGGCTTTTCAGACTAGGACCACTAGTTATCTGCGGAGGTAATTTGGGTACTGTTGTGAATTGCAAACTAATATGACAGGAAAACACATGATACAGCCTTTGAGACCATATCCCAAGAATATTGTAATCGGAAGGTGATTCAGTGTTGTATATGGGATGTGGGGACAAAACATTTTTTCTTTTTATATGAAGGAAAGTTATGGTAGAGAAATAGGGGAAAAGAGATAGGGTTATTGGTAGCTGAAATTGAAGCAGTAACAAAGCCAAGAAAGGATGACAATCTTGTAAAATTGGGCAAGAAAAAATGTGAAGAAACTAAAAAAAAGAGCATATTAAACTTTTTAAGATGGGAAGAAAAATAAAGTTGCTGTTCAGATGAATATAATAAAAAAAAAAAAAGAAAAGAACAGAATTGGTTTAGAAAGAGGAGTAGTAGCTTAAGGGCATATGCGTTGCTCTGACACTGGAGAAATATAACGGCTCTAGTCCTTGAAGGACCTTGGACAAATCTGTTAATCTGTCCTTGTCTTGTTCTCTGTCTGTAAATGTGGATAATAATATTTCTGTATCCCTCAATAAAATTATGAGAATAACTTCGTTTGTAGTTGAGGTACTCAGCTACTATTACTGTAGGGTCATATAAGTGCTGGGGTGAATAGGTTAACCAATAACAGAGAGAGAAATTAAACCTGCAGACTAGGAAGGAAGAGATAAAAGACTTGAAGGAGAGACTTATTGTGGGTGCTGAAAAGGTTTAGTTTTAAAACAACAGAATAACTCTTCTTTTACTCTTCTATTCAGCCTAGAAATTGCCTGCTTTGACCACATCAAGGGCAATTTAAGAAGAATTTAGGTAATTTTTCTTTGACTCAGAAAAGATTTGTTTCCTTACTTACCTCAAGATATTATGTCAAATAGTTACTGTTAAGTGGCTTGTAGAATTTAATAACAATTTCATGATGAGCCAACTTGCTCTGAATTCAGTGCTGGCCCTGCTTGCAGTAGGAGATTGGACTAGTTAAACTTCAGAGGTTCCTTCCAACCACAATGATTCTTGTGGTTCCATATAGAAATGGAGAGTGTAGAGTGTCTAATTACAATTGTCACCTGCAACCATCCTGATTCACACCTTTTTTGACCTAATACATGTGTGTAACAATCTCCAGCTTTTTGGAAATACTTTGAATATTCATTACCACATGTGAGGCCAATATCGTAGAATCATAGAATAGTTAGGATTGGAAGGGACCTTAAGATCATCTAATTCCAACCCCCCTGCCACGGGGAGGGATCCCACACACTAGAGCATATCACCCAAGGCTCTGTGCAGCCTGGCTTTGAGCACTGTCCGGGATGGAGCATTTGCCACTTCTTTGGGCTGCCTGTTTCAGTGCTTCACCACCCTCACAGTAAAGAGCTTCTTCCTTATACCTAACCTGAACTTGCCCTATTTTAGTTTGAGCCCATTACCCCTTTTCCTATTAGTACAGTCCCTGATGAAGAGTCCCTTTCGGTTATCCTTGTATATATACTTCTATTCATATACTGGAAAGCTGCTTGAAGTCTCCACGCAGCCTTCTCTTCTCCAGGCTGAACAGTCCCAACTTTCTCAGCCTGTTTTCATATGGGAGGTGCTCCAGTCCCCTGATCATCCTCATGGCCCTCCTTTGGACTTCTTCCAACAGCTCCATGGTGTTCCTGTATGTGGCAAGGGGGTTGGAACTAACACTTCCAACCCAAACCATGACATGATTCTTATGTTGAGGACACCAGAACTGCACACAGTACTCCAAGTGAGGTCTCACGAGAGCAGAGTAGAGGGGCAGGATCACCTCCTTTGACCTGCTGGTCATGCTCTTTTTGATGCAGCCCAGGATACAGTTGGCTTTCTGGTGCCTGGGATTGCTCCAACCCAGGCATAGGACCTTGCACTTGGCATGGTTAAACTTCATGAAGCTGGCATTGCCTCACCTCTCAAGCATGTCAAGGTCCCTCTGAATGGCATCCCTTCCCTCCAGTTTATCAATTGAATCACATAACCTAGTGTCTTCAGTAAACTTGCTGAGGGCACATTCAATCCCACTGTCCATGTCACCAACAAAGATGTTGAACATGATCCCAATACTGACCCCTGAGGGGCACCATTTGTTATCCATCTCCAATTGGACATTGAGCTGTTGACCGCAACTCTTTGCATGTAACCATCCACCAAATTGGACCATCCACCAGGTGTTCCACCTATCAAATTGATGTCTCTCCAGTTTAGAGACAAGGATGTCATGCAGGACAGTGTCAAGCGGTTTGCAGTAGTCCATGTAGATGATGTCAACTGCTTTGCCCTATCCATCAGTTTTGTTGCACCATCATAGAAGGCCATCAAATTGGTCAGACAGCATTTGCCCTTAGTGAAGCTATGTTGGCTATTACCAACCACCTCGTTGTTTTTCACGTGCCTTAGCCTGCTTTACAGGAGAATCTACTCCAAGATCCTGACAGGCACAGAGGTGAGACTGACTGGTCTGTAGTTTCCTGGGTCTTCCATTTTCCTGTTATTGAAAATGGGGCTTATATTTCCATTTTTCCAGACATTGGGAACTTTACCTGACTGCCATGATTTTTTAAATATAATGGATATTGTTCTAGTGCATCTACTGTTGCTACATCTACTGTACTAGGAATATTACATTTTTAGTTCTTCATATTGGACAGGTATTATGAATTAGTTTTAAATCTCTGTCTTTCACATGAATTCTCATCCTGAAGATTTTAATAGCATCCCTAATGCTGATGGTAGCTTTAGGATGAAGTTACATGATTTTGTTAATGTTATTTTCCAACATCTTCTTTCCAAAATGCTGGTTTCAATAGTTGTTATTGATGTAAGCACTGTGTTGTATTTTCTGTTCCCATATAGAATTACCTCTCTTGAGTGATAATATCTGCTGGAGACTATTGTCTCTTACATTTACATACATAGATGTCCCTCCGAACAGTGCATGGGATTTGTACTGTGCTGGGAAGGGAAATAGAGGTCTCTACCAGTGTATCAGTATCCCCCAAATGGAAATTCTTTTCTGTTAGTAATTCATAAAAGTTACTGAGTTGCACTGTTCTTGAAAGGAAGTTGGCTAGCTCCACAACACCAAGCTTTATGTAGGTTTAGTGGGGAAGAATAGTGCACACATTTTTAAATTAGAAAGATCTGTTGTTTAAAATTGCAAATGGGAACTTTCTGCTGTAGAAATATTACAAATTTTGATCCAGTAAAAATTAGTCTCATTAATAACCTGTTGGCTAAACAGAAGCCATCTGGAATCCTAGCAACAGAATAAACTTCAGCGGAAAACTATTCCTTCACCTTTTTCTGTTTGTTAGCTTAGCATGTCCCATTATGGAATATTGTTTTTAAGCTATCTTGTGAGTAGGCCAATATACGTTTATATGTGGGAAGAATACCAAGAGTCCACTGCTGAAAGGAAAATAGTCCTCTAAAACATCCCAGAATAGCCCTGACACAGCTGAGTGACTTCAGACCATCCTCAGAAGGTACTCAGAAAGATCTTAGTTCTAAAGGTCTTTAGGCAGATGCGTGAGCTGAGTGCATCTCGTGATATATATATGTGTGTGTATATATATATATATATATATATATATATTATTTTTTTCATATTTTGAGACTTGTTATGTTTACTTCCAGCACCTGGGGTAATTTTTTTTTAATTTACTGAAATAGTTTCATATAGATGCTCACAAAAGAGGCAATAAACAAATATTTGTATAGAAGATTAAAACAAATCAGCCCCAAAGAATCTCACAGAAAAGCATGCGCATCAGTATACCTAAACATAAAAAGCAAGACTGTGCATCTTTTAACATTATGTGTTATTTTAGTGACCCTGAAATTTAAACTCATGTACCGTATGAAACTTTAAGAAACTATTGCAACCAACTCTAGTACTTGCTGTCCAGTAAAGCTATCTCTTTCAAATCCATTCATTCTTCTGGCAGAACTGCCTCTGAAATACTTTTGTTTGATCATTCAATGTATGAATAGTTTGCTCAAATCTTAGACAAAGTTTTAAATGCTATAATTGTGGTGAGAAACTTCTCACAGATTTGGAGGTGAGCTTCTGCTGCTTGTAGTAGTAGAGTTAGGAAACTTTATATCTAATCTCAGGACTACGGAATATCATGAGGAGTAGGGTGTTTTGGGAGAAGATCTTGGAGTTTTAGAAAGCTAGGCTGATTTTGAGTGTGTCTACATATAGTGTTTATGCATAAACACAGACTTAATAAGCTTAGGGTAATATTTTTTTTAGGAAAGACTGAATTTTAAGCAAAGCTCATCAGTAATATCTAGGATAATGTTTCTCGGCCTTTTGAAGTAAGGTAAGGATCATGAAGTTTAGGGAGAAGGAAGATAATGTTCATTTGCGAGTGAGAATTGCTGAAAAATGGGATAGGCCTGAGCACATTAAACTGCCATGTGGTGCTGGAGTTTGACAGGAGTCTGTGGATAAAAACGGTTGAGTTTTAAATTCAGAGTACAGTGGAAGTAGAAATCTATTAATATACTGAAAACAGCAAATGAAATCAGGATTTAAGTATGGCCAGAGAACTGGCTTTGGCCCACTTTCCTAGAAACTGGTAAGAAGGAGTGACCAGGATGAGGGAAATATAAAAGTAACTTGTGTTTTAAATTGGCAGTGAAGAAAATGTAAAAAAATACCTTTATTAATGTTTGTGTGAAACCCTGAATAATATTCAGTGATAACAATGAACAATGCATTCATTAACATTCGCATCGCTGAGCACATAGCTATTCAGAGTGAGCTCATGCTGTCACAAAGACCTTGTTTTGCATGGGAACCTCATGGTTTCAACAGCTTCCTGGGCAGCCAAGCTTGGCAGAGTTTGACTTTTTCCACCTGTTTAGTTGCTGAGTTATTTGGAAATGAAAAATCTAATGGTGAACAGCAGTAAGCTCAAGAGAGTGAAAGACGATAGCATTTGAAAATCTGGACAACAGCTCATTGTATCTCTATTTTATTCATTGTACTAGTTCTGAAGTATTCTCTTACTTTGTCCATAGCGTTGCTATGCATTCGTCTTGCAGAGTTAGAGGCATCTCACTGGTGAATGTGGTAATCTCCTCTCTCTCTTCCCCTTGTACTTGCCTTTCAGTGTATTCTGTCACCAGTGATAGATACCACACTTCTAGACTTCGAGTTAAAAGCCTTGTAGTGAAAAGGACTAGCCCCTGTCCCCAGACATTGTGCCATTACCGTTTGTTAACCTAGCCTGATCAGGGTTGTTTGTGTTGTGCAGAACGGTAGTTTCTGTATGCCCTTCCTTTCAACTTAGGGAATTGGAGTTAGTTCATCCCAACAAGAAGTGTCTGTCCTGCTGGAGGAGGCTAAATGTGCTATTGCAGGCTTCAACTCTGGGGATGGAGGTCTAGTAAGTTTTTTTGCTTGTGACCTTCTAAACCTTTTATTTTTAACCTTTTATTTGCTAACATGCTAGAATGTACCAGTCTATTGAAAGGGTAAAGAGGAGTATGTGGTGTGGATTTGTTCTGTATTTTAGATTATGTTTTTTCAGCTGTAGTGTGTATCTTTTTTTAGAATCAGAGAATTATAGAATCATACAATAGTTTGGGTTGGAAGGGACCTTTCAAAGGTCATCTAGTCCAACCCCCCAGCAATGAGCAGGGACATCTTGAACTAGATCAAGTTGCCCAGCACCACGTCCAGCCTGGCGCTGAATGTCCCCAGGGATGATGCATCCACCACCTCTCTGGACTACCTGTCCCAGTGTTTTACCACCCTCACCATAAAAAACTTTTTCTTCACATCCAGCCTGAATCATCCCTTGTATAGTTTAAAACCGTTGCCCCCTTATCCTGTTGCAGCAGGCCCTGCTAAAAAGTCTTTCGTAATCTTTCTTACAGGCCTTTTTTAAGAACTGAAAGGATGCAATAAGATCTTCCCAGCCTTCTCTTCTCCAGGCTGAACAATCCCAACTCTCTCTGCCTTTCCTCATAGGAGAGATGCTCCATCCCTCTGATCATTTCTGTGGCCCTCCTCTGGGACCCTCTCCAACAGGTCCATATCTTTCCTGTGCTAAGGACTACAGAGGTGGATGCAGTACTGTAGGTGAGCAGAGGGGCAGAATCACCTTTCTTGACCTGCTGGCCACACTTCTTTAGATGCAGCCCAAGATACAATTGACCTTCTGGGCTGCAAACACACTGCAGGCTCATGTCCAAAGTGTCTCTCTCTGTTCTTTCATGTTGCTGTCAGAAATCCACATCATGCAGACCCCCATCATGAAGAACCCACATCCTATTGGGGATCTGTAAATGTATTACACCTTATCAGCTGTATTAAAACTGTTTGCCAGTAAAAAGAACTGTGCAGCAAGCTCATTAAGGAAACAGTTGTCTTCTGTGTTCATTAGACTTAATCTTTGCTCTAATTTTTGAATTTGTCAAAGAATATAATACATTTTATTTCATAGTTTTGCTGTCTTCAAGATGTAACTGTTTAAGGTTTCACAAGCACACAAAGCATTTAAATAACATCTGTGGAATGTAACAGCTTTCCATTTTCCTTGAAATTATAGAATGTCATACTAATGCCCTTAAATTATGAAGTTCAATTGTCAAAATAATATTCATCCAGCTTGATGGCCAGATATTTCATTAAACTCCCACAGCACAGAGGTTATCTACTAATATCCAGAAGTGAGTACATTAGTGTCTAGGGATAGAGGTAGACAAGCAAAAGACAATAAATGGATTGAAGCAAACACATGCAGTCCCCTGGAGGGCTGGAATAGTTAGCAGCTGGAGGAGGGCCTGGATATAGAGGTGGATATTGAAACATTTGATATTCAAGCAGATAAAATTAAGTTGAATCAAGTGTGATGAAGGTGTGAGTTTCAGTGTTCATGCCTAAATTGAATAATGTTAGAAAAGTAAGCTGTGATTTAATAAAGATTTATTTTTTAAAGTTACCTTGACCCCCCTCAACTGCATGTGATGCATTCAGCTCTTCAGTGTAGCATGAACATTTATAAGCAATTATTATGAGATTAATGGCTGAATTTCACCAACCGTATCGTTGCTTTTCTGTTTAATGATAGAACAGAAGTTAATGAAAAATGCAGAGTTTTGACATATTGTGTATAAAATATGTCAGTTTGGGAGATGGGAATTAAGCACAGATTTCCTTTGAATCTATTGTGGGTAATGCTGGCAGGAAGAATTTAGTAGCTACAGGATGGTGTTAAAGTACAAAGCTATCAGTGAGATTCAGAAGTTGTGAATTTGGGAAAAGTGCTTTTGGTTCTATGGGATATACTTATATCTTTATCTCTGTACAGCTAAATGCACTTTTTGCAATATATGATGCACAGTATACAGTTTCTGTTTACTGTTGAAACTCTTACGTTCTTTATATAGCTATGTAATACTTGTTCTATATGTGTACAGAACAAGTTAGATGGCTCAAATTCTGCACCATGGTTGATGGGAGTTGCAGGCACATTTGTGAATTTCCTTCAGGAGTGTCCTGGGTTCAGCAGTAGCAGTCATTTTTTCTCCTTTTTGGTAGCTGGTGCAGCGCTGTGTTTTGACTTTCAGGCTGGGAACGGTGCTGATAGCACCGATGTTTTGAGTTACTGCTCAAATGTTTGGTTTGTCCAATGACTTTCTGAGCCTCATGCTCTGCCAGAGAGGAGGGGAGGCCGGAAGGAAGGAGAGACAGGACACCTGACCTAGGCTAGCCAAAGAGGTATTCCATACCATAGCACGTCATGCCCAGGATGTAACCGAGAGGTACCCGGAAAGGCTAGTGCTCTGCAGGGGTTTGGAGGAGGTATCGGTAGGTGCTCGGTCGAGCAGGGTGGGGTGAGTTATGGGTTGGTGGCTGGTGAGGTGTTATATTCTCTTCACTTGTTATTTCCTTTATCATTTATTATTGGTAGTATCAGTAGTGATTTGTGTTATTCCTTAGTTATTAAACTGTTTTTATCTCAACCCGTGGGAGCTACATTCTTTGGATTCTCCTCCCCAACTCTCCGGGAGTTGGGGGAGCAAGGGGGGGGGGGGGGTGAGTCAACGAGCTGTGCGGTTTAAACCACAACAAGGAGCGTCTAAAAGGTTGAAATTTGTAATGTCAGCATACCTCATAAGTCATAAATCGCTGCATTTTCCAGTGCTGCTGCTTAAATGTTGGGGTTGTACTGAATTCTCAGGCTCCATCTGAGAGCAAGTGACAACAAAAATAAGCTCTTAGCTGACTTTCTTGATATTTCCTATATCAGGTCTGCAATTTGCCTTATGAGATATCTCCAGTGTGGTTTGTGGGTGTCTACCAACTACCAGTCAGAAACACCACACAACATATAAAGATTTTTCATTTGAAGCAGTTATGCTCTAACTGTCTTCTGCAGAAATCTCTTATATTCAGAGCACAAGAAGAATTTGAAGAGTTTTCTTCTTATTTTAAGTAGACTAAAAGTAGATCAAAAGCTCATTGTTTCAAAGCATTTGAGAGAATACATTTTTTTCAATTAATGTGGATTGATAAGTCTCCAGAATCTCTAAGGATTGTTTCAGAAACATTTTTTCTTTTATGCTGACCTTCTGCTATTAACTTGGAGCAAAGCTTAAAATCAGTATTTAACATTTAATGGAAGGAACAAACTGATTCTGCAGTTTAACTCAACATTTGCAGTAAGATTACTTGTACCCTAATGGCTTGTAATTAATTTTTCTGAAAATCATATTTATGATAGTCTGCAGATTCAAGGCTTTATCTAATACATAATGTTCATTTTGAGCCTTTAATTGCATTTAAATTAAAATTGGCTTAGCAGGAAGATGAATTGTGGGAATGCATCAAACCACCCAGCATGTCCTGAAGATGTGAGCCTGAAAATGCAATTTGGTGGAGATGTGCAGAGTCATTTGGAGTTCATTAATTTTTATTGCACAGGTAGTTTTACTAAAGTAGGTTATTTTCTTTGAAATTTATATTTATGTTTATGTCAATAGCTGAATATTGTAGTAAGCTATACATCTATTAGGAGTTTATTAAACCAGTCTAATGGGGGCTGTTCATATTGTGCAGAGAGGTAATTTGTGTTTGCCCTTTCTTTTAATTTGGGGAGCTATATTTAGTTCAGCTGAACTACAAGTGACCATCCTGCTGAAAGAGTCAAACAGGTGTCACAGGAGGTTTCGGTGTAGGCAGTCTTAGAGAATCCTGGGAATTTTGGTTTTGTGAGCGGTTTTGCTTCTGACCTTCTAAACCTTTTTACTCTGAATAATCTATTTTTTTTTTTTCATGTTGCTGAGGTTCTGACCCAGCCACTGGAATGAAGGGTTATTGATGTGTAACTCAGTTTTGTGGCTTAATGTGGTGCACTTTGTCCAGCCAGCTTGTAAGTGATCCTTTAAATTGCAGATGCTGCTGAGGTTATACAATTTAATTATAATGTCACTTTACAATTATAAAGAAAAAAAGGCCTTTTGCATTGCTTAATGAATACAGATTGTGCACAAGTTGGAAATACAAAAGAATAAAAATTAACATTTGTCCTTCTTGCCAAAGTATTTATATTTTACAACCGATAAGTAGCACAATAATTCCATTACCTATATCCATTAAACATTTGTGCTTTTCGTTTAGTAATTTGTATACAGTAGTTGTTAATAAAATGGAACTGTCAGCATTTGCTGCTTTTGCCCATCCTCTTCTTACCCTTTTTTATTCTGTTGCAGACAGAGTAATTAAAGGTTGAAAACTCTATGTGCAAATGCCTGTTACAAGGATTAAATTATATAATCATGGTAATGATTTTCCTTAAAACTCTTACTGCCAACTGTAACATTTTTCACTTCACCAGGTTTTTTTGTGCTGTCGTATTTTATGAGAAAGTGGAAATATTTCTCCGTTCTGACAATCTGCTGCACGTTACTAGTTTGTGGTCAGATATGATAGAAGCCCATATTCATTTAATACTCACCAATCAGAACTTGACAGAGGTATTGCTTATTTTCTCATTTCATCACTGAAGCATGCCGGTGTAGTTTAGTCCCTAATTACTCTCAGACTGAGACATTCCAAATATTCCCATGGTGGTAATATTTTTCTGCCTGGATGAGTCATTACGTTGTTTGGCAGACTGAAACACCAGCCTTTCCTTGTTGGAACACTACCTCTCATGTAGCACCACATCTTTTCCTCACTGCTGTCTGTTCCACGACTTTCATCCTGCTGTGACATTTCAAGCTGTACCGTACGAAGGCACATTTGCCTTCCTTCTATCTGACTGATTGGACTGGTGCCAGCTCTTTCTTCAGGGCCAAGGACAGGAGACTGGGATAGTCTGAATAGAACTGCTTAATGATCTAATGGAGCAGTGGCTCTCTCCTGCTGAGAGATAAGGCTTATTTGTTTGCTGGTTAGAGAAAAGGTCAGGGAAATCCTTTTCAACAAAGACTGTGACAGTGAGAATGTGCAATACCACACATTCCTGGGGCTTGAATAACTTCATACATCAGGTGTTCCCCTCATGTTAAAAATCCTTTTCTTTTTTCATTTAATTTTCAATATCCTGCAGATGGCAGAGAGATGAAAGTGATGAATTCTCCAACTTGGTAATATAAAGCCAAATGTTGTTCCTTCTGATAGAAGGAGACTTCATACTAGGAGTTTAACACCAGGGAAGGTAATGCAGAGAGCTAACAGTATTTCATAAAGGTGGCTGTTTTTCCTTGTCACTGTTGTGAAGCCTGTTGGGTATATGACTTTTAATGGCTTTATGCTTAACAAGGCTGTAAACATAGTTAGCATATTTTCCCACTGAGTTCAACAAGGACTGCAATTCCAATTTGGTCAGTGAAGTTAATTTAGTCTTAACTTTCCATAGCAGCTGAGAAACAGCACACTTCTGGGGGTGGGAGATGTACATGCACTGCGATTCTGCCGTGGCTCTTGAAACTGCTCTGAGTCTTGCATCAAGCGAGGATTTGAAGTGGTCTGGGGCAGACCTGACTGGGTTTCCTCAAAGGAAGCTGAGTTAAGAGGGTGATATGACAGGACCAGCAGAGTCTGGCTCTGTGCCACCAGAAGATCCCCATGCACGTGAGTGACCTCACTTGGCCAGCGACACTGGCTTCATGCCCAGAATGTGTGCGTGATGCAAGTCAAAGCAACCATAATGAACCCCAAGATCTGGGCCACAGGGGTTTTTATTCCATGCTTCAAAGCCAATATCTGTTTAAAGGGGCACAGTCGACCTCTGAACTGAATTTTCTCCCCTATATGGTTTTATTTGGAAGTTTGGTTTTTTTTTGGTGTGTATGTTTTTGTTTTTGTTTGTTTGCTTGCATTTTTGTTGTTTTCATTTGTTTTGTTTTTTGTTTTATTTTTTTTTGTTTCCAGTGGAATTTTATATAGTTCCAGAGAGCACTGTAAATGAAATAGATTAAGAAATAGGCCATTTTTTTTCCAGTCGGTGTCATCTCCCTGGTTTCCTTACTTTTCTCCTAGGCACTTGTGAAAGCTATTTCTGCTCTGATAGCTTTCACTTTGCCTCGCTTTTTGTTTGTTTCTGTGAGGCTTTTGCACAGAGACAGAAAAGAGAGAAGCCATTCTTAAAATAGGAGCATATGGTCTTAGAACTACAGAAATTGGCAAGTGGGGCTCAGGGGTTGATTTAGCACCTGACAGTGCTTTTTTTTTGTTTGTTTTTGTTTTGTTTTTAATTGACTAAATTTCAAGTTGACAGTCGCTATTTTAACAAAATAACTGTAGGTTGTTATTTCTGATGTAGCTGAAGTTTAGCAGGTAACACTGGAGTCAGTAGTGCCATAAAAGAACATGCAGTATGTTCTGATTATAAAAACAATATTCATAATCCGTGCTGAAGTTTTCATGCTTCTGCTGCCATTGATGCGATCCCAAGAGATGGGAACCTGAACCCCTGAGGTTATTTCCTGAGTAAAGAAGATTTAAAGGTAAACAAATCCACATAAAATTATTCTGATAACATCTTCATAGATTAGGAATAAGATGCATGCTATAGTCTTGGACTGTCATCTTGTCAGAATTTTGTTTCTACACAGAAAGGTGAATTTAAGTTAAACTGTGTAGCAAAATATTAAGAGTACTAAAAAGAAAAAAGCCAGCAAGCAACAATAGGAATTAGTTAATAAAATATTTACGAGACAGTAAATAAAAGTGTGTGTGTGGAGGGAAGTAAAAGAGAAGGCAGGTCCCTCCACGTCACGGTTGAACTGCACTGGAGGTGGAATGTGGGATGCTTGCAGTCTGCTCACTCAACTGTATTTGACTAGGGCCGTCATCCCCTCAGCTTTCACAAGCACTGAATGTGTCAAAAATCTTTCAGAGAAAGTGTAAATTTTAACCAGCCTGCTTCTGGTTTATATTTAATGTGGTCTTAAAAATGCTTAAATCATATCGATTCAAGGTATTTCTTCATCAGGTTTCATAGAGGTTAGCATAAATCAACAAGATAGTTCAATGTGTGAGTATGTGTTAATTATGATAGGGGTATGGTGCTGATTTGATAGAATTTGTCTCATTTAACCCTACTTGAATTAAGGGTTTATAATTTGTGCATACCATGCATTTTTATATGGCAATAGCTCTGTTTAAGAAAGGATTTTGACCTGACTTCTAGTGCTGTCAGATCAGTCTAGAGATATCTGTGCCTCTCCCGAACTCTACCAAAAACAAGCAAGAGTTTTCCCTATTCAGCTACTGGATAGCAGTGGTAATATTGGATAAAAGTGAATAATAGTTTTTGTATTATTCTGGTTTCCTGTGTTGCAAGCTTTGCACCTAACGAACAAATGAAACTTTGGTATTTTATTTCTTTTTAATTCCTGTCATGCTGATACATATGTTTTTGTGTTTGTAACACTAGCTTCTTAACTAAAATTTCATCCTGAGCTGTAATATCACAATTCAGTGTAATTCCTTCCTGAAATGGGTCATCCAGTATCATTTTGCTATTAAAGCTACACATTAGTGAAAATTAAGCAAGATGTTTGATCCTGAGAATCGGGATTCCACTTTCACATGGAAGAAAACTGACTGAGAATGGCTATATATTTGTCCTAAAATCACCTATGCAGAGGAGGTGCAGCAGTTGTCCTCAAACAGCAGAGACAGTCATCTTGCAGACAGTAGTCTCACTGTGTGACATGTCCTAAATTTTGACTATTATTTTCTGAATGCAATGTCAGATTTCTAAGGTGACTTTTTCAAAGGTTGTGTTGTTTTGTTTTGGTTTTTTTTCTTCCCCCTCCTTTAATCTAGGGTAAGAGTTTCTGGTTTATAATTATTAAAGAGGCTGGTAAAACTGCACATATTGAAGAACAGATTCTGTAGTAGTAGTGGTAGCTGGCAGAAATGTTAAGTGCTTTTCACAGTCAACATTCAAACAGATTATCAGATGGCATATTTCACCCTGTTGTTACTTTAAATGAAGTGACCATGAAATCAACAAATCTGCTGTCAGGTGCCTGTCACTAAGATAGTTCTCCCTGTCACACAATGCCTCACATAACAGGTAATGTGTTTTTAAGAATCAGTTCTGTGTCACCTCATCAAGTCCTTGTTAAAAGATGAAATAAGATGGATGGTGTTGTCTCCCATGGAGCTCACTGAAATTCAGTAAAAAACAATGCATATTATATAAAAAAAAAAAAGAACGAAAACAAAAACCAAACAACAACAAAAAAAAACTAAAAGGAAAGTAACGCAGGTGCCAGTAGGGTGTCTCTGACTGTGCCATTTCTGCCTTTTTCCTTTGTCTTGAGAGTGATTATTCAATCTTCTTACTCCTTTCTAGGCTGCAAATTATTTGGGTCAAGTTTAAATTCTGTGATAAGGACAGGAAGAATTAATCCTCAGTCATCAAACAAATGAGAACTCAAAGTGGTCATGTGCCAATAGCCACACATTCACTTGGAATGGTTAAGACCTGCTTGCATGCCTAACAGAGATGACACTCATAATTAATTAAGTTATGAGGTGTTGCTAACAATAATTTTGTTCAGGATTCTTAAGTTTAATCATTAAATTCAGGGCCAGAGATAAACTAAAATTACCATATTCAGTTTTTCTCTGTATACTTTCATAACTGTTCTCCCAAACAAAATAGATTTTTTGTCTTGTTCATGAAATTTTAATTATAGCATCATTCTCGGCTTTTCAGTGTAAGGAACTGTCAGCCAGCTTGAACTCTGCTGAGACAGATGCTGCAGGGTTGGGTTTTTTTCTTTTTTTTTTTTTTTAATCTTGTTTTGACTTTTCAGGCTCACCATTTTTGATAAAAAATAAAAATAGGGAGAGAAGTCACCTTAGTGATATATGGACATCTGTTACTGTAATTTGTTCTTTCATGGCTAGGTTGTGACTAGCATTAGTATATTCAGACCAGTATAAAACAAAAATAACCTTTCCTTTTCTTGCCACAGCTCAATGTAGTTTAAAGATTTTTTTATAAGTAGAGGACTGGTTTAGAGGTCTTGCTTACAGCAGCAAGAAGGGGGCAGGAGGTACAAAAATTAGCCTGCTTCCTCACTGTTGGCCAGCCTAGCTAGTTGGCTATGAAGATTTTGCAGCACCCACTAGAAAATTTTCGCAAACTTCTCTCGGAAGTGTGAAAAGGGAGGGGACCATGCTTCTGAGAGGTGGTTGAGGCACTTGAGGCTGTGTTTTAGGTATAGCATAGGTCATGATTTCAGGGTGAATTTTAATTGGAAGCATAGCAGTACAGGAGCACTGCTCCAAGAAAATTGATACTGAAGCCAATGAAAGGAATGCGTCAGTGAGACATGCAGGCAGCCAAGATGGCACTGCTTGAAGCTTGTGTCTTGTGAAACAAGACTTCGCCTGATTTGCATTAAGCCATTACTTTTGAGGTGTTCATGCTATTCATCTTATTCATGGCTGTTGCAAAGTATGTATTTGATCAGATATTTTGAACCAACCATGTGACTGCCTTTTTTACTTTCCTACAAATTATGTGGATACATATTAAATGCATTGTGAGTGTTATTTCTACTTTTAAAATGCACTTGTGTTTGAGACATTGAAGGTACTGAGGTGCTGTCTCAAAACAACTTCCAAAAATCATGGGCTGGGCTTAGCTGGTGAAACTGCAGATGGGTTACATGAAAGCGAAGCTTAGGAGAAACAAGCTAAACGTTTAGGTGAGTTGATACTTGGAAACATTTTTTAGTGCATTTCTCTATCTACTTAAGCTTTTGTCATGATGTAAGGATGGAGAAATGATGTCTTTTGAATTAAAAGCGGAGATGGTGCAGAAAGAGCAAGAAGTGTTAACGATGTTTTATGTACTGGCTTCTTTTATGCTCCATATGGGCAAATGCTGCCACTTTGCAATATTAAAATTGGAGGCAGAGCCCAGCCAAATCTTGCATCATGATTATTAATTTTGCTTATTTTCAAAGCCAAAAGGAGGTTAAAACTGTTAGATACCTTTTCAGTAGTGCCACAAATGATTTTATGCAAATAGTTTATTGTTTCTGTTCTTGTTTTGGCAGAGAAATAACTGCAGCTCCATTTGAAAATGAGCATGTATTTGAACAAAAAAAGTAAGTCTGGGACCAGGCTGGTCCTAGTCCTTGAACAGACTTCTGTTTTCCAGAAGCACAAAAAGAAATGAGTAGGGGACAGTTCCAGAAGTGGATTGAAACCCATAGTTTCCCCACCCCATCTAAGAATAAGTTAGGTGCCTGTAGACATCACACAGGCTTCCAACTGTTCTGTGTATTTTAGAAACCATGGTAGGATCTTATAGCTCCTCACCATTTAACTGTCACTGGAGACCAAATATAAGCTATACATAGGTATAGCACCTGAAAAATTAGAGTAAATAGTGGTGATACTGGTAAAGCTACCTACTCATCAAAATATGAAGCTTAAGCATCAGGCATATGGACTCTTATTTTAGCAAAAGTCATTCAACTTAGAGACTTCAGAGAATCTGCATGCATCGAGTTTTCAGTTTCTTAGACACTGCTACACAAGTATTCTTGTTAGTTTTGCCACAATACTTCCTGAGGGTATACCAGGAGCACCACCAGTCCTTAAAGAGAATGTGCATTGAAATAGCTAGTTACATTTATTGCTCTCACATAGGGGTTGTGAGCACACTTGTACCTTATCTTAGCGTACATTGTGATGACTACCACGCTAAAGCTACTATCAGGCTTTTAATTTTAAATTTATTTATTTGAAAATAAAAGTTTTCTTGTTTGAACAGTTAAGGGGTTTGAACTTCAGTAGGGGTCTCAAGAGCTCCCATCAGGTTTCTTTCATTTGCTTTTCCTTCGTGCACCTACACAGAGTCTAGGGAAAGAAGCAGAGAGTATGTCTACCTTGGACTTTCAACTTGCTTCTGGACATGAATGTACAGGGAGCTCCTTGACAGTCCTTGGTTAGATGGCTCTCAAAGCTCAGAAACTAGCTGGAATAACTCAGCAGTATAGAACTACCATGTAAGTATGCTGTCTGGATTAGGATTGTTTGGTGCTAATTGATAATATAAACAGTGTGGTCTTTGGGTAACAATTGCTGTTGAACTTCTGTTTCCAGAGTGGCATTTGAAGTCTCATAATGTCTGCAGTTTCAACACCCTTACCTGGCATTTCTTTCTGTAGAAGTTCATATTCTTCCATAGTGGCTGAGATATTTTTTAATAGAGTGAATTGTTTTTGTACAAAGGCTGGTCTTGATGCAGCAGTAAAGTCTTGTAATGTGCAGAGATCAGATTAAATACATATGTATTACTATATCAGATTTATCTTTCAAAGTCAAAGTACTCATTCTCATCTTCTGCAAAATATTCTTGACTGAAGAAACTCAGATCTAGAAACAATCTATCATTTTAATCCCCTGATTATAATATGGATTGATATTCAACTTCTTGCACAGTTCAAGGTAATGCCCTAGCACACTGGTTTATTGAATCAAAGTGCTGCCTAAATTGATGTTCTGAAAGTAAAATTCAGTTGGAATAATCTCATAGATACAAACCTATTTATTAACAGCTTTTTTCACCTAGTTTTATTTTTAATTAACTGCTTGGAATTACTTATGCTTCATATGCTATTTATTTTGGCATCGAGGGTTAGGATTTACAGAGGATTGGAAAAATGTTTCATTTTTTTTTAAACAGTTTAACAGTTTTTCTCTTTTTAATAAGAAGGATTTCATTCAGATGTTTTTCAGCTCTTGCAAACTAAAACATCTATCACACGTTTTAGTCTGGAGCTCAGTATCTCTAAAATCTGTGATCTAACAGTATTTTATTTACTTGAGTATTTTTTTTAGGTCACACTTGCTGCTTCTTGTGCAGCACTATATCTTTTCCACCTAAACTATCCAATGTAATTTCCTGAACTCATATTCAAAATCTATAGAGGTAATAAAGTTTCCAATGTATAGCCCTAGGAGCAGCTGTTTTATTTTGTTGATTTAAGATACTTTATTTTTTCCTGCCTCTTCTTTCTCACTCTTTCAAGTTCAAAAGAAGTATGTCTGCTATCAGACTGAATGAAGTGTTAAGCTGAAAGTGTTAGATATACACAAAAGCACTGGCAGAAAGGTAAATAGTGTAACAATAATAATATTAGCTGGAGACAACTTGCTGAGAAGGAAAGTAAGATCTGTGCAGATACTTTCACACATGAGAGTGTCAAAAGTTAGTGCCTGTTAGGATTTTCAGATCACCCATGTGTTTTTGAAACTTTGTTGGAATCCTGTTCTCTATTTTTAGTCTCCTAATTTACTCTAAAATTCTGGTCTAATTGTGTGCTCTTGTGAAATTATGCAAAGTTGCTTAGATAACTGAAGCAATCTACCTCATGACTCTCAAATGCTTGTTGCTTTTTCTTGATGTACATACATTGGAACCAGAGACCTATCTTTTCACAGGTATAGCTGGAATAGGACAAGTGAAAGATTTAAGATGGTCTCAATGATTTCATGGTGCATTGGATGAAGTCCACAGTCTTAGCTCTTTAGCAGAGCTTTATAAATAATTTTGGCTTGATTTAGGGCCAATCCTTAAAAGCTTTAGAAGTCAAGGTCAGTTTAAATAGTTGGTTTAAACCAAAGTATGGAATTCCTTCTTATTATTTCCACATAGCAATGTTTCACTCCTGGTAGTCACATGCTCCAGAGCACTTTCTTCATTCACACTTATCATCATATGGATGAAGAAACAATATTGTGAAAGTAAATTGAGTTCCTTTTTGCCATGTCTGTTGAAGGCATTGCAAGAATTATTTCTTAATCCTAAAATGATTAAGCCACATTCTGGAATGTGATAGAACAATTGAATTGCATTAGCATCTAGATACGTTACATCCTACACAAAATGTATGGTTAGCCTTAGGAACTTGCAGTGACACAGCGGTGTTGAGTCCAAGGCTAAAACTGTCTTACATAAAATGTAAAAGTATTTGGATTCCTAATGCTTTGTCAATAATACTTATATCAGATGAGCTAACAGGCAAAAAAAAAATGATCAGTTTTGAAGATGCACAACATACAGATTTTCATTAAAGAACTTCATTATTGTAGATAGTAAACTATAGCTGATGTTACCTAATGTAACTACTTAATCTCGTATTTCTTTCTCTGGAGCATCTTCTGTTGGTCCATGGTGTCTACAGATGGATTATAGAACATATTGATATTAACCAATAGGAGTTGTTGGGGTTTTTTTGCAGCTATTGTGCCATGAATTTTGTTCATTTTTACTAACAGGAGTCACAGAAGACATTGAAAGGACAGTTTTCTGTATTTTATTTTCTATTTCCATTTTCTTTGCTTTAAAATGGTCAGATCGATTTAAACTTAAGCGAAACACTCTACAGCCCATACTAGGCAAGTATTCAACACAAAAGCAAACATTTACAGATGCATTGATGTAACATCCTCCCCCCCTTCCCTCCCAAGTACATAATGGGGATAGTGTTCAAGCGTTATCCTGCAGACACCAGTGTACTGCACAGTACATGTATTCACTGTAGGGGCTCTGATCTGCATATGGAGTAGTTTCTGTATGCTGTTTCTGTCAGCACAGAAAAAGAAATGAAGGGAAAAAGAATGAGGGAAAGCCTTCAAGTGTGAAGTTATTTAGCTTTTCACTTCTACAGAAGAGCCTCATAACCTGTTTTTATTTCTGAAAAGATGTTAAAAAATTGCTGAAAGAAATAGCTGGGCATGTCTGAGGGAGGAAGGAGAGCAAGGCCTGTGGAGATGAAATCAATCTGTTGATACAGAGTCCTGCCACAGGGGTTTTGCCTTAAAAGGCATTAACACAGACACAGTGGTTTGGTAAAAACCAAGAACAGAGTCAGACTAAAGACCATAAAGGACACTAGCCAAAGGAGGGAATCACAAGCTGTATTGAATTAAGAAAAACTTAACAGCTACCTCAGAAAACAGGCTAGGCATCAAGCTTTGGTCTGCCCACCTCCTAATATATACATGTAATCTTGGATCTTGATTTAATATTCCCACTCTGATTTTATAATTAAAACATCATTTATACTGAGAATAATTAAGACAACTGTACATTTGATTTTAAAATCAGTTTTGAGTATTGTGCCTTGTCAAGCTACAAGAATGGTTCCTGAAGCTTTACAATTTAGCATTAAGAAGCAGACAGTGACCGCAGGCACCTGAGTGGAAGGTTTGACAGTTTGATAAATTAGGAATGACACTTGCCAAAATGGCTGTCCTTCCCTCAGCCTGCCAGTGGAGCATTTACACACTGTTAATTGAATTGGCAATTTGTGTAACAGTACCTGCCCCTGAGCTTTTGTAATGCTGGAGCTGCCATTTAGCTCTGATAATCCAGGACTTGGGAATAAGGACGAAAAGCTTCACATGATATTATTGCAGATTTAAAATGACAGTTGGGGACCTTGTTGCCAATTTCCCATTAAATGAGAAATAATTAACAATAGCAATAACAAAGTCTTATAAAGCTGGGAAGTTAAATTGACTTTTCAGCAGTAGTATGGTTTGAAATTGCTTCTACTGTGATTATCAGATTGCCCTTTCAGTATTATATACCCTAAATAGTATCATGTGATGGTCCGAATAGGCAATATTTTCAAAGCTACCCTGTTTATTAGTGGAAGACTCTTCTGATTTATCTGTGGGGTTGTTTTTTTTCTTCTTGCTATGTAAAAATTGAGTTATGTTATAATATTTCATATAGTTAAAGAATTTAATGAAGTATGAGAGATTCTGATTCCCGTGGTTAGTAATTGAGTGACAGCAGAAACAGAATTTTCAGTCATAGGTGAATATTGTTAATTATGAGGTTCTTTTTTATAGTTGTGCTTGCAGTCAATAGCTTCACTGTCTTTCTATAAATTTCTCTAGTGTACCTAATGCCATCTTTGGAAATGACAGTTTATCAGCAAGCTATTATTTTTCTCTCAGGGTTCTTATGTTTTGATAATCTGTGTGTATACTTGCTAATGATTTTATGTCCAAATAACATAGTAACCAAAAGCCATGTAAGATTTAGCCATCAAAGACCAGAGTCTTTGCTTTCTTAAGGATTAAAAAAAAATAAAAATCAAGTAAAAGCTGGCACAGTTACTGCATATCACAAGGCTGACGTCCCTATGCAGACTTGCAGCTCTTATTCTTGCCCCAGAATTTAGACTTTCGGACTTCAAGTGATGTGTTGAAGAGCAGGTGGAGCTATTTTCCCAAGATGGATCATTCCCGTCGTGAGAATACTTATGCCTTCATAAGATGCTACAAGTACTAGATGAAGGACAGAACAGTCTGATCTATTTCCTACATAATAAATAGTCTAAGAGTACAGGTTTAATAATTTGCATGCTTGAAAATACTTTTTCATCTGATTCCTGTGCTACTGAATACAGACTAAGTACAGACTGAAACACCTTCCACCCCCCAAAAAATAATTAAAAATCAGAGAGTGGCTCTGAATAGAATGACCTCAGTCAATCGGCCTACACTAATAGCAAGTGATAGGTGTGTTTCAGTATTATGCTACAGTGTTAGTATTGCTTGTAGAAGCTGTAGTGGTTTTAGAATTGCATAGGGGATGACTAGTAGAAACATGAAAAAGGGCAAAGAGACGAAGAGGTGGGCAAAGACAAGCTGATGTAAAGGAGCAGAAAGATAAATGATGAAGCTCGCAGTTCAAACATTTGTGCACGAGGTGATATTTTTCTTTCTTCTGTAACTGGTGAAAATTAATTGATGATCTTAGAGAATTCTGTTCTGGAGAAGGAATTCAGTGAGAGGTAAGCCCATATAAAAGGCCCATATAAAATTTTGGATTATATCCAGCTTAAAAGGAAAATTTACAAGTCAGGCATTGGAAAGAGTACAGAGAGGATGCAGAAAGGCACTTGTTACTGCTTGGTAACTAGGAGCACAGTGCCACACAGCCTGCTACCTTAGCCAGTGCCAAGTCAAAGAGGAATGGCACTTCCAGCCCAGGGGCAAACTCATGCTGTTCATGGTTATACATTGTAAAGGACAGGCAGCCTTGATAGAGGACAGGCAAGGGAATGAAGAAAACAAGGAAATAACAGGGAAAAGGAGTTAGGGCACTCTAATGTTGAAGGTGTAAGGGAAAAATTAGTTTCTGTTGAATTGAAGGCAAAGTTGGGGTAGGAATTCATGACAGTGGATAAGGAATGTAGATAGAAAATAGGGGTCTGTATCTCATGCCAAGGAAAGCTTTAACTGTTCACTCTGTTTCCTCTACCAAGTCTTTCCACCTTGATGCAAAGAAGGAAGGGAAGAAGAGATAACTGTGACTGGATTGTAAGGTGTGATACATTTTTTTTCCAGGGTCTGCATACCTGCAGGTCCCACAGTATTTGTGGGGAAACTATATATAGTTCCATATATATTTTTTCATATATATTAATTCATTTAATGTATATGAAATATATATAATATATATATGAAATACCCATCCATGCAGTCCAAATTGTTGGAAGACATTCTGGATATGTAATTTTTTTAAATTATTTATCACATGACTAATTACAGTACCCTTCTGAAGGGGGAAAGAAAGATCATCTTGTGGTTTAGTCTGAGGCATGGTACTGGGAGGCTTTGCTACCTATTCTGACAAGTTCTTTGTGTGATTCAGTTGAGTTTTTGTGTTTGCTTCGTATTTGTAGTTTTGTGTTTGTAGTATGTAACAATGAAAATGATCTCTTCTGATGTTTAATTATTTCAGAGTTTTAAAAACATAATTATCTCTATATAGGTTATACTTCTTTATATTAGAGCATTGCATTTTTACATAAATTATGATCCAAACTAAGAAGAAGTTTGCATTACAAATTAGACATATTTAAACATCACTTGATCAATTATTGTCAAGTTACGTATTTAGAAGAATTTCCAGGGCCCTTCATGGCATGTGGAACTCTGTTGCAGATTTGCACCTGTAGCAGAGAAGGGAATGCAGGTACACTGATAAAGCTGATTTATTTGTCTGTGATTTTGAAAGCAAATTGCTGCTGGCAAATTAAAAAACAAATAATAAAGTGTCTATCGCTACCATCCTTTTTATTCCATATATAAAGGAGAGAGAAAAAGGGGAACCCTGCTGTAACAGGCACCATGTTATAGAAATAGGATATAAACTTTGTAATACCTCTAAGTATATTCCCAGAGCAACCGGGTAACTATGCTGCTTATGTACCCATTTGTCATAGAGGATTTTGAGTCCAGTCCAAATCTGCTTCTGGACTTCCTTTCCTTAATATATACTGGTTTTCAATTTACACTATATCTATTATCCTTAGTATAATTATACTAAAAAAAGCATAGGTGAAAAAGTAATATATGTGTTGATAAGGAATTTCTTTCATTGAAACACTGAAGATCAAAATTGCCTGTTATCTCATGGGAAAGCCCAGAAGATAAATTATTTGTTGTCATGGGTTGAGCAGTAGCAGTCATTTTTTCTCCTTCTTGTAGCTGGTGCAGTGCTGTGTTTTGACTTCTGGGCTGGGAACAGTTGCTTGATAGCGAGCATGTTTTGAGGGTGTTTTTGTTCAAGGCCTTTTCTGAGCACGTGCTCTGCCGGGGAGGAGGGGAGTCTGGGAGGAAGGAAAGACAGGACACCTGACCCAGGCTAGCCAATGAGGTATTCCATACCATAGCATGTGATGCCCAGGATGCATACTGGGAAAGAGAGAGCTGGAGGGTGGAGCTCTGGAGGAAAATGGAGGAGGGAACATGCGGTGCTCAGCCGGGCAGGGTGGAGTGAGTTATGGGTCACGGTGGCTGGTGGGGTGTTGTATTCTTTTCACTTGTTATTGGCTTTATCACTATTATTTGTAGTAGTAATGGCAGTAGTGTTTTGTGTTGTGCCTTAGCAATTAAACCGTTCTTATCTCAACCTGTGGGGGCTACATTCTTTGGATTCTCCTTCCTAACTCTCCGGGAGTTGGGGAAACAAAGGGGGAACTGTGCAGATTTAGTTTAAATCACGACATTTGTAGAGGACAACTAAAATGTCAGCAAATTAGACTGTGTTGACCCAAGCTGGAGGGAGCCCATCTGGGAAGTGGCTATCTCCTGGATTCCCTTTCTTCCATTAGCTGTCAGCTGGGCATTTTGTGCAGTCTTCTTACGGCACGTAAGAGTTAGAGAGAAGTGTACTCAAAGTAGACAAAGTATATACTATGAAGGACTGCCTAGGTGAAAAGTAAAATACCTTGCTTAGCATTGAAAGCTGATGCAGAATGTGA
This sequence comes from Melopsittacus undulatus, assembly GCF_012275295.1. Taxonomy (NCBI): domain Eukaryota; kingdom Metazoa; phylum Chordata; class Aves; order Psittaciformes; family Psittaculidae; genus Melopsittacus; species Melopsittacus undulatus. The sequence goes on along the minus strand of NC_047530.1, from coordinate 39,571,500 downwards.
TTGTTTCTTCACCTGCAGGAAAGTTTCATAAGGAACTGCTAGCTGTGTTCCACAATAGCTTCCATTTTCATAGAATCATGGAATAGTTAGTGTTGGAAAGGACCTTAAGATCATCTAGTTCCAACCCCCCTGCCATGGGCAGGGACACCTAACCACACACTAAACCATATCACCCAAGGCTTCATCCAGCCTGGCCTTGAACACTTCCAGGGATGGAGCATTCACAACCTCCCTGGGCAACCCATTCCAGTGTCTCAATACCCTCACAGTAAAGAATTTCTTCCTTATATCCAATCTAAACCTCCCCTGTTTAAGTTTCAACCCGTTACCCTTTGTCCTATCACTACAGTCCCTAATGAATAGTCCCTCACCAGCATCCCTGTAGGCCCCCTTCAGATACTGGAAGGCTGCTATGAGGTCTCCACGCAGCCTTCTCTTCTCCAGGCTGAACAGCCCCAGCTTTCTCAGCCTGTCTTCATATGAGAGGTGCTCCAGTCCCCTGATCATCCTTGTGGCTGGACTTGTTCTAACAGTTTCATGTCCTTTTTATGTTGAGGACACCAGAACTGCACCCAATACTCCAAGTGAGGTCTCAGGAGAGCAAAGTAGAGGGGCAGGATCACCTCCTTTGACCTGCTGGTCATGCTTCTTTTGATGCAGCCCAGAATACGGTTGGCTTTCTGGGCTGCAAGCGCACACTGAAGCTGGTTCACGTTCATTTTCTCATCGACCAACACCCCCAAGTCCTTCTCCACAGGGCTGCTCTGAATCTCTTTGTCCAACCTGTAGCTGTGCCTGGGATTGCTCTGACGCAGCTGTAGATCCTTGCATTTGGCCTTGTTGAACTTCATGAAGTTGGCATTAGCCCACCTCACAAGTGTGTCAGGGTCCCTCTGGATGGCATTCCTTCCCTCCAGCATATCAACTGAACCACACAGCTTGGTGTCATCGGCAAACTTGCTGAGGGCGCACTCAATCCCACTGTCCATGTCAGTGACAAAGATATTAAACAAGACCGATCCCTGAGGGACACCACTTGTTACTGTTTTCCAGCCAGACATTGAACCTTTGACCACAGCTCTTTGAGTGCTGCCATCCAGCCTGTTCTTTCTAGGGTTTAAGAAGTTCTTAAGTGACCACTATCAAAGCATCAGAAAGTCTGAAGACTGCAGCTGTGTTTGGGTCCTTTTCTAGAAGCTGGTTTCTTTTTTCTTCATCAGTGGCCTTCTGTCCCCAGTTTCAATCTAAAATTCCTTACCCGCTTAAAAACAGCAGCACACATGACTCTGTTGCAGCTATCCTGCTGTGCTCCAGATGCATCCTTGGTTCTTCCATTACTTAGCTTATCCTTGTCCTTTCCTTTTGGCTTTTCAGAGTTTGGTGGAAAGCAAAACTTGTGTTTGTATCTTTTTAAAACTCACCTCAGAACCTTTTCTCTTTCCTCTTATTACAGGATTTCATGAACAGCAGAAGCAGCTTGCTAATTTATTTAGTTTCTGGTTCATTTTCACTTAAGACTCAGCAAAACACAAAACAACAAAAGTCTGATATTCAATATAGAATAATTTATTACTCTGACAGATAGTTCCACATTTGCCCAGTCCTAACCGAAAAATAAAAAGACTGAAAATCTCTGTATACCCTTTTTGCAGTGTGCTTGTTTATGGCTCTCTTGGAAGAGGTTGGAGACTCCCTGGGGAAGCTAGTTTCAGTTTGAGCTACACAGACTTATGACTGGCTCTTACCTTATGAAGTATGGTGTAAAACATAAAGGACTCCATATATACATTATTTATTGTGTAAGAATAATTGGTGAAGGTGTATGCAAGACAAAAAGGATTGCAGAAGTTCTGAACAGTTTTAAGTCCATGTGCTTAACTATGTGGTTTTATGAACAGCCTAACAAGTGTTATCTTTAGTCTTTAATGAAAACATTAAATATGTCTGTTTGGGACTCACTGTTCTCCTGTACTTATTTTCATTTTTATATCAATTAATGAGAGAAACAGCTAGCCTTGATAACTAAAGAGCAATTAAAACAATCTAAGTGCTCTTCAGTCCTACCACATAACTGTTATTGATATTTAGTGTCTAGTGAATTCTTCCACAGCACATTTGCAGGAGCTTATAAGAGAATTTATAGCACCAATTCTTTTTTTATGCTCACTTTTCTTGCAGAATTGTGTATGTGATAAGCAATATGGTTGAGAGAGAGCTGAGAGGATCTTTGTAAGAATATTTTTTATAAGTCCTCTGAAAAGGTCTGTTTTAGTACCCCGAAAACATTTTGCAAATAAACAATTTTGCATCAGGTAGTCAGTGAATTTGCATGTGAGTTTCTGCTCTTCTCAGGTGTGTGGCCCGCATATAAGCTCAAAGGGGCTTACACTTAAAATCCCTGTTTTGGAGATACTCTCTTTTGTATGTTATATTTTTAAGTCATTGAAATACCAATTAAATATAAAAATGGGGTTTTCTTAGCTTGGGAATGGAGTTGACCTGTCAGGATATGGGAATCCTTACTCCCTGTGTTCATTTATCTATGCATAGTCCAAGAGTCTCAACAGAAGTAGATACTATCAGAACTCAGAATGGTTCATAGCCTGAGTTAAGATTCTCTAAAAAGATAAATGAGATTTTTTTTTCTTTTTCATCTGAACTGGAATAGCTTTTTATTTTAGCATGATTAGGTGTTGCACCAACTGGAGACTGATCAATAAAATTATTCATATAGTTTTGTACATAAATTCAGATTATTTTTTACTTACCAATGCAATGGAGGCACATTTAGAAGGGATGAATCTTTACTGTAGCTGTATACCTGGACCCTTTTTGATGTGGAATTTTGAACATAATCTGAAATTTGCAGTTTTGTCTTACACTAAAATGCGATCAAAATTTTCCAAGAATTGGAAGCAGTCGAGTTTCTATAAATGCTTCCAATCTAAATTGCACAGGGCTTCTCTCTGCTCTGCACCACTCTGTCTAACCCCTTAAAAAAAGTATCAGAACAGTTGGATGCTATCCAGTCCAGTCTTGTGGAATTTTAGTTCTTACTCCAAACTTCAGTTCTCATGTTTAGTGATTTCAACATAAATTGCTAAATTTTGATTTAGGAGAAACACTTCCAGAATCAGTATTTATTATGACTTTTGCTAAAGTTTGAAAGAAATTTAACTTCGGTTGTGTTTTTTTATTTTTGCATGTAGGAAATGATATAGAGATTTTGCTCACTTCGTGAAGTGAAATTAATTGTATTTGCTGCAGAGAATGAAAAAGGTGTTTTGCTGAGTATGTATTTTTAAAGGGCATATGGTGAGAAAACAAAAATTTCATTTACATGTAAATGATTTAACAGGCAACAGTAAGAAAGTGAAATACTACCAGTTCTTCAAAATGATGTGGTGGTAAAGATGGCTGGCTCTGTGCTGAAAAGTGTGTGGGTTTGGCACTGGGTTTTTTTTTTGTACTGCATGATAATTCAAATTCAAGCTTGTATAATAATCACTTTGAGATCTTATTTTTAACCAGACTTATAGCTCTAAGTCATACTGATAATTTTCAGGCTTTAAAGTCCTAAGAGTTTTTAAAGAGCAGCTTTACATCTAGTGTTTTGTGTTCCTATAGCTCTGTTCCTAGTGGAAAATGAAAGTAGATACACTGTTTGTATCTCCTTGTATTTCAGGTATGCAGAGCCATGAAAGAGGTTACATGTAAACTCACTTGTTTCTGTAATGAAGACTGTACATTCTTTCCCCCTTGGCACAAGACTTGTCTGAGGTTTAGGATGAAATATCTAAAAAAAATCTCTTTACAATATATGACCCTTTTTTACTTTCGCTTTCAGTGAGCCTTCAGCTTCCTTCCTTAATCTTCAGAAATTGTATTTAGGTCCCTATAACCTACCAATCCCAGTAAAGATAAGGTACTTTTTTGTAATCTGTACTTTATAGTTAATTTATTTTGCAAAACTGGATTCAGGGTACTGAATTGTTTAATTACTTTTTAACATTTTACTGCTTGCTATCAAGAATAAACATAATGCATTTTTGAAGATGTTACTCTTTGGTATAAACAATGAAAGTAATCTGTTTGTACATCTGTAATCACGTATTGCAAAGCTGTATTGAAACATGAAGAAATGTCCAATATACAGAATTCCATAAGGTCAATTCAGTAACAGTGTATGTTTCAGTAGCATTTATGTTAAATCGTTTTATCAATTGTTAGTTTGTAAACTGGAATGATTTTTTTTTTTTTTTTGTAATTTGTAGAATGAGTTGCTTTCCCAGTTTATAAAGTTAATGCTTGGAGTCTCATCGAAATAGTACTGTAAGTGTGAGTTTATTACTGTAGCCCTGATGAAGGAATTAATTCCCTTAATAATATGGAATTGCAGTATTAAAATACTTTTCTGGGTGTAACATTTGAAGATATAAACCAAACTATTTAAGTCTCTCAAAAAGCTGTCCTGTATTTGTTTAACACTGTACACAAGTAAAGCAGTGGAAGAAGATTGGATATTTCACAACAGTTTAATTCTAAATGTCCAGTGGGAATTCACCTGGAATATTATTTTGGATATACTGCTATACAGCTAGGGCCTAAAATGCCCTTTGTGCCAAGAGAGATAATTTTTGTATTTTAAAATTAATCTAGCCAAAATCTGGATTAGCTATGTCACATCCCTTTAACCACAGGCATGTAAACCTCAGGATAGACACGTGTTTGGATGTTTCAGACTGGGACTCCTGCCCTCAGCAAACATATTTGATTCTCCTACATGGTCACTTGGCTGCCTGTACTCATGCCCATATGCTTGGATGGCATTGTGCCTGCTTGCTAGTTGGTCAAACTGTTCCATTAGGGCTTAGACAGCAAGATAACATGTTGAGTTGGGCACCATCTATAACAGCATGTGTTCTATCATTTCTGAAGGAAATCTTTCCTCAGTGGCAAGAGGCCACAGTGTATAACTTGCCTCTTTGCATTCATCTTTCTTGCTGCTTAGAGGTCTCAAACACCCCAAAACCAAGAAAGGAGAAAAATATTTAGCAGAATTTTTTTGGCTTTCAAAGAAGTAATTGTCATTGTAGCTCTGGCGTAAACTTATGAAGTTCACAGGGGATTTAGGAATGCATGCAAAATGCATAGTATACAAGCCCTCAGGCAATCTGCATTAATTCGAGTTTAAATCAGATGATAACACAAGTGGGCAAAGTGTAAAACAAGTAGAAGAGTCACTGAAACATTTTACACTTTGCCTTCGATAGCTGGAAAAGGCCATTGTAATAATCTCAGTGTTGCTTTATGTTTACAACAGCTGATAAAGTAAGGAGAGAAAAAGTTGGCATGTTTCAGGTTCAGTGTCATCTTCTTACAAACTGATTTCCTTTCATCCTTAGACTATTGTAGCTACATAAACACAATTGTGTTAAAATAAGTGTAGTATTATTTAGACACAAAAACAGTAAAGGCAGAACAGTTTTAGGAATAATCAAAAGTCAAGAAAATTCATTGGGTCTCATGCGTCAGCAGAAACTAAGTTACAAGAACCTATCATGCTCAATTGGTGATACCTCCAAAACAAGCTAGGGAAGAGGCAGCAGTATGTTAGAGAAAGTAGCTGTTCCATGAACCTCATTTGCTTAAATACTGGGTAAACTAAATAATGTATGTAGTGATTCAAAACAGGGAGCTGCCTCCAATGTCTCAGAGGTAAGAATATGGCATATATAATATCACATAGCAACGTTATTGGGACTTAAATAACTGACATAGGAGCAGCATTGTTTTTATAGCATTTGCACCACAGTAGCTGTCAGAAGTTGGTTGGCAGGAGTAAAAATCTGAACATTTTGCTGACAATAACTAGGGATTGACTGTGGCCTATAGAAAGGAAACATAAAAATGATCAGAAGTGGATATTTTTTACCATTGAACATACTATTTACATTCCCCGTTTTCCTTCCATGAGGCCTTCTGCATTGCACTTTGGGACATTTTCTTGGCTGCCATGTTGCTGTGAATTTGGTTGCCTCACTTCACATAATTTTGGAGAACTCTCATTACATGAAAGAAAAGAAAAAATTGTCAGGGTTCCAGAAGCATATAGTGCTGTAAATGTGTTATAAAACCTTAATGCTGTGTCAGTTCTAATTAATACAGATTTATTAAAGCTGGCATGACTTTTAGACCATTTTCATTGAAGCAACTGAGAATAAATCAGACAGAAAAGCAACAGATGAAGGAGTTTTAAGCAGCTTAGTGACCTAAATCACTTGTTAGTCCCTGTCTCTTCTTGGATAGGTGACACTTTTCTACTGAAAATGAATTACTTAGTTAATGAAAGTAAAAAATTAAAATCAGACAGTTACTGAGTGCATAGGCAGACCAGATATGGACCTCTCAAAGTTAGAAGCTCCATTTTAAATTACTCTACTACTTGGTACCTGTGTAATACTTACCATTAAGTAAGTTTTCCTACTTTATGTCTCAATGCACATGTTTAATATCAATTACTTGATATGTTGTTAATACAATTCTCATGTGAAGCAAGTATGTTTCAGTTTAACTCATCCATATGTTTTTACAGCAGTCAATATTAATTAAGAAACAAACCTGTTTACTTTTCCATTCTTCCTCCACTGTTAAACATGTCATCCATATCTTTAGTACTTTGCCAGTGCTGGTGTAGTACAGATTGCAAGAGCTGAGCTTTGGTTGTTTTGTATTTTTTTTTTCCTTTGAATAAGATGAGTATAACATGATTATTTTATAAAGGCTCAAGAGGGGTCTTGGACTCAAATGGCTGTCTTTAGCTGTTTTGGGATTTTTGTTGGATATCACTAGACATGGAGTAGCATAGACTGGAAGTGTTGACAAAGCATGAGTCTAAGAGCCAGGGATGGAAGAGCTGATCTTGGCACTCTTGCTGTCTTTCAGCAAGCCTTTTTCTAACCCCAGACAGGGGAAATTTCAGGGACTTGTGATCTTTCAGAATTAGTGTTAGACATCTTTCTGTACCTTAGTTTATTCATGTGTGAAATATACTAGTTATCCACAGTTAGGTGTTTAGTAATCAGTGAAATTCCTGAATGAAAAAACTGCAAGAATGCAGGATAGTGTTCTGTGTAATAACACTATCTGCTTTGCAGCAACTGTGGAAATCATTAAAGAGGAGAAAATAGTTCATAATTTCATAGTAAGCTGTCTTTCATTTTGTATTTTGTGGTTTTTGTGTGCTTTATCATTGCACAGGTAATTTCTCAGAATTTAGGGTTTAGTATCAGCAGAATTTGCAAAGCCTGCTCTCCAATTCAAACTTATTCTATGATAAACTGTCTCAGCTGAGCCATTGTGAGCTATCTGTATAGGCAGATGGAAAAGTACGATTGAATGATTTTTACTAATAGGGATATAGAACATGTGTAATAACATCAATATGTGCTCTTTAACATACAGGAGCACATTTGAGGATGGTCTGTGGGGTCTTTTTTGAGGGGAGGTTGAGTTTTTTTGTTGTTTGGGTTTTGGTTACATTTTTGGTTTATTGGGTGTTTTTTTTAAGTTGACTTACAATAGATATGGTTGTTTTGTAGTTCTAATTTTTCTTTTTGAATTGCATACTTTTTGTGATTGCAAGAGTAGTGAGCACGATAAGTCAGGCAATTCTTGGTACAAAAAAAATATTTATTAGGAACACAATGCAAATATAATGGAGTTTAAAAAAAACACGACTCCTGTTCTAATGTAAAATAGAAACTTTATAAAACAATCCTTGAACTTTTATTATCAAGAGCTATCCTTTAGCTCTTGGAGATACCTAATTTGGTTGAAAACTTACCATTATTTTTTACTTACTAGCCACAGATAAAATATTAACTCAGGTCAAATCACAAGCTTTACGTTTTATAGACATTTATAAAAGCTCTACAAAGTAAGCCAGGAAAATTCACTGTGTTAAAGATGTGGAAACTGAGTCACAAGGAGGTAAAAAAATTTGTTGGAGGCTTCCCTCTAGGCTGTTAGTGTGTTTAAAAAACAGAAGGAGCCCTTACCACCAAGCTAGCGCACTGTCCTTTAATTTTGCACATAAATAAATGTTTCCGCTTCTCAAAGTGAGAGAGAAATGGAGAATTAAACTGAACTTTTTTAGAACAGAAGTAAGATTTAAGGGTATGGGACTAATGTTTGTCATCGGCAAAAGGAACTAGCTACTTTACAGGGAAAATAGGTTTAAGCTGTGGTTCTACAAATACAGATACTTATTAATATTAATATTAGTAGAGCATCAGAGATTTGAATTAATTTAGACATGGATGCACAATCACATTTTTGTTGGACTAGTCAAAGGCTGTTCAGAGGGTTATGCTAGCTTTATCCTTTTATACTAACTTCATGATGGCTGGAGGAAGACAGGACATTCCTGAATAAAATCCGAAGGTTTAAAGTCTTCAAAATATTTGTCAACAGAGGTAACTCTGTACCAATGTAGGGACTTCTGCCATGTGGCCGCAGCAGGTTGGTAGAAATGCTAAATTTGGATTTACCATACCACCAGCCCCCACTGCCATAGCTGCAAATGCTGATGGTGTCCTGAATTCAGCAGAGTATTAACTGCTCAATCCACTCCTGTTTAGCATAACATTTTGCTTGTGTTTAGGTATTGTACAGTACCTTATAGCTAACTCTTCTCAAGTGAAGTAAGCATAAGTGAATATGTAAAGATAAACATACATTTAAGGGCTGAAGAGGAGCACTTAAGCTTTATAAGAAGTGAATGATTCAGCCTAATGATGGTTTTGAACTGACAAATTGTAACTCTGGAGGAATACTTGAAATATACGATTCATCAAAAACCATATTATTGTGTGTACTAATGATTTTATTATACCCTGAAGTACCTTTGTGTCCCTTGAAATAGCCATCTCATTGATAAAAGATTTAGTACTCTGTGATTATTCTTCCTTTAATATTAGTGTCTAAAATCAATGTCTGCATCTTGTAACTTATGCATGTACTTGAAGGAAATTAATATCTTGAGGGAATTAGTAGAAAAGAAATCACATATTTTAAAAGAAAATGAACCTGTGATAATGTTTAGATAACAGATCTTCCTATTCTACATACTTACACCCTAATCTTCAGGCTCTGTATTAAGCCGAAGGCTACTTTTTCTCAACATCCCAAGTGGCAGTCATTCTCTAGCCTTCCCATGGCACATCAGACAAACTTGGAGAGAGAAGGGTAATACAGAGGACTTTATTAACCTATCCACTTTACTTGGCTACCATTCTTTCTGTAATAGCATGTTCATTATGCAACCTAGCTGAATTTGCCTGGAAAATGGCAATAATCCTTACACTCGTGCTAGTTTTTTTTCCAGAGTAGTGGATGTAGATGGGGAGATGAGGATGTCAAATGTGTTTTCATGACTCATGTTACATTATGGATGCTAACTTCCATGTGAATGCCTAGATTACAGCAGTCTATTCTTCTCCTGTTGTACAGACAGCTAGCATATCCTACATAAAGCTGTGGTTTCTAGCTGGACACTTCCAGGCTAAAGTTTTACCCATTTACTTTAAAATGCCAGTCTGTGAAATGTGGGAGTTCAGGTGCTGCTGTATAAATGTCCTAGTTGTATAGGTGAAGGCAATAACCTTGACAGCCATTTTAGCCTAGGCCTCCCAGGCTATGGCCCTCAGCTCTCAAAATGGTGTCCATTAATGCTGGTGTGTTGTGTGGTGCTAGACCTGAAGGAGGCTTTGAGGACAGCAGTCATGTAGTATGACCAGGCAACCTCTCCTGTAAAGTGCTCTGCCTTCTCCTGACAGAAAACTCTTTCCTAACTGGAGATTGGGAAAAGTTTTTCACAACCCTTTGAAAACAACCTTGGAGAAGAATGAGCAGTCTTTCCTCATGCTTCTTTAGCTACTGGTTATTGCATTTACTGGGAGGCCTGAGATGGCTTCCATACTCTCATTGGGAAGACTGAAAGCTATATTTCCCACACTGGAGGAATATGCCCTCCCCACTTCCCCAACCTACAGATTGTCCTCAGATTTAAGGGGATATTTCTGTTCTGGACATTGCCCTCTGGTAGATTTGATAATCAGCTGGAGGAAGCCATGATTTCTGTCTGTCCCTTGAGGACTGCTTTCATAGGTTGTCAAGTAACTATTTTGATGGTGTTTTGGGTTTGGGGTTGGTTTTGTTTTGTTTGTTGTTTTTTTTTGGGGGGGGATGTTTTATATATAATTTTATTTTCATAAAAAGGCAGCCTGCTGCCATATATGGCTGGTACCTAGTCCAGAAGGCACAGCCTGAGCATTCTTCATGAGTGCCCCCACTTAAGCTGAACACCATGGGCTTTGTGTCAAATGGGCATTGAGCTGCACCAGTGATGTGGAAATGTGGAAAAGCAAAAATTAAGGTATGTGGGTACTTCAGGTACTTGGCAGATACTTCAAGTGTGTTACAATAACAGCTAAATGAAGCTCTCAGAGATCAAGAATGTTGGATTTAGGTGCCCTGAATATGTTTATGAATCTATTCCTGAATCCCTTTAAAATATATAGAAATTTTACTAATTTACTAATCTGGAACCCACTGAAACACTTGCTTAAGCTGTAAATTTATAGACACTTATATCTAAAGCCTGCTCCATTTCAAGAAAAGCTTGTACTTACGAGATTTCCTAGACTGACCATTTGCAATTGAATGCAGGGTTAGTTCATTTGAACATGCAAGTTTCCATGCAAATTGTCGTTTGCATGTGAATTGTCTCTGCATCTGTAACTGGAAGTTGCAAGCTGAGAATCATGGTCTTGATATAACTATGGTCTTAATATAAATGTAGTATTTTAGTTGTCCAAAAACCAGTCATAGATTTTCTCAATTCAGTCAGGAAAATATATCAAAATTATGTATACATTGCGGTAGTAAAGCTACACAAGGGTATGGATAGGTGCAAAGAAATTACTTTGAAATAAAAATTGTTGCAAACTTGTATAGCACCATAAGCTTCACAGGAACAGTCCAGATGTACGCTTTTACTCCTGATAAATGTAATGTAGTTAGGACTATCTTTCATTTAAAGAGAAACTTGTGATGTTTTGAAGTAAGTGTGTACATGTATGCTACCAAACAGCAAGTGAAGTACTTGCTTTAAAGGCACTGATTCATATATCAGAACCCTTGTTCAAAATTACAATTTTTTATTTATTAATTTTTATTTTGCTTCTCAAGTATATTAGGTCTAAAGGCATTAAAGCTATTTTAATTCTGAATGAGATTGTCCAGACAGCAGAGTTTGACAAATCCACTTTGCATTTGCACATTTAGTTGATTCGGATTAATTTTCTTGTGTACTTCCAAATAGTTCATCTCTCAAGCCTGAAGGATTAGGAACACATATGGCTAGCTAACAATACAATTATTTTTGTCAATTTTTTAAATAATACTTGCATTGTTGTTTTAAAACATCTTGAGTGAATCTTGACATTATTATGGAACTGAATGTTCTAACAGAGTGCATTAAAGCATTACGCACCATTGAGAGATGTTTAACCAACTTTCTCTGGCAGGAGCTTCATTTTCTGATTGCCATTCATAGTATTTCTAACAGAAGTGCTTTCTTATCTCAGCCAAGTTGTAAATGTATCCATTGGATAATTTTATAAACTATAAAATACATACATATGTGTTCATTCCAAACTACTTCTGGCTTGTAAGCATTTCGTTGGAACTGTAATATCCATAACAAGTTAAAATTAGAAGAAACCCCTCCCTTTGACTAGGATCTACTTTTGAAAATAAGGAAATCATATAAAAACATGAACTATATATTGCTATGGCACCTGCTGTTTTTCAGGTGTTTATAACATAGCCATAAAATTTCACTCCAGGCTGAAACTTGGTATTTAAAAGTCTCAACTCAGCAGGAGTTTTAAATCAGATTTGGTTTAAATTAGTTTGCATCTTTTTCAGTTATAAAAGGGAGGGTGGAGGAAACATTTTGATGCATCAAATATAATTTTATTCATTCCTCTACCTGAAAAACAGTTTTGCTTTATAAAGATACAATTTGCAGGTCGTTAGCCCGTAACATGGAGTAGGGAGTCAGGGTGTCAAAGGGGGAAAAGAAGGAGAGAAAGAATTACTATCCAAGAATCTGGCATTTGCAAATGCTTAATGTCTTCTGTGAGAACATTTACCATGGATCCTTACTGAGCTTTCATAAAACTGTATCCGGGATATACAGCATTTTTTAATTGAAAAAACATGCTTTCATTCAGTAAAGTCAATAACTCATAGTTTAAGGTCTGTTTTGTCATATGTCAATGACTAGAGGATGAATTATATTCAGACATAATTGATTTAATACTTTCTAACGGTGACATTAAAGAATCTGAAGCAATCTGGGACCTCAGCTTCCTCTGCATTTGCTGGAAGCTGGGCACCTACAATCCCTCTGGCTCATGTGAAAAATCTATCCTCCTTCTGTTGTATTCAGTGTATGTAAAACACAAAACCAATTTTAATTAACTGAGGATCAAATAGAAAGATTGACACCATTTGCATTTACAATGCACCACCATTTGTACATTGCTTATACATATGCACATACTGGCATCTCTGCTTATAAAGACCTTCAGTTGCAGCAGTACCACATAGATGCCTGGGCTGAAATTTTCCAAAGTTGCCAGTGGCTTTGGGTGCCCACTTTGGGCCACGTTTTTGTCTGTTCTGAGGAAACACAGCTCCAGAAGGAGCCTGTATAAGCTGTGGCTTTTTGAGCACAATTGTAAGTCAAGATCTGGGGGTACAGAAAAACTGAGGAAGCCAAAACTGGAGGGCAGGGTTTTTTTTAAACTTAGGTAGCAAAGACTCAAAAAGGCTAGTATTAATTTCTTTGAACAGAATACATTATGTGGTATTCTTCCTCATTTTTAATGCTGTTATACAATGGAATGCATTACCATAGTGTTCCCTTTTCCCATCTGTTCCTCAAAAAGAAAAGAAAGAGGTATGTAACATTACAAAAGGGCTCTTGGAAATGTTTATGCAAAGTACTACTTTTCAACACTAAATCAAACATGGAGACAAGCTAGCAGCAAAAGTGTTCTTTCTTTCCCATATAGGGGCTATGTATACTTTTGCTTTAACAATCAGTCCTGAAATGTGAACATTTTGGCTTTCAGTTCATCTTGTGGTGCATAACTCTGAAGAGATGTACCTGATGCTCCATGAAGGTTTAGCATTTAGTGATGTTGCTCTCATTGTGAGGTATTGCCAAACCACAATTTACAAGTACTGAATGTCCTGAACTGCAGTAGGATAATTTTCATACTTCAAGTTTGGCGTTATCTCAATATCTCGGATTTTGCTTTAAATTTAATTCTTGTGTCTGTCCTCATGTGGCTATTTTACCAATAAACCAGACACGTTTATTGTTTGTCTCTTTTTTTTCCCCTATTGTTCATGCCTTGACAGTTCCATAAAGTTTATTTCTCCCTGCTGCTTAGTGTCTTTTTATTCAGTTTGTTTTTCTCCACTTCCAGCTGGGATAGAGTTTAATGAATTATTTTTCAGTGTGTGTGATATGGCTTTTATGGCCTGCCTTTGGTGATTGTGATTAATACAATTTTCTTTTATTCTTTGCCCTGACCTGGTTCCCAGTGCTCAGTGTAGTGTTCATCCTTGTATTAAGAATATTGCAATATTATCCATGTTAAGCTTGGAACATATTTTCATTCATTCTGTTTTTTATTCTTCTGCCTGGCTTTTTTTTTTAGTTTCAGTTCTGAAATTTTTGTTTTTGTGCCAATATCTGTACATTTATTTTGTGTTGCAGTTGGATAAGTAAGATCTTGCAGCTAGTGAGCTGTCCCACACAGTCATCAAGTTCGTATCTTCCCTGAATATATTTTTAAGGTGATTTGGCATCCATATTTGTTTGGGGGTTAGGGTGGGGATTTTTTTTTTTGGAGGGGGGTGGGTTGTGAGTTTGTGAGGAAATTTACAGAAATCATTCAGCATATCAGCCAGGTTTGGATCCAGCTGTTTTTTGAACAGACAGGAATCTCTGCAGCCATGGCCAGGAATAAACACATTTTGTAGAGCAGTCCTAATGGGGTGGAGATAAAGGCAGGACAACAAAGGTAGAGACCATATTCTACTTCTGGTAGATCCACACCTACCAAAATATATATTTCAACTTGCACCCTAGCCGCTTGACAGCTTTTAATTCAGCCACTCTGAAAATATTTTTTTTATCCCAGGTTGTTTTCTTTTACTTCTTACAAAGGGTGTTAAGTCAACTGTTTCTCATGGCTAGCTGTCATTTTCAGGGGGGAAAAAAAAAGTGCAGAGTCAACATAGCCAATTCTAGCATGCTCTTTCCTTCATTTTTCATAGATATGTTCAAACCTGACAGTGAGGTATCAGTAGGTTCGAAAGTTTGAGTTCTAACACTGGTTGATTTTTCATGCCTCATTGCAGGAGGAACTAAAGAGCATGCAGTTATATGTGGACAATGATATGCTTATCCTCTGCGAACTGGTCTGAGACCACCAGCTGTGGTGGTCTATGACTTGTGTCATAGTTCTCTAGTAGAAAAATGAGCTCCACTCAAACTCCCACTTGATGGAAAAAGATTCTGCCACATGTCACCAATCCCTGGTTCCTTTCAGCAACTAGTTTCTTTCAGCTTATGAATGTTATATTGAAGTGGTTCCTTTTAAAGGCGTAGGAATCCTCCCCATCATCTTACTTAGTATATCTGTTTCTGTTTCCCTTCTTTCTCAGAAAACTTGCAGTCTTATTTGTTACATTTTATGTTTCTAAATACTTTAGTCTTCTGTGGGAAATTAGTCATACTGTTTTCCAGCAAGTGCTCTGCATCATTTAGCTGTTCAGGTTTCCCAAAATATTAGGGAAACTGGGTTATTTAGCCTTCCTACTAGCTTCCCAAGTTGTAGCTTTGTCACTACCTGTACTATTCTTCAAACTCTATACCTTCCGCCTTGAGATTTCTTTTGATTTCCCTAATGCACCATGATATTTCCAAAGTGGAATGAGATTATTCAGAGATTTCTTTCTTTAGATTTTGGATTTTTTCCAATAGTTTGCTAATACAAAATCACTTGCTAGAGAATCACTTGTTGGTTGTTACTATTTTCTTGGCAATGGCAAGATGTGATCCTTTTATATATCTTTAAGTGAAGCTAAACCATCATTTCTTGGTTTAATGACAGAGGTAGTAACTCCTACTCTTAGATACATTTAATTTTCTAGGGCCATTGTTTCAGTTTTAGCAATTAGCTTTTACTGAAATTTGTACCACTAGCACTTAACAGTTCTTAGATTTAGTATTACTATGTCAGCACTGTCCATACCCCTGTGGTTATTTCAGCAGTAATTGTAGTGCTTTACTGAGTAATAGTTAACATTTTTCAGAATTGCATCATAGAATATGCTAATACAATCTAACATGATAAATTATCCACTGTGTGGTCTGAAAAAGTAATAGGAGACATGAATGCCAATTAAATAATCTACTGAAATAACATGATGATCTTTTCTCTGTGGTCTGCTTAAGCCTATATAAATAATGTTACTTTCTCGTGATACTGAAGTGATGACTATAGAATTATATTGCTGTGAAAAAGGATAGATGGTCAGAATTCTGCAAATAAATAGATCTGAAGTCAGCAACAAAACAGTCTTGGCAGCCCCTATGTGTGGGGTTCAGCAAACAGAAGAAATGGGCAAGAGAAAACACTCAATGACAGCTTGAAAATGTTTCCATAACTCAGAATGTAGAACTGGATAACAGAAATAGATGTATTGGTATGCTTTGTGAGCAGGAAAAATGTGTGTGCTTAATATTTTCTACATATTTTGAGTCAGTAATGAGATCTACTCAAATCCATTTTTATTCATCTTTCTACCTACTGTTGACTATTTCTAAGTTCATATATGGGATTTTCAGCCAGAGGTAACTTGAATATTGCATGCAGTGTAGTCCACAAATAACAGGGATTTTGATCCCTTTTTTTTTTTTTTTGTTATCCATGTCCTTTAACACCTGAAATCAGTTTCAAAAATAGGCAAAATATGTGTGGTATGTATTTTTTTAAAACTGAAAAATGGAAGCATAAAACAAAACCTGGTATACTTCATTTATCCATTATTAGAAGAAGATACATTGAAATTCCTCATCTTTACTTGTAGCTTTCCTATTTGGCACTATTTATACACTGAAACTTAGAAATTATTTATATTTCACAATTTAGAAGTCTGTTATTCTTGTAAAGAGTGCAAAATCGGATTTTTATTTTTTTTCTACCTTCATCACTAATGTAAAGTTGTTTTTATATTTACTGTATGTGAAGTAAATGACTGTGGTATCTGCAGGCCATGGATAATCAAGCCCTTTCGTGCTTTCAAATTTTGCCATAAAGACAGGTTGTAAGCCACTTAATTTCTGTGAATCAGAAGGGCCACTCATGAATTAACTGCTCACAAGTACAGAGGTCTTTTTCTGCCAAACTAAATGGTTCAGACAAATACATGAAAATAAGATTCAAGGTTAGGAACAAGAAAGAGACTAGACCCTTATAGAAGAATTTAGTCACTAATTTCTTCATGAGAGGTCAGTTGTCTTCTATCAGAAGTTAGTCAGGAAAGATGGGTTGTCTTCTGTCTTTAACACATTTTTTCTTTCATAGTTTCATACAAGAATTCATTTAATTCCCAGGAGTGATGGTTTAGTTATCAAGATAATTCCATGTTTAACAGTTGCGTTGTGGGTTGTTCATTTTAAATAAGAAGCTGCTATTATTTCCTGTCACAAAAGTGATATTTCTTTTTCCTTTCTGTCATTTGACAATCAACTTTGTTAGTTATGAAACCAGATCATTCTGTGTGTTATGTGAGTCACTTACTATTAGACTCACTTTTTATGGAATTGAATTTGCCTATTTTCTTCGCTGGTGGGAATATGAGTTTATTGGTTTGGACTCCTGCTCAAAGAGAGAGAGGGATGCTAGTGGCGTAACCGGAGGGAATATTTTGGTATACTTTTCCACTCTGTCTTTGTGGGTTTTCTAAAGGACAAATTTTTATTTATTTTTCTTTTCCCAGCAGGACATGCTGCTTCACTTTTTTCCTTCCCCAGCAGAGGAAATCTTGCACTTCTGTCACTTTGACACATCACTGGCTGTTAGAGAACATGGAGCCCCTGTTTACTGCTGGTTCTTAAGTCTTAAACAGCCCTCCACTGCTTTTATTATACCATTAATTGCACTTAATGCAGCTGCATTTCTAGTACGCTTGGCTAAGCTCTGAAAATTAAGTAGAGAGTACTTTGTTATAATATTCACTGTAATGAGCTCTGGTGGGACAGGGTCTGTTAAGTTTGAAATTACCTCAGGCCATTTCCAAAGGGCGACTTAAAATATTTCACATCTATGGAAGTTTGCAACTAGATAAATAGCCAAAGGTATAGTTGAGAAGAAAAAACCCACAGCCCCACAATATGCACTGGATGAGATATGAACATTTTTAATACCAAATTGTTGCATCTACTTTAAACATTTATTATCTCAAGTAATTTGTCAAACAAAGTTTTCAAGCTGACAGCATGTAAATTTTAAGGTGTTTGTTTTGACATAGGTTTATGTGCATACTCTTGTTGCTTTTGGTTCCTTAATCCAGACCATGCTTCATGAAACTGGAATAAATTCAGGTCTCCCTCTGGGTTTACATAAATTGGTTCAAGACAGGGTCACACCTCTCAGTACAAAAACCTTATAAGAACTGCTGCAACTATTAGCCAATTAGCTTAATGTTACAACTAACAGCCTGTAGTGAGTACTGATCTCTGGTATCTACCTAAATAAATGACTAATATGCCTTCAATTCCCTTAGTGTTCTTTAGCTATATGACTGCTGTAATGCTTTGTGGCTAATAAAATTTCAGATTGACTAACTTATTGGGTAGCTTTACCAAAACATCCAAGTAATCCTTTATATACTCATTAGAAACGGGTCCAAAATGAATTCTCTGAGAACTAAGTGGAAAAGTCTCCCTGGGATCAGCCTCACTGATTTTTAGATACATTGGCACAAATTGGCTGGAGGATTTTCTGTGGTTTTAGTGCAGCAACTTGTTTTGTAGTTAAGCTTTAAGCATGAGGTAATTAGAGGCCCCCAAGCTTGAAATTCATACACCTTTTTTCCTTTAATATACTCTATACAAGCCTGCCAAGCTGCACACTGTATGTGGAAGCTCTGTACCAAACTTCCAGGTAGGTTAAAATCTTAGAACTGTTTTCTTTTGTATTTAGATTTTGAATGTAGAAATGAGTAGGAAGTCTGTTTGTTACCAAGGGTCAGTTTGCAGCCTATTGTGTTGTGCGGAAATATTCACTAGTCAATGAACAAATACACTGTGGCCACTAAGTACTGCACCTGTTGTCCAGATGGCCTAACAGTAAACATGACACAGTCAGTCATGATTGCAGAACAGGGTGGGCAGAAGGCTTTGGGGGATGTTTCCAGGGTCCTCTCTGTTTATGTAGACCTTTACATCTAGACTATTGTGTGGTTGGGAGTTCCTGAGTTAGCACATTTCACTCTTGCAACCACTCTGGCAAGTTATTCCAAGGGGCTCTATGAAATTTTGTGTTTCTGTTGAGTTTTAAACTGAAACAGCAGCTTTTGTTAACTAAGAATGCTATTTTTTGACAGAGAATAGAGCAATTAATCTCTGCATGTTGAGAAACATAAAATGCCATCAAAATTGTTCCAACTTTAAATGCAAATAAAGCTTGTTCTCTCTGCTAAACTTCATAACATATTTTAGGCCTATGAATCATGTATTAGTTTAGATAATTTTATATTATGACAAGTTATTGAACACACAATTATGTGCAGTACTGCAATATAAAACATAGACTCAAACCCCACCTTTATTGAATAACTCCTGTATAAAAGGGGTTTGGACCAAAAATACTTCAAAAGACATAAAAGCCCATATCCCATTTCTCTCCTAGGAACATCCTTTATTGGATGAACAATTTCAAGAAAGGAGTGATTTGGATATTCTGCTTCAACTTGATTAGGCATCTACCCTGCACACTATGTAAAATATACTACTTGTCCTATTAGCTTCAAGATTTAAAATATTTACCAATGTGATTAAATTTAAAATGAAACATCTAAGTATTTTTTAGACCAAGGCATGACATACTGAGAGCTTTGCTAAAGATCCACTTCACTCACAGTTTTGGAAAATAGTTACTTATTATTTATTTACCTTTTGGAATTGACTAGATAAATTTCTTGTGTAGTCAGCTCTAAGCATCCACTCAAGTTTGTCAAATTCATAAACCTAAATAATTTTATTTCAGTAAACTGAAGGACAAAATTCAGAAACAATTAATAAATCAGTTTAAATATTTCCAGGAGTTGCCAAAAGGGCTGGATGCCAGACACAGTAGTTTTCACTAAGTTTAATATGTTATCAACTGGGAGTGTTGTACAGAAGCTAGCATTAAATGAGCTAGAAGTAAGAAAATAGTCTCAAACTGGATAGTACACAGATGCAAAAGAGTATGATTAGCAAGTGGTAGTATTTGGTATCTTGCCTGTTGACATTAGTGGTAAGAATTTCCAAATTAAGCATGTTGCCTCTGTAGTATTTCTTGAGGTGGTGCTCTGATTCCACTTCCTATCATTCACATGGTTCTGGAGGAAGAAATGAATACAGGTGAATGAGCCCGTGTGAACCCCATGAAGTTCAACAAGGCCAAATGCAAGGTCCTGCATCTTGGTCAGGGAAATCTCCAATATCAGTACAGGCTGGGGGATGGATTGATTGAGAAGAGCCCTGCAGAGAACTTGGGAATGCAAAATTGGATATGAGCCAGCAATGTGTGCTTGCAGCCAAGAAAGTAAATTGTATCTTGGACTGCATAAAAATGAACGCTGACAGCAGGTCAACAGAAGTGATTTTCCTCCTCTGCTATGGCTCTCATGAGACCCCACCTGGAGTACTGTGTCCAGGTCTGGGGTCCCAGCAAAGAAAGACATGAATTTGTTGGAGCAGGTCTAGGGGAGGGCCACAAAAATTATTAGAGGGCTGGAGCACTTCTATGAAGAAAGGCTGAAAGACTTGAGGTTGTTCAGGCTGGATAAGAGAAGGCTCCGGGAAGACTGTATTGCAGCTTTTCAATATATGAAGGGGGCTTATAAGAAATACAGGGGAAGATTTTTTTTTACCACAGCCTGTAGTGACAGGGCTGTTATAGAAAAAGTTTGATTAACTGTATTCTTTTCTGTGAATAGTCTCTTTTAGCATTAGTAGCACTCAGCTTGGGCTGTAACCTGAGAACTTAGAGGAAATAGAAGCCTTTCTTTGGACTTTATTTCATGGGATCACAAGGTGAGAACCTGTTCTGGTGGGGCATAAGTTCAGAACAGGACAAGAGGCAACAATTTTAAACTGAAAGAGGGTAGATTCAGATTGGGCATAAGGAAGAAATGTTTTACAGTAATGGTCCAGAGACAAGAAGTTGTTGGAAGTGTTCAAAGTCAAGTCAGACAGGGCTTTGAGCAGCTTGGTCTAGTGAAGGATGGTCCTGCCCATGACAGGATTTTGAACTAAATGAAGCTCCTGCCATGACAGGAGTTTGGACTAAATTATCTTTGTCACTTTCCAACCCAAACTGTGTTCTATGCTTCTATTTAAAAAGTTGGTGTATTATTTTGTCCACAAGTTAGTGTTACACCTGGTTTGCAGATTCAGTATCACTCTTTGAAGAGCTGGAGCTCTTAAGATTTCATGTTGCCTGTTTGCCATAAGTAAGTGGTGATGTTCGGACTTTTTACTTCTCTAGGCATTATAAAAGCACCTGGTTCAATTTTCTGATTAATAAAATTAAGTTATTTTGACTTCCCTGGGAATTTTTTCAGCTGTTTACCAAAGAACAAAAATACACTCTTATGTAACAGTAATTGTCAATATAATAAAGTGCAGTAGAATAACCAAATTCAAAAATTGGTGGGAGAAATTATGTCTTCATTAACTGCTATACATTCCCTATATTTGTAGTATGGATTCTAAGGAAATACAATTTAAAAGCTGGGATTGTGAATTGTATTGTGACACTTGACTTGTAGCTCTCTGATAATGCATGCAATAGCATAACTACCATTTCCTTTCTAGCCAGCACTGTTTGAGGAAGAGCTTAAATATACCACTTTCCCCAGTGCAGAGAAGTTATTTTTCAGGTGATTAACCTGAAAACAAGGGTATTTCACAACCCTTTGGAACTCCACTATCAATAACAAAATGAGGCAAGAAGCTACTTCCCCTTTGATGATGAATCCTTGAAACTGCAGTAAATAGTAGCTCTTTTGTGGTGTAATTTTAATAAATGCTATGATGTATTATTTAATTCCCTCCAGGACAAAGTTTTTTGGAATAGTATCCAAGGATTTGGGATGGGGTGTGTGTGTACATGTTTAGTGAGGAAATTTAAATTGTTCAGGCATTTCAACTTAAATATCTGCTTCAGTATTTTCATTCCCAGCTATGTTGCCTTCCAGAGCTTCACAAGCCTGAGAAAGTGATCCATTTCACCTCCTACAACACAGTTGTAGGTCCTCTGATCATAATGAACTTTCTCATAAGGAACTTATGTGTGGATGAAAGTGCCAATTCAAATAAGCTGGTGTGAAATAGGAAAATTAAGAAAAGAAAGAAGAAAAGTGTGGAAAGGAAAGATGAGTTGAGGTAGTATAAAAGTGGAAAATACGTGTTACAAATGGGGTGCACTCAGTCCTTTCCAGGATTTTTTGTACAGTGGGTTTCCTTTGTTAACTTTTAACAAATTCATTAAGAATTAATTAACAATTCTTCTTTAGACAGAATATGTTTACACAGAAGTATAAACTAGCTCAGGGACTGGAAGCAGCCCAGCTGTACTAACACAGAGATGAAAAAGTTATTTTATATTCCTTCTTGAAAAAAAATCATAGACTTTTTTAGCACAGGTAGGCCTTTATCAGTGGCCACACTAACTCATTTACAGCTAGTCCACATTTGGCTACATTGTGACTGATAAAGACCTATCCTTAGGCCAGGTCAAGGTAACCGGTGCTGGAGTTCAAAAGGATGTTTGAACCCCATGGAACAAATGGATTAGCAACATAGGTGTGTAGTATATATGCAGCTCAGAGCATTTGAGTCCCTGTTGCCTTGTTAGCTCCAGTGTCAGCAATACTCAAGTGGTCATCTGAAGTGTCAGCTGACTAGTGAACTTTAAACATCACCTTAGTGGAGCTACAACTCTATGCAGTTTGAGAACAGAGGGGAGGTACAAGCCAACATGGGAACTGCAGCTGGAGCTAACACTGCAGTGGAGAGCACCTCTTTGTTGCGTGCAGTTTTAGGGAGGGTTGTAAATGAGGCACAACTTGAAAATCCTGTTTAGATTATGCCTAATTCTTCCTTTCAATTTGCATTCTTTAATTTTTTTATTTTTCTTTTATTGCAAGTGTTTTGATTTTCAGTCTATTTTTTTTTGCCATTCACATATTTTTATCTATAATGAAGTCACTTTTTCTTTTTTTCTGAAGTCATCACTCACAAAAATAAGCCTTCCTTTTCAAAGAGCGTCTGTCCATGAGCTATCATAGCAATATCTGTCTTATCCTCTTCCAGCCATGTAAGTGCCTCTCTATTCCTCAGATTCATCCTCTCCCATAGAAGGAGTCACTATTATGTGAGAATTATTTTCAGAGAAATTTGAAACTTTTGGAAAATTTGGGGCAATTTTGCTCAATTTTTTTTTCTTATAGTGCATTCTCCATCTTATTTGTGGAGAGTAGAATATAGCTTGCAATAACATTGCATTTGTAAGGCAAAGAGAAAGACTTGTTTGTCAGTATTCACAGAAAATAATTTACTGCATTTCTGACTTGTCCTCCTGCAACATTGTTGAATGGAAATGTATTTTTTTACAAGTAAATTTCTCAGATTTCCAGGTATTATTAACAAAATAGGATATTGTTTGATGTACAATAGACAATTTAAAATAATCCAAAATGCCCTTAAGCTAGTACACTCATAATGAAAAATGTCAGAATACCAACTGTCTTCAAGGAGCTTACTAAAAGAAATAAGAAAAATAGATAAACAATGTCAGGCATTACTCATTAGTTTTTCTACAAGATGTACAAAAGTTGTGGGTCACATGAGACAAAAAAGTGTATTTTGTTTTGAGTTTGAGCAGTCTTCATTTAACTCTCTTTATATTTTAGTTTAATTATCATACTGTATTATATTCTGTAAAAAAAAAAACAAACACATTTTCTGGTTTATGAGTTTTAGTTACAAATTGCATAGCTGTGAAAATCTTGTTCTTCAGCTGGACTGAGGCAGCATGAAAAATAATACGTTTAAGAAGTAAAAGGCAATGTTGGAATGCAACAAAATATGAACAGAATTTTGAGGACATTATTTCAGTAAAATAGCTCACACACTACTGAGCTGTTATATCAAGCAAATTATTTCTCTTTATAGCAAATGCATACATGTATTACCTTGGGTTTTGTGGGTGTATAATAAAATGTAATTGTTGAGAAACTATCTAAATGCAATACATTACCAGTATAATTGTAAAGCTCTTAAGAAAAAAAAAAGGGGGGGGGGGGGGAAAGATATATTTATCAGTGCTCATAGAAAGTGAGAAAGAGCTGATTTAAAGACTAGAGTGTTATCTTGCAAAACGAAACTTTGCCCCCAAAGTCGAGGTAACCATCTGTGTCCATGTCTGATTCAAGTACTGTGTGGGGAATGAATTCTGATGCCTTTAAGTTCATTTGCTAAAGAATACCAAAATATCTGGCTAGAATAACACCCTGAACTTTGATGGTTAAGGTGTTTAGGATGTATTTTGAACTGTGAATGCCATGTGGCTTCTTTTACAGCAGGACAGGCTTGACTTTTTCAGGTAGCAAGTGTGAATCTCAGCTATGACCTAGTCAAATAAAAGGAATATTTTCCATCACTGCAGAAAGAATATTGAGCTAAATTAATTCATGATGCTAAAGAATTCAACTCTGCTGAAGTGAATGTTATACTGACACACAACATTCTCCTTGGCTGTAGAGAACTGATTCCGGTTTTCTCATTACCAAGCTCATACTTCCATAATTATTCTGGCTGTCTTCTGATCAAACTTTTCTATAGTTCCCTGGTAGGCAGTTTCTAAAGGTGAAGGAAACTGGACATTTCTCACATGACTATTTAAAAAGATCCTACTGCATATAAAAGGGGAAACACCAGATGCATGCTGGAACCAGTATAATAGTAGCAGAAAATATGTTAACGTCTTACTTCTAAATTATTTTCAAGGTAATTCATCATGAACTGTATGAATTCTTTTAACATTAGAAAAGATTCAAAAAGCAGATCTGTATTTCCAATAAAAATTTAAATGTTCTTCTTACTAGTCATTTGGATTTCCAAGACATTCTGTTTTCCTTAAAAACTGCTGAAACAGACTCTTACAAATGGTAGCACACTTCCCCCCTCTCACCCTTTTTTTTTATACGTATATATATTAAGAACCTGATCCAAAGTGCTTGAAAGTCTTTCCCTTCAGTACAGAGGCCTTGGGCTCTGGATCAACCCATTTTTTTATAAGCAGCAATTCTTTTAAAAACAAGAGGTTATGTCTTCCAGTTATAATGATTTAACCAATATTGGGATGTGTATGACCACATCTCTTGAAGACTGCTTCATTAGGACTTGGGGATTTCCAGTGTAGCCTATGTGTGGTCATTTTTCAGTCCTCAGGAATTCTGAAATACTGTTTTAGCTCTTATAAAACTTAATTAACATTTCTATTCATTTTTTCCTTGTGAAAAATCAAGAACCAGTTGCTATAGATTTTAAGCATTTGTTACAGTTCTACTACAGCTGGTCTTGGTAATCTCCTAAAATTTCTTCAGTTATTTTTTTGAAATCACCAGATTCTCAATAGTTGCATTTTCTTACATTCTCCCTTATGAACAGAGAGAAGCAGCAGCTGGAAGACAAGCAAAAATAATTGACTAGTGGCACAGTTGGTTCTTACCAGAATCTTCAGTTAATTACATGGTTCAGTTTTGGCAGCTGATAAAGATTTCTTCCCTGAAAATATGGACTGATTGCAGACTTGTACCCAGTCTCATCTCATTTATGAATCTTCATTATATCTTTCTCTAACTGTATAACAAAAAAAGAGGCATGTAGTGTACAAACAAATCCACCACCTACATGTATCAGTCATAAGACCAACTCTGTAAAGGCAGCAAAGCCCTAAATTTACCTGAGAATCAGAAACAATTCTTCTAAGTAGTCGTGCACTTAGATTATTTCAGTATGTCTCCTACTTTGGTAGGATAATGAAGTATTAGCCAGTTACATATCTGGTTATATCATAGCTGAATTTTGTATTCTAACAGTGAATGCAATTCCTACATTTGCCAATAGCAATGTTTGATGTATTTTTAAATCTTTAGAGTTCACATAACATTAGGGGGTCTGTTCTTTTCCAGTGTTGTTCTTAGCTGGGAGGCTTTTTCTTACTTAGCCTGTGACAGGATGACAGAAAAAAGAGAGTATGCTAGAAGTGCAGGTGACCAAAACTAGCACTGTTTACATCATGAGGTGCATGGTTTTCTTCCTCCTTTTTCTACCATACAGTGTTCCGTAGCCCTTCTCTACAAAGTTTAATGACACTATCAAATATGAAATTTGTCTTGTGTCTGATACTGAGTGAACACATTACCTAGCTCAGTAACATCTAAAGCTGTTAGTTTCTAAAAGTATGTTGCACTTGCTGTCAGAAGAGGTTATATGTATTTCTTAAGAAAACTCAGTGGGCGGTTGTAACCACATAACAAATGGTTGGCTTCCTGTTCAGACAGTTGTGAAATGCCTGGCCTTAGTATTACACTTGGCAGTGATAGCATAGCCTTCATAGCATACAGTATCTTAGGCCATTAGCAGTGAAGTATTTAAATCTATCTGTAGATATATCAATGAAAGTTCACATCTGTTATTCCACCAATAGTAATGAGAAGCTTATGGAATGAATGCTAATTGTACAGTACCTTATTATTTGTTTCCTTTATTCACTTTTTTGTTAGCACAGATGAAATAAGTACTTTGTGTCTGTCTGGAGTTTTTCCACATTCTTCCACAGAACAGTGAAAAAAAAATAAATTTGTTTATAAAATGGTGCAGTGAGCCCACTAAAATAGAGGGAAAACAAGGAAGAAAGAGAAGCTCATGCAAGAAGGCAGAACTCTGTATAGGAGGATCTAGTTAGGGGAAGCTGGATATGTTTCAATATTAGTAAAAACAGGGAGGATGTGAATCACAGCTTGCGCAGTTTCAACACACCACTGTCTAAGGCATAAAAAGGCAATTGTATTGGCTCTGAGGAGGAGCAGCTTGCCTGTTTTGTTCACAGAAGATCTGAAATAAGACTGCCAAGATTTAAGACAAAAAAAAAGGAGGGGGGGGGGAGACATAACAAAGCAAGATTTCTCCTTCTTGACTTTCAGAAATATATTATACCTTGCTTCATGTAGATGGAGCAGCTTTTGGTCCCCCTGACATACTAGTGGCATATGAAAGCCCTGTGGATGGATGGAGCGTTAGATTGGAAGTAATAAGGTTGTGCCTGACTTACCTCCGCATTTGTAGCAGATGTTACAAATGTCATAACATGAACCTTTGGGATCAGACTGGAAAAAAAAGCAAGACAACAGATGTAGGCCTCTTAGTTTTACCAGCAAGTATAGTCTGACACTATATAACACTGTTCTGACTTGATGTTAATACCCTGTCCTCCTCCTGAGAACAGAATCAGTGACACTAACCATTTCTGTAGCACTGAAGTTGGAAAGGGGTGACAGCAGAGTTTTTTTCCCAGATTAAATTACAGAAGAATTTTAATACTAGCTTAAAAATAAGATAATAGAACTATTACTTCCATAAAGTGTTTTATTGTTATATCTGAATAAGTAATCTATATTCATCATTCATTTCTGGGGAGAACTGAATTTTAAGGAATTTCTTCATGCTACCATAGTGTTTATGCATTTTTGACATTGGTAGAGCCAAATCTTGCAAAGTGAACTTTTATCTAAACCATTGCTAAATTCCTAGGATTTTAAACCCTCAATTCATCTCATCTTTGTCTGTCCCTCTCCCTTGCCTCACACATCTGTCACTACTTTGCCTCTTTCTCTTCCATACTTCTGTAGACTTTTTTCCCATCTTTTTACAGCAGTTGGATCTCCTGGGAAGGTCCTATCTCACATTAATTACTGAACCCAATTTAATTAAAGCTATAGTAATATTTAAAATATCTTTTGTTTGCAGCTGTCTCCACCAGCAGTTTCTCAGCTACCCCATCTAATTTTTTGACAATTTTGAAAACATTTTTGTGATGCTTTTCATGTTGCCTCTTATTTGTGACTCATCCTCTCTGAACTGAAATGTAAAGCCATTTTTCTCTCTTCTTTAAGACTGCTACCATCTAATAATATTGACAAATGGTTGAAGAATAGATGGAGTTATCTGCTTCTTCTTATATCTATTTGTGAGAGTGCAATATAAGTGAACACTCTTTATTAGGATCACAGTTATGCTTACATTCTGTATAAATTCTTCCTCCTCCAAGACTTTTAGGAGCAAAAGTCAACACTGTAAATATTTGTAAAACAGCCAATATAAAGTGAGTTTAATTCTAGGAAGTAGCTCTAATTCAGTTGTATCAGAGACAATGGTCCCCTCCATATCAAAATGCATTTTGCTGCCTTAGTAGAGAAACTAATGGCTGGAGTGAATGTTAATATTTACCCTTATTTCATTTCTGGGTGGTATAGTTATTTTGCTTCTCCTGCTATTGATTTTAATGGAAATTATGTGTTCTTTACTTTCAGCATTGTCCTCTACATGGTGGAGGCTGCATGAAGTTATTCCTTTTCCTGTTTCTCAGGAGTTTTGGTCAGTGTTCCTGTATTTCATGGGAGGGGAAGAAAATTAATGCAGGAGTGCAGGCCCTTCTATTTTTTCCCTGTGCTTCAATTTAAAGCAGTGGTGACTCTCTCTGCCACATCACTCCCTCAGGTGCTGCCATTCTTGAACTGGAGGCTTAGCCCTCTCCCTGAAGAATTTCATTGTCAAGGAGAAGAGTGGGGGTTCTCCCATGAAGAATTTTAATCACCCTGTCTGTAGCCCTTTTGAAGGAGGCACAATAGTTCCTATAGTAACTACTACAGTGTGGGAGAAAGGCCAGTGCTCCCGCCCCCAGCCACAGATGGAGAGCTCTCTTTGCTTAGATGACTGGAAATTCTTGCACAGCAAAGGCTTCATCCTTCACAGTGAAAAGAAAAATCTCTGAAATAAACTCTTAAAATGTACAAGTAAGTGCTAATTAAGAAACAGTGCAAGTTGAGTTATCAAGTGGAGAGCAAAAAATCTCAAATATACTGATTTTTAAGGTGTGTTTAATTTTCATTCTTAGGGGTTTTAATTTTAAGAAATTCAGAAAAGAAAAAAAAAAAAAAAGGAGAGAGACATTTAGGACCTAAGAAATCTTGTCTTACTCCTCCCACCTCCCCTACCCTCCACCCCCCAGAGAACAAATCCTGTGGGAAGGAGCAGACCTATAAACCAGATGAAAATAATTGGGAAAGGAAAAGGAACAAGCTCATAAAATAGGTGAAAACTTACGCTAAGTCAGCCACTTATGTAGTTTCACTTGGAATAAATTTCAAGGGGAGGATACATTAAAATCCATTGATTCCAGTCCAATTAATGGACTATACAGTGCTTTCTGCTCTTTTGACAACATTTTGATTTAATTGGATTTAAGTTATTGAAACTAAAAATGCTATTAATAAAAGTTTAAAAGTGTTAAGCAACCTACAGTTGGACACCCTCCTCCCCCCCCCCCAAAAAAAAAAAAAAAAAAACCAACTAAAATTCTTTTAATTCCTGGAGGTTTTGATGGGTCATCAGGGATGAGCAGCTAGAAATAAAACACCTGTAATCATGTTACATATAATTTTCTTAAGTATATTCTTGACAGCTACTTAGGTATTCCATGGAAAGTTTTGGTTTGCTTTCTCAACCATGGATACCCCACTAATGAACATGTGCTCTGTACTAGTGACCGGAAGATGGACGTGTAGAATAATAGGCATTCGTGTACACAAAAAACAGATTTGGAATACCATTGTTAGTTCTGTAAGTTGATTATCATATATTGCATTATGCATCTTACATGTAGTCCTTTGTGACAAATTTGTTCGGATACTTTATTGCCATGATACTTAGTTGGTAATGGCACAGCATTAATGATTCCCATAGCTTAACTAAACCAAGATAAAATACCTTTCCGCATATGTTGCAACTCCATTGGAGATTTATTTCTGCTTCCCATCTGTGAAGGTGGATAAGACACCTAAATTTTGGATCATATGATGACTTATGGGTGAGGTAGACTGGTGACATCATTTAGTTTCTTTGGATAACTTTCCCAAATCAGAGGACATATCTCTGCTTACGTCATGCTGGTTGCTTATCATTCAGCTCATTTTAGCTCAGGATCTGAATACATATCATCTATACCTTATGTTCTCAACAGACATATTAGACAGAAGAGTTTACTCTTGCTGGAGATTTCTTTCAAAACTTAGAATTAATCATAAATGGTAGAGCAAAGACAATCAGTGGGGAAAAAAAGCATATCCATCACGAGGTATTAGGTATGCAGTAGAAGAATAAATTTACAAAAGAGCTGCTGTGGATGTTAGCATACATAACTACTGGCCTTTCTTTCTGAGCCTAATGTTGTTCTTCCCTGACATTGCATCTTCTGTTGTTCAATATAGCCCCTCAGTCAGTGTCTGTCTTTTCTATAACATGGCTTTTAAGCATTTCCAAATTATTTTTATGTCTCATAGGAAAGCCACAGGATTTTAAGATGACATCTACCCTCTTCCTGTAAAATCACCCTCATCATCATGTTCACCAGCTGTGTTCTTTCATGAGCATTTGGGGTTGTTCCTAGAAATAAAAAAAACACATTTTCATGTAGAATATACTTTACACCAGCGTAAATGTATTAGAAATTGTATTGTTATTTCTATAGACCTTTTTTGTGTTTTGAAACAGAAAAAAAATGAAACTCAGGAAAATAATACTTACAAGATTATAGCCATACTCATGCAGTGAACTGCTTTGCACATAGAGTCATATGGGACAATTCAGACAATTGTACTTCTTATGCTATGGGGAACTGGTAATTGTGCTGGTGATACGTGGTTTTACTCCTAGTCATCAAGAAATACTGCTTCTGCTTAATTAGAACTCTGTGTTCACTAGTAGAAGGTAACAGTGAACATCAGCCTTTGGTCATTCAGTGCTCCAATAGCTTAGAAGTGAGTTTAAGAGGAGATCCTCTCTCTTCAGGATGCATGGAAATTGTTGTTAAGCATTCTACATTTTTCTTTTCCATAGTTTCCCACTCTTTCTAGCACAGTTGTGAATGCTCTTGAGATGGCGTAAAGCATGCGTAGACTGCCCTCAAGACACACTGAAAGGGATGTGGTTCTTCCTTCACCTGATGCATAGCCAGATTAGTCATTAAGGGAGGAAATTTACAGAGGAATTAGTGAGCAGTTAGAATTTTTTCCTTGTTAATCGGTTGTTGTGGAATAAGCCTATGCCAGGAATAGACATGTCAGTCTGGAGAGTAAAAGCCATGGTCCAATGCCATAGAAAGTAAAAGATTTTAGTAGACAGATTCCACTGCTCCAGCATGACAAAGTATGTATGTGAAATCAATCTATCTTCTTGTCATTATTAAAAGCCAATATTTAATACAAATATTGGTGCAGTCAGCTTTTTAATTAACACAACTATTGTGCATTCACACCTTAAACCTTGCCAATTAAATGTACAACACAAATTATGACCACATGTGAAAAAGCTGATTTAGAGATGTTCATATCACTAAAACAGGAGAAACATAGAATTTAACATAGGTTTGGAACTTGTTTCCATTGTGACTCCTGTTGCAGTTGGGTACAGATACTTCAGCCTTTGCCATATCCTCATTTCCCCTGCTTTCTATTACTCATATAAAGAAATTTATTTCACATATGCAGTATTTTGTTGCTGTAAAGGGTCTTCATTTAAAAAGGAATCCACATTTTTTAAAGAAAAAGTGCATCCATGTCTTTAGGTCTACGAAGGTTGTTGAGCTACTTTGATTTATAGATGTTGTGACATAAATCCTAAATCCCTTGCTTTCCAAGATTTCCATGAGCAGCTGATCTGTGTCTGCTGGTGATTCCATCCACAGGGTGAGAGATTTAGAGATGACTGGCTGTGGCTTGTGTGATGGAAGCCAGTTCAGTATTTATAGTTTATGTTTTGAAATTTTAGAATAAAATAACATCATGGCCTGCTTTTTAATCCAGCCATTTCAAATCTATCTTTCATCTGTTGTCTTGCCACCAGTCTATTCAGTACAAATAACAGGCTTTGTGCTGTGATTGGGCTGTGAGATTGCCGTGTTTTTGAAAGGTATCAATGCGGTATGCATTTGTATACACAAACCAATATATTTCTTCTGATACAGATAGGTATTGAGAAATCTTGAATGCTCGAGAAAATAGAATAATGAGGCAATGAAGACAGAAGGTGAAATAAAATAAGTTTGTTTCCCTTATCATATATGTATCCCAATATTCTTGTCTCATTCCTCAAAATGTGAAGAATGATAGGGAAATTAATGAAATACAGAAAGTGCATATTTAACATCTCTTCGGTTACCCAAAAAGAGTTGCAGTATGGCTACCAGAAGCATAATGGTTTTCTGTGTCACATATTTATGCTGGTTGTAAAATTAAGAACTGTCATTACAACTGCACATCACCTAAGTGCAAGACACATAAATGCAACAGTTCTACTACTATAAAAATGTCAATGAACTGAATGGCATGAAAGTACTAAAAGATATTTGTCTACATGTATACCAGCCACTAGGATGCAGGCATTGACAGAGAACTTGATTCACAAATTTTGAAGCTAAGATTTTGGCCTTCTTGTTTTCTAGTTAACTCACTGACCTTGAAGTGTTTTCATTCTAGCTATAGAACTGGGAATGTTTCAAGTATGAAGAACTGTTAATTTCCTGGAAGCATCAATGAAAGTTAAAGATACTGTTTTAAAACGTGTTGCACTGTCTTAATGCACTTTATTCAAGTTATGATACTCCCATGCTAGAAAACCTGAAATTAGCATCACAGAGCTGGATTCAATATGTAATGGATATAAAATGCTAATGGATTGTAAAGGAAGGATATGGGCAAGAAACAGAACAGTATTTGGAAGGCAAATTCCAAATAGTGATGTGTTCAGACAATGTGTGGAAAATATAACACAGTCTAGATGGAAGAATGAAAGGATCTAAAGGATTTCAGGGAGGTTTTAGTGGTTTTGAGGTTTTTTTGCTTTTTGCGATGCTCTGATGGAGACTACCATCTAGCAAGCCAAAACTGTGAATTTGCTTTTTGTTTCTGATAGATTCTAAAGTAAATGACCATAAAAAGTGCTGATAGCAATCATAATGGGAATACTGACTCTTTACAGTGCTATATATTTGTTTTATTACCACAACTAAAGCTAAAGTTTTTCTCAGAAATATAGGTACAACCCCAGTTCAAGCAAACATTTGATACCATATCTGAAGGCAAAGTAAAGACAAAAGAAGGATTAGCTTGTGAAGTGGGTTGATGCCAGCCTTATGAAGTTTAACCATGACAAGTGCAAGGTCCTACACTTGGATCAGAGCAATCCCAGGCACAGCTACAGGTTAGGCAGAGAAGAGATTCAGAGCAGACTTGTGGGGAAGGACTTGGGGGT
Source organism: Melopsittacus undulatus (assembly GCF_012275295.1). NCBI lineage: Eukaryota > Metazoa > Chordata > Aves > Psittaciformes > Psittaculidae > Melopsittacus > Melopsittacus undulatus. Next base: position 39,538,481 of record NC_047530.1, on the reverse strand, counting down.
GTTGATCAATGAGAAACTTAACATGAGTCAGCTTCAGTGTGGGCTCGCAGCCTAGAAAGCCAACTGTATCCTGGGCTGCATCAAAAGAAGCGTGACCAGCGGGTTGAAGGAGGTGATCCTGCCCCTCTAACTCTGCTCTTATGAGACCTCACTTGGAGTATTGTGTGCAGTTCTGGTGTCCTCAACATAAGGACATGGAGCTGTTGGAGCAAGTCCAAAGGAGGGCCACGAGGATGATCAGGGGACTGGAGCACCTCCCGTATGAAGACAGACTGAGGAAGTTGGGGCTGTTCAGCTTGGAGAAGAGAAGGCTGCATGGAGACCTCAAGGCAGCCTTCCAGTATCTGAAGAGGCCTATAGGGATGCTAGGGAGGGACTCTTTGTTTGAGACTATAGTGATAGGACAAGGGGTAATGGGATAAAACTTAAATAGGGGAAGTTTAGGTTGGATATAAGGAAGAAATTCTTTACTGTGAGGGTGGTGAGGTACTGGAATGGGTTACCCAGGGAAGTTGTGAATGCTTCATCTCTGGCAGTGTTCAGGGCCAGGTTGGAGAGAGCCTTAGGTGACATAGTTTAGTGTGAGGTGTCCCTGCCCATGGCAGGGGGTTTGGAACTTGATGTCTTAAGGTCCTTTCCAACCCTAACTATTCTATGATTCTATCTTTAAGCCTGTCTGCAAAAAGGAAAGTTAAAGGAGTCTATGTTGCTAGAAAATTCAAAGGTGTTTGGGTTTGTGGTTTTTTTTTTTTTTATGAAATAAGCATTGCTGTTTTTACCAGGCATCACTACAGCTATAAAAAGTATGAGAGAATGCAAAAAGAGCACAATGATTTAGAATCAGAAGACTGATATAGGAAAATATAAGACTGACTCAAGTACCTAAAACTTGTAAAAGAGTAATATTTTGCTGTTGTGTCTGATTAGTTATTATATTAACAGAACTTCAAAAATCAAATAGTTGGTCTATTACCAGCTTCACTTGTGGTGTAAAGCAGAAGTCTTGAAGAAGACTTTTCAATTGTCAGCATCTATGTCCTTGAAATATCTTCAGAGAAAAGAGGAGAACTTAGAAAATACTGGCTCTACAGCAGTCACCATTTGTTATTATGAGTTATTACCTGAATCTGTTAGCTATGAAGTCACCTCTTTGCCCAGTATAAATAGTCTAGAATTTCCTGCAAGGAAATTATATGAAGCATCAATAAGGAATGATATTACATTTTTAAGTCAATATGACTATCGTTACTTGGCATTTATGTTTTCTTACTGATACCATATTAGACAGCAAGTATCATAGAAGGCTGTGAAATTGTTGCTCTGTGTTTTGTTTTCATTGGTGTTAAATTGGTCTGTTCAGTAATGGCAGTCATCCATTCTGCTTGGTTCAGTGGCTCCTTGGTATTTTTTTTTTTCTTATTGTGCTTTGTAAAGAGAGCGATACGTAAAGATGCACTAGTGCTGTGATGGTTCCAGAGGCAGTTGACCATCAGGGTGTTTGGATAGAAATGTTTTTGTACACACTTTAAAAGGGTGCAGAATGAACTTCACCTCACTGCTGTGACACTAAGACAGAAAAGCAAGGAAAGGTTCCTACAGCCCTGGGCTCTCTTTTGTGCTGTAGCTTCTTTGGTCCTGTGGCAAAGACAACCTAGACCTAAGAAGAAATCTCAGTTTACAGTAGAATCCAACATTGGATTGTACTTTATTCAATTGCTGGCTTGTGCACCTGGCATAGAGAGTTTAATGAAATATTAACTTTGATTTCTCAGTCCTTTTGTACTTACTGCTGCCTTTGAAACACAACTGCCTATTAATAACTTTGTACTTTTAAACTGCATAGTTGAAATGTAGACTCTGATGTTTCAAGTGCCTATTTCAGCAACTAACTTGGATATCTGGGTTACTACAATACTTCCCTGTGCCAAGCAATAACTTTGATATCTCAGATGTGTTTACAAATATTGACATTTTAATGTTGTGTTTACTTCCTTTCAGTTTCAAATAAGATAACATACATTTTTCATCTCTTCCTAACTCCTAAGTAATATTTAGATCATATCACCACATTCCAAAGCAGTTACATTATGTGTAGCCTCTTTTTTCATTAGAATTTTTCACTAAATTCTGCGTGCTGTCATCACCACATACACAAAGACTTTCTACAGGAACTTGGGATATATTTGAATAAACAATGAGTTTCCAGAGTTCTTGGGTATTTAAATATATTATTTTAATGATCCTTTAATAGTTCAGATTTTAGTCACTGAAAATTACGTATCAACATATTTACAACATACAAGGCAAATTTGAAATTAGCACTAGTGTATAAAATTCAAAACATATTTGAATAGATATTGTCAAATGGTATGGTCAGGGTGCCTTAGAAATGAATGTGCAGAACTTTGCAACATAACTGTTTTTTATTCAGTTATAGGTGCCCAGCGCAGGAGAAGTCCCAGTGCCCTTGCCATTGAAGTATTTGAATCACATTTGGGAAGTCATATCTTACAGGTAAAAAAATGGCTTTTCCAAGAAAAACAAAAATAATTATCTAGTCATATTTCTGTCAATAACTTGAATAGTATTGTTTTCAGCTCTACTGTTAATGAGATTTTTAAAATTTTTTTAAGCTCATATTTCCATCTTTTTAGAAAGCACTTCTTTGGAAGAATGTTAAAAAAAGGGAGGGCAAGTATTTAGCTGAATCACAATATTTTGTTGTTTAGAAATGTACAGTAGGTGTTTGCTCGCAGAATGCCTGTATGTATTTGTGTGTGTGTGAAAAACAGGCCTTTGTATTGGTGACTTCATTTGCCTTATGTGTTACATAGAGATTTAGGGCTTTTTCCCCCCACTTTGGTTTATGAGCACTTCTTTCCTCCCTGATATCCCAGTTGTCACAATTATATATCACAAATTCACAATTTCCAAGAGGAAAATTAAACAGCATCATGCTTCTTAGGTCTCCTTAGCTCTGAGATAAAAATAATCTGATATTTGTCAAAGAATTTAGTCACACTGTAGAATTTGTTATACCCCAGGAAGATTAAACTGAAAAACAATGACCTGATGGAAACATTCCTATGCATGGTTTGTTTTTTCAGCGTTACTACAACATTTTTTAGGTTGCAGTAATCAAATCTGTAGTAGAAGTGGTTAAGAACCAAATGTGTTTTGTCAGCAAGACGAAACCACAGCAATACAGAAATAAACCCCACATATTCTTTTCCAAGTGTGACACTGAGGGACTGCCTTAACTTAGCAATGAACACAGCTTCTCCATGCAAATATATTGCTTGGTATATTATCTTTTGAGAGGTACGAAAGAGGTAAATTAGGATATTATCATGAGAAATATTCCACTTAATCTGAAATTATTGAGAGCTACCCCTCTGTACTAACTCAGCTGTGGCATTCAAAAGCACTGTGGATAGTGTCAGATTTTTCACATCTTTATAAAGTAGCTAAATGCAGAATAGCAACAAAAATAATTTTAGGAAAATGTGAAATTAATTACTGTAATGAATTTTTCTTTGGAACAAAAATCATGAATGAAGCAACTTACCTAATTGTACACCCTTGGCAGAGGTCTAGGTCAAGGTTTTGATTCTGTAAGCAAAAACTTGCATTATAGTTGCTGTATCAAAGATACCTGTACCAGTATCTACAGTGCTGTGTTTGCATATAAAACAGAAATGCTGTTATGCAGTCTCGTAAGTGTAGAAAAAGTGAAGAAATAGCAGTTTTGTGATATTTCAGTTTATGCAATTTGTCAGTGTGCTGTTTTGGGTATGTAAACATGTATATTCTACAGGTGTGGTTTTTACAATGTGAATCATAACAAATATTTAGATAAAACCTTTTTGAGACAGATTTATATCCACTCCTTAGGTATTACGCATGATTCTTTATAAATGAAAATTAAAAAACCCTAGGATGGACACTTAAAAAAATACTTGACATTTGAGCCAGGTTCCCCTTTTGGTTTTGGTGGGGTAATTTTGGGGTTTTTTTGGGTTGTGGGTTTTTTTTTTTTTCATTTTTTGTTGGTTGATTGGTTGGCTTTGGTTGGTTGTTCTTTTTTCTATGTGATAAAGTGTTTTCAGAATATAATTTGATCATAGTAGTAGTAAAAACCCCTGAATTGCACTTGTAATTGAGGATTTTCAGTCAAAATCATCGTCATCATATTAAATATCTATTGAGGTGTGGCCTTTTCAGAGAAGGTGGTGCTTTTACCAAGTTACTCCCATTAATCTCTTAATTAATAATAGAATGTGCCACTCTGACATTTAAAAGAGGATAGACTGTTGATTGATAAAGGACAAAATGAATTAATAATGGTGGCAAGTTTATCCTGATATGTTAAAATCTTGTCTTATTTTAGCAGAATAATCAACACTTGGAGAGAAAGTCTAGGTTGTGCATTTAAATGCGCCACTTTTAACAGATCTGAACAAACTTCAGAGTATTCCCTTGTGGCCTTATACATAGATAATAGAAAGATAATCTCTAGAAGACTGATTTTTAAAACAACAATGGGACAGATTCTGTGGTGTAATACAATTATAACAAGTTCTCATTTAGTCTGCTGCTCCTGGAAATGATTTTCAAAGCAGTATTGTCGCAAGTATTGTTTGCAAGTGAAGTAAACAACCTTGATTATACCTTGGGAATACCTGTGTTTGGTTTCAAAGTCTGCTGAGGAAGTTGAATTAACAGTTAGTTTGTTTAATCCCTTTTGCTATTAATATTTTGAAGACTAAGTTAAGTGTAAACTCAGAAATTAAGGAGCCTCTCTAATCCTTCTAATATTTTCATACTTCAAAATTTATTGACAGAGACATGAGAAGCATAATACAGTATGTTTAAGAAAAGTGGATATAGTTTGTTTATAGTACTGTAAAAGCAGAAATCGTGGCGCATCTTGTGATGTTTTACATCTTCTTCCTACAAGCAAATAGCATCAGTTAGTCATGTCAAAAAATTTCCAAGCCACAGCCAGATGCTGTATATCATTTGGAGCCCTCAAGGATGCCAGAGAAGGATTCTTCATCAGGGACTGTAGCGACAGGACAAGGGTTAAACAGGAGACATTCAGGTTATCTATAAGAAAGAAGTTCTTTACTGTGAGGGTGGTGAGGCACTGGAACAGGTTGCCCAAAGAAGTGGTAAATGCTCCATCCCTGGTAGTGTTCAAGGACAGGTTACACGGGGCCTTGAGCAACAAGATCTAGTGTGTGGTGTCCCTGCCCAAGGCAGCAGGGTGGGAGCTAAATGATCTTGATCTCTAAGGTCCTTTTCAACTCTAGCCAGTCTATGGTTCTGTGATCATGCTGAAGAGATTCCCACAGTAGGTTTGAAGCCAAAGATGCTATCCACTGTCTGCTTATGGAAAAAAGGCACCACAAAACAATACTATTGTATCAGAATCAGTCTTTTAAATGTTTACCAAGTAAAATCACCTAAATGATGAACCATAGAAATGCTTGTAATAGAGGAGAAAAATAGATGATGGCAATATGTTAATTTTTAACAAGGTTTTTGGTTTGCCAAATTGTGTGCTTTGTCTCCCACATTCTTATTCTGGGAAGTGGTGTCATAATGAGAAAAGACTTCTAGTAAAGACATCTTCAGTTATACATTTATATATGTATATATTATATTGGTTTATTAAACAAATACAGTAAAAAAATACTGCTTCTGGTACCTGCTATTCAAAAATTTGGCTGAATTGTTTGGCCTGATTGTGAAAATTAGCAAGAAGGTTATAATTTTTTTCAGAGCCCCTGGATTTTTTCTGTAACTTCATTGCTATTGAAAAGGTGGGGAAAAGGGTCAGTAACCCCATATTCTTCATATAATCAGGAATGATCAGGAAATGTAGAACTAAATATAGAGAAAAGGGAAAGTTAGTGAATATATTTGCATATGCAAATTAGCTTAATTGATACTGCTTGCCTCTACAGGGATTTTTCATTACAAACTGGAGTGCTACATTGTTCAGCTCATATTGAGTAATTTAGTAACTAATGAGACCAGTTTGCACTAATTTGCATATGATAAATGAGCTTAATTGCAGTAAATAACTTGGAGGCATAATTACTTAATTTTCCTGTGTTGCATGGCTTTTAAGTTCACGTATGAACAACTCAAGATAATTTTGCATATTTAAATTAGTTGCTTTTAAAATTCTTGAACAAAAAAGAACACACCTTACAGTTTGAACTGTGAAACAATTAAAAGTAAAATGTACAGTATTTTAAAATAAAATTTAATATTTTTAAAAATATTATTTCTTCCTTTAAAAATGCCTTAATAAGGAGTAAATTCTTGGATTTAGACACGACGCAATAGTTTTAAAGACAAAATAGAATAGAAAGATGGCATTAGTAATAATAATAAAACTGTGTATCTGAACTGTACACAATTTGTATGTCTGCATACAAAAGTGGTAACTTTCATAATTGCATTCTTTGCTTCAGCAGTGTCTATTCAACTTTTAAGAAACTGTAACACTTTCATATAGCATTATACTACTGTACACAGTGATTTAGACTCTAGTTGCCTTAAATTGTCTATACTGTGTCCTACCTCTACCTAGTTTTGTGTGAAGAAATCCTTAAATCTTAGAGATACTGAAGTGTCAGTGCAAGAAAGATGTCTCTCCTTTTTCTTTCCTTTTCTTAAAAAAAATAAAATAATAATAAAAAAATCCTTGGTAGACTTTTGATAGAATTGATAGAATTAAGGTACTGAATTAGACAGTGGAAAAATTTTCAAGTACCTAACTACCAGTCTCATGAACAGCAAGATTTGTTGTGCACCCATGATTTATAAGTGGATAAGAATCACTGAATTCTCCATCTGTGCCATAAAGGAGCCTGTCCGCCTTCCTAGAAGCTTTTCCTAAGACTTCTTGAACATTGTATTGGGAATTTTGAGACTTGCATTTATCTTGTACTTTATATTGTACCTTTTTCTCCCATAAAGTAAGTATTTTGTGATGAAGAAAGTTCATCGTAATAGCAGTATCAAATTCAAAGGGGGAAAAAAGTCAGGTTCCTATTAAGATCAAAGGAAAGGCAACCTCAGCGCACCCATTCTGACCTTATTGGCTGTTTTCTTCATTGTCATTGAGTCAAAAGCCACAAGATAGAAACCACTTAGCTTGGATGGAGGTGTTCACAATTCAGAGACTTATAGATGTAGACCAGATCCTGTATGGAATGTACAGTTGTGTCCGGAATGATCCAGTAAAGTCAACTGTAGTATGTAGAAGGGCCTGTAGGCCCTTGTTTTACTTCCTACTAGCCTTTAGATGAGCACAGACTTATTATGTAGTCCTAGAATGGGAGCAGAATTTGAGCTACTTGGAAGCTGCATCTGGCTCAAATGATGCAGTTTGGCTTTAATCCATGCAGTGGTCCCAGGCTTTCCATGAATGAAAGGCAATCTGATATTTCGTAAACACACTTCACATCCTTTTCACTCCACTGTAAGCCTCAGTTTGTGGGTGGAACTTCATGGAGATTTAAACGTGTCATTGCCTTCAACCTATAGAGAAGCCACAGGTTATTACACCCGTTGATGTTATTTCAGCTTTTCTGAACAATGAAACAAAACACCCACACCCCATGGACAAAAGAAGCCTGACAAATTGCTGGCATTGCGAACAACTGAAAGAAGTTGTTAATTCATTTTTTTAAAATTACTTTTATTTTATTAATGCATCCAGCACTTAATAGTAACAGCAACATGAGACTGTACAAATATATTCTCTATGTCAATATAGTATTCTACTGTTCTGTAGCGTGGGTCCCGTATTAATTGTGAGGTAAATGTGTGAGATGAATGCAACATCTCTTGTTTTTAGAAAATCATTCCAAGTGATGCCACTACCATATAGACTAGCTTAAACTATATCTGGGTCACCAGGTTATTATCTGGAACATGTCAGATAAGCTTAAGTTTCCTCAGTATAAAGGAAAATTAATAAGTCTCCTAATTCCAAGGGAGCACTCTAACAGTCTTCTCTTTGCAAGTGGCTACTGTCTCATCCACCTCCACTCCTAAAGTAAATCTGTGTCTATGATTGGCATAGACAAAAAGAGGAAAAAATCTATTATACAGTTTCACTACAGTTCTTAGTCATGTTCAGAAGATGTTGCTATTTACCTATAATAACTAGATTAGAATATAATAAGACAATGACACTATTCTAAAAACATTTTGATGGAGACCATGTGGGTAAAGTTTCATTACATCGCAAATGTGGATGTTCCACGGCAACCAGTTTAGATGACTGGGCAAAACCTATGGATCTTTTTTTGTTAAGACAGATACCAGTGAACAGAGCAAGTTTTTTGCTGTTTTGCCGTAATGAATGATTGTGGATGAAAGTAGAAGAAATGCACACAATTAGCAGTGTCATGGAGAAACAGAAGTTTCTTCCATAGTGAAAGCAAATATTAATACTTGGCCCTCTAAGCACACTGGGGTTAAAATCAGCCATAGAGTGTGGATATTCATAATTGAACAAGAAAATACGTAGTTCTAGAACTTGTCTTCCCCCACAAAAGTTTGAGTATTGTAAAACTGAAGTGTTTCAATTAGATACAAGCAGTAGAAAAAAACAATACAAGTTGATGTTTAGAGGTAGTTCTGTGGCTGGATAGGTTATAGGTGAGGGGAAATCTCATTTCTTACAATATTTGAATTATTACAGGGAACCCCATTTGACAAGGAAATGAAAAAAAGTGGGGAAAATAGGAAGGTGTTTGAGTGCTATAAAATATTAGGGAGACGATTTATCTTCTCATTGGCTTTCTTCTGTTGCTCTGAGTATAATGTAATGAGGTTATCTCTGTATAACACTAGTCAACACAAAAATAGTGACATGAGACTAAAGGTGAGGAAGCAGCAGCTGATAGTGCTGATAGAAGATTTTTCCAGGCTGTGAAAGGTGTTAGCAGAAAAGGCTTCTACTTGCATGGAGATTTCTGAAGGGCAGTTGCTAATGATGTCAGTGATACCCTTTCTGAGGACGAAGATAACTGTTCAGCCTTCTTTCAGCCTGCATTGTGTTAAAGGGTTAGACTACCGACTGACCTCTGCTAGTGTGCGTCGGAGGCATGCAAAAAGATGAAAATGCTAAAAAGGTGTCAAAACTTAGGATATGTTGAAGATCATAGATCTATGCTGTCTGAAAGTAAAGATTCCTGGGATGAAGTAGGAGTTATGTATCAGAAGCCGAAAATAAAGAGGAACTTAGAGGAAATAGTTGTTACAGATCAAACCACATAGCAGTGATCCTGAACTACTACTTGTAGGGGAAAAGCTGTGTGTAATGCAGCAAGACAGAATGAGTACCTAGCAAGTCAGAACTGAAGGTTTGGTCATCACAGAAACTTCTATGAGGGAATTTCTGTAAGACTCACAAGTACTGTGCTTGATATGCTTAATTTTTGATTCTGAACCTCCTCATTGTCATGTATTTTATATCAGTTTTATTCCTTTGGTTAAGTGGCATTCAGGTACAAAATCAAGGGGGGCACCAGTTGCTCTCAACAAAGTGCTATCGAAAAATTGAACACAGTAAGGGAATAAAACAGACACTTTATCTACATCTCTAACCAAAATCAAAAGCATTCAGTATGCAACTATGTTTTATCTAGAAAAGCTGAGAGTTGTATAAAGTTCAAATTAGTCATTCAGAATCAGCAAAAAAACAATAATAAATGGGATGCTATAATGTCTTAGAATAAACTGAACAAAAATTACTGATTTATGATGTAAGAAATTAGAGTATATACAAGGAGGGAAGTGCAACCTTCTAAAATAAATACAGTTTCTAAGGGGACAGGACCAGAGAAAATAATCTGGATTATTTTAAGTACATTAAATTAGGAACAAAATGTTACCAAAAAAACCCACCACGAAACAAACAAAAAAACAAGCACAAAAACAAGGCAGGAGAATGTCAGTATATAGGAAGTGTTATCTTAAGAAAAAGATAGATATGTAAACTACTTGGAAACAGTAATTTGGGGTGACATGGAATGTCTGGTTATTAACTGCTCAAACACCTTACTCAAACACTGTGTAAAGGCAGGAAAACAGTGTAAATGCTGATATGTTGTGAAAAGAGCCATAGGCCTCCAGTAAGAACAGATTAGTGTCTTGCTTTAGAGTGTTCCTTTCCAGGGATAAGGCATCTCCAGTAGCAGTTTCTTCTTTATGATTTAAGGGTAGATGCTATTTCATTTTTCTGCAGCTATGTATATAATCTACATAGGAATCTGTTCAAGTTTGATCACCAGTCTCTCCTCAAGTACTTTGTAGATTGATAGTCCCCTCAAAAGATCATCCTCTTGTAATAAAAGAGTAAATTCTTATACCTAATGTTAATTTATTTAGAACTTTAGAAATCTAATTGTACATTTTATACTAGTGTAAGTAATTCAGAATAATGGTAAGTATTTGCACCTGAAAGGAGCCATAAAAACCTCATTCATGGAAATTTTAAAGTTGTGGGCCTCTGTTCACTGTTGGATGCTCTTCTGCATTTTAAACATGTAAGCACCACTGAATGCTATGATATGTCTCTCGTTTTACACCAGTTTAAATTTAACAGAGGTTAGCCTGATACATATACTGATATATTTCTAAAAAGGGCTAGGAACAAAGGCTAGATCAGTATCTGAAAAGGTTAAAAGGAGTTGCAAAGACAGCATTGTTACAAGGGACATCTCAGGTCCATTAGTTGGAGCACATAGCAAGAGGGTTTTCTGGGTTCTGGAGACTGAAAAGGTGCTAATTTACATGCCCCAGTTCGTCCCAGTCACAATAAGTGCATCAGATTGACTCCATAAAGGCAAGGCTTTCAATCTGGAGTTATGGCAAAGGTACAGCATTCTAGCAGTTGCTGCCCAAGGGGCTATATGGTAAAAAGAGACTGGGGGACGGGTGGGAAATAGCAAATTGTTTTGCAATTGGAGCTTGAAGCCATACACTTAAACCTGAATTTTATATGGCAAGTCTATATAAAAGCGTGCAGTTTCATTTAATAAAAAATATTTGATCTGAGCAGGACACAGCACACCATAGCGTGTCATTTAATTCCTGAGAAAGTATTTGAAGAAAATGACATATCTCAGCACTGTTTGTTGACCATTTTGTTGTCACCTGCTGAGTGTTGTCATTTCCATAGCCAGTGGGCTGCATTGAATCAGACGGAGGGAATAGGTTATTAAAAGAAATGGAGGACTTTCTGCAGCCTGTAGGTGCTGAAGGAGGAATTTTTCTTCAGATACATCAAGAAAACTCTATTTAGTGGAGTCTACATTCAGCTATGATTTGGGGTTTAGCCCTATTTCACTCTGAAGTAAGGTGGCTTGAAAAGTATAGACAGCATAAACTAATGTGTAGGTTCACCAGAAAGAATTACGCCTTCTATAGTGTTTGTAAGGACGTAGGTGAGGACAGTAAGTGTCCTGGTTTCAGAATACCTTGCTTCTTTCTTTCTTTCTTTTTTTTCAATCACAGCATTCATCAAGAAGGGAAAAGGGTGATATTATATAAATAAATAAAAATGTGAAAAAGTATATTTCATAGCCATGCTGTGCAAGTTAACTGCTATTTTTCTTCACTTTCTTGAAAACATTGATGACAGCTTCAAAGATTACTATATACCTCATTTCAGGTCTTATGAAAACAAAAAAGCACTAGAAATAGGCTTTTTAAGCATCCTTTGTACTCCTCTGCAATAAAAGTGAAGGGCAGCAGTATGTACCCTCTTTTAACATGGGAGCTGGCATGTTGGTATCTGCATACAGAGAAACCTTAGGTGGAAGGCACAGTTGAGATTCATGGGAGTTTTGTTTGTTTGTTTGTTGGTTTTTCTAACTGTGAGGTCTAAATAGATATAAAAATGAAATACTGACATGGAAGCTGTGTGTTCAGCCTGCCCGATTGCGGTAGAAGCTGGAGCCCCAGATGCAGTCCTGTATCCCCTGGATTTTACTTGGAAAGTACAAGCACCTTTACACAGACTTTAAATCCTGTAACAATTAAGGGAATACAAATATTTTTGAAATAAATGAGCCAGGCTTGTAGAGCAGATTCTCTGTTCTGATGTATATTATCTCAAACCTTGATTAAAAGTGGTTGTTTCCATGATTTGCTGCTAAAATGTCACTTTATTAGAATTTCCACCCGTACAGAAAACAAAAAAGAAGTGAGGTAATTGTGTATAATTACATTGTATCACATTTTCTTTGGGGGGATATTTAATAAGGTCACATATGCAAATCAATGCTGGCTTTTATTCATTAATTATGCACAGCACTTAGCCAATGGATTGTCATTGTCTTTCATATTTTTTCTTTTATGAGGATAATACTGTTTAGATGTACCATTGTACATTACTGTAAGACTATACTTCTTTGATAGTGTCTGAATTCAGGTTTGATTTAATGAATTGTAAATCCTACGTATTACAGGTAGCCATTTAAAGTGTGCGTCATTGGCTTGCCCTGCACTTGGTATTTGTTATTCCCTTCTCTCATTCAATTGTATCTTCTGATCAATATAAAGGATTTTAATCTTTATGACTACATTAATGTTTTTTCAAGCACAGAAGTAGTGGATTATTTGACTTTAATGCACACTTTAAGGAGAAAAAAAACCTGTGATGAGTCTATGTCTAGAGTTCAGAAGTCCTCCTCACATATCCAGAGAGGCCTACAGCAGAGAACAGTCTTTATTATGAAGGACACCTTCTTTGCTATGGCAGTTGTCTCCTAGCCCAGAATAGTTGATAAAACTATTTTGATGTTTGCTTTCAAAAAAATAGCATTAGGTGAAAGTCGTCTTTCCTCACCCCCTCCCCACCCCCACTTTAGTTTTTCCCCTCCTCTTACTGTATGTACTGTAGAAAGTGGGAATAAGGGAGGCACTAACAGTATGGGACTGGTCAGCTTTCTTCAGGCTATGAATGCTTAGCAGTCCATGGATTTTGTGTCTAATTTCTTGCAAGTAGCCTTTTTTTATGTGTTGTGGCTTGCACACAAAAATAAATGTTTTTATTTAAACACTAGTTGTAGGCTCCTAAAGCAAAAATATCTGTGAAAGACCAGATCTGTCCATCAGCTAGCCAGCAGAAGGTACCATGCCTTCCTGTAGAAAGGCCTGCGCTTGTCAGTGGCATTTGAGGGCATTGTAGGGATTCTTATTTGTGGCTACTTAGGGCCACATGCATTTGCATTTTAGGATGCAGTAGTCCCCATTAGGTTTGCCACATGCTGTGGGAGGGAAATGGGGTTGCTTCATGTCTAGTCCTTGTACATTTAGGCTACTGACTTTGTACTTCCCCCCACATTTCCAGTGTTTGCCAACAGCTAATTAGCAGCATTTGGCATTCATACTACAAAAGTTTCCCCAACTCCCAAACAGATTATTCCTGATGAGGGTATGAATTATCTACATGTAGGAGGCTTGGCAGGAAGCGACTGTAGCTGCTATTGCTGAATTTAGGAGCATGTATACCCTTAAGCCCTGCTCGGAAATGGCATTCAGTGACCTCCCTCAGGGAGAGGCTGTGATTTTGGAGATTCCAAATGTAAATGGAAAGTGGCCTTTCCCATTTCTTACCTGAGGAAATGATTAACATTTCTTAATTTATGGGTATTATTAAGCTTTGCTGCAAGTATATTGTTACATTCTCAAATAAAGGGGAAAAAACTCACACTTTCTAAGAGTAAGAAAGAAAAACAGTCATAACAACATTTTAGTTAAAGAGCACTTTATTTTCTTTAGTGTCAAGAATGCATCTGTCAGGAGTGATGCATGCAAATTTTGAAGTAGGTGTAAACAATGATGGTGCTTTTCTTATTCTGTTTGTTTGGGTCTTTTGGGGGTTTTGTTTGGTTTTTTTTGTTTGGTTTTGGTTTTTAGGTTTGAGGGTTTTTTTTTTTTTACGATACAGAGCATTTTAATGTGGCATGTTTTCCTTTTTATAATAAAGTCTATGTGGTGTCATCCAAATCTTATACTTGCAATTCCTGGTAATACAGCTAACACTAAAAAATTGTTTAGGATTAAAAAAGAATGGTTGATATCAGCAGAGCTCCTTAGCCACTAGACAGGGAATAACCATTTACACATTTTATAGATTCACTGCACCTGCAAGATTTCATCATCTGTGCCTAAATCACCAGGAACAGTAGAAATACTGGAATTTGATAGTGTAGTGACATATGAAAGCATTAAGGGGTGCATACTGTGCTCAGATAGTACTCCTTAATAGAGAGAAACAACTCACTAATCCAAGAAACATGACTACAGGGCAGCAGCAGGCTGACCCGCAGCAGACAATTGGGTTTATCAGCAAAGCCAGAAGTAGAGCCAGGAAAGGAAAACTGACATCCAGATGCTGGTGATACAGGCATCCTACCCACACTTGGGCATATGGGTCCTGCATCTGTCAGTGTTACACCAGCAGTTGGCTCCCAACCTGGAGCAGATTCTATATTTCCGATGAGATCCCAGCCAGCCAGTCACTGAATGGATAAGCCAAGTCTTCTGAATCAGTTCTGTTATGTTTGAAAGGCCAATTTAGGTCGAAAGATGTCCTGTGAGATTGTGCTCTTCCTATTCATGGCAAGATTGTGATGCATAAGTTTTTTCTGCTTATGCAGGCATATAAAAAGCAGTGACACAATGAGGAAATGACAGCATTCTTTAAATGCCAAAGGAAGAGAATCCATTTGAAAGGATTGGAACTTACACGTGTTTTTTCTCATGTGGAAAAGAAACTTCGTTTATATTTACTTGTTCATTCTCCTGGGAGAACCAGTCTGGGTTCCTGAGTCAGCCTTGATCTTCAGAAACCCTAAAGTAACTTCTCTTTATTAAAGAAGTTTTCTTCCTGTACTGTGCCAGTTTCAAAACCCTGTGAAGACTAAATCCATTTGTGCCACACTGAGCTGTCTCAGAGAGTGAGAAAATCCTGTGACAGAGATAAGGGCTCCTGCCTCCCCTCTTTCCTGTATTTTCTCCTTCAACAAGGTTCTTTATCCAATACAGCTTTTCACTGGTATAGCTAATAGGAGGACTGTCTTTCAAAGGGTTTGAAGTAGAGGTATTCATTTAAGAATGAATGCTTGACACCAAGAAGCATCAAGGACACTCTAGGACTGAGAAATGCAGCACACTGGCCTCCTTTACAGGATGAAGGTGTAAAAGAACTTGGAATGGAGGCTTAAACCATCTTCTTTAATTGGCTGTAATCTCCTTCAGAGGTAGCTGTATACGTCAGGGGAGCATTTACTTCTTGCCTGACTTAGATCCTTAAACTCAATTCACAGTAAGCATAAAGTGCTCAAAATGCCAGAGCTGAATTTACCCTTGAATAGACTTAAATGAATTCCTTCACAGAGAGAGGGAGGAGTGAACTCTTGAGCATGAACACATGCTATGTTTATCAGCTCTCCCCCACAGCTTTGGTTGTATGTTTTTATTTTGAAAATTTCTGGTCAACTCTTTCTAATACATAATTCGTGTGGTTTATGGGGATTATTGGGAGCTGACCATATAAGTCTGGAGGGCTCTAGAAGTTTCCTCTGTTCTAAAAGACAGCGGTACTGGAAGGATTACTGACAGTGCAGCACATACTTCATAGCTCTTTAAATAAAAAATGACAATCCTTTAAAATAAGTAGCTAATAATTATTAATTCATTTGGCTAGTATTGTGCAAATTTTAGTCATTTGGAACTAATATGGCTTAACATGCTTTTACCTTGGGGATTTCATTGAATCTTAACAATTATGTACTTTTATTTTAAGATGTTAGTAAAAACAACAATATTTCTTTCAAAGGTGTGACTTTATGAAGTGTATTTTTCATTTTAACTAGTGCTATAATGATTGCCAGAAGGGAGAATTGTGTTTTGTTTTAAAATGAAAAGGTTTCAAAGTTTAAAAGCTCAGAAATGTAAGAGGAAGAGAAGGCACAATGCCAATCTTTTACTATTTTAACCCATTAAGACACAGGTAAGGTATGGCTTTATAAACCTTTCTTGAGATAAGTAAGGACATAAAAACAGAAACTAAAATGTCCTCTGCTCAGTTTGTGTTTTTCTATACAATAATAATGTTCCTTTGTATTTCATTTAGTTTGTCATTAACATATGTAGTACTTTGAATATTAGTTATTTGGTTTTCCTGCTGTGATTTGTAACATACAATTTTAGAGATGTCGCAGGTGCCTATTACCATGATCTTATTTCTTACAAAGCATTTCAGGCGTTACTAAGGAATAAGCACTTTATATCAGAAAAAAAAAAAAAAAAAGAGAAAACTGTGGAGGTAATTCCCCAGAACATCTCTTTTCAGAAAGTATTGAAACCTTTAAAAACTGTTCTGCATTGCTATTTTGGTGATTGTGCTGTTTCATTAAACTGTATTCATTCTTAATGCTTTCTTACTATGGACAGATTGTATCTCTCCTAGCATAAACAGTACATTTGAACCTGTGTGATGTCTGGGCCATGCAGAAGGCTAACTTTAAAAATTGAAGGAATTTCACAACTATGAAATAAACCCTAATTGTCTAGAACTAGATTTTGTGAGTGTCCCCCACATCTTAGCACGTCAAAAGAGCTCAAACTAACATTTCTTTTTCCCTGATTAATGTAGCAGCCAATGCATTAATAAATTACTATTTTCATTAAAATTTTAGGTGATGTTATTTAGTGAGTATTCAAGTTCTCTGTGTTTTATTCATTTTAACTGATGTATTCTGCAGGCGCCCTAAGGAAAGGCAGACCTGAGTGCCTGTATGTTTAACTCTGTCCTTTCAGGCTGAAGGTTCAGATAACAAAACTTCTTGGTTGTCACTGTTCAAAATAGGAATATTAAAAGGAAACCATTAGTGAACAACAATGCAGATTGTATTAATAGTAGGTTAAAATAACTGGCAGCAATACTAAGGCAGGTTTCTATTTGGCCATCCTGTCGAAGGAAGAAAAAAAAAGATATGGCTGTGAAATTCAGCAGGCATTGAAGATGGCTACATAAAGATACAAACATTCCTTTATGACCAAAATTTTAGGTTTGTGATCTATTTGTGCGACCTCTGTGTAGGATAACTCCATGAGTGTCTGTGTCTGACTCTCGCGCCACCCACAGACCTCCTCAGCACGATTCATACTACAAAAGATCTTGAAGTACGATAATAAACCATGTGTCAATGTTCCCATTTTGTCCTTTTTTTCTCTAAATGCTGTGAAATATTGGTGCAGAACTAAACTTTCAGGTCACGTGATAAATTTTTAGCTAGTCATCTGAAGTCAAATTCCTCCATGAGCTTTATGCTGCAGGAGCCACAGTATGTAGTTAATGGTACTTTAAGTATTCAGTCCAAATAAAATATGAGAACCCCTAGCACAGTAAATTAATGTAGTGTATAAAACACAGAATATACAGATTGTTTACTGATAGCTACTTTTTTTACAATACAGTACAAAGACCAAAATCTTGTAGCAAACAGATTAGCATAGCGGAGGTCAGCTGAGAAAGAACCCAGATGAATTTCTCTTTGAAAGAAAAAAGCAAAAATACAACGGTTACAAACGCCACAATTTAATAGATTTTATTGCTGTTGTTCACTTGGATATAACTGAATTTTTACTCTGGAAATGAGAACAGTTTTTTAGTTGCATAGAGAGAACGTAGGAAATTGAGAGCATATTTCAAGCCAGACCCTTTCAGGATATGGAGCTGACAGGAATGTATGAAAATGCATTTCAGTGTTTAGCTTATATTCCAGAACTGCTACATTCTTTTTTTAAAAACACAGAAGTTCTCATATATATATATGTGTATATGTATATGTGTGTGTATATATATATATATATATATATATATATAGGAACTCCTCAACCTAAACTTTGTGTCTTCAATGCTTTATTTTGTTAGAAATGTATAAGTTGGCAGAGGTCCTAAGACATGCTGAAATGTATAAGAGTGTCTTCAATAGAAGTTTACTTCTCTAACTTCTAATGCTTTGTTAAGAAACAGGAAATGCCCTCCACTATGTGGACCTTGCAGATGCAAGTAATTCAGTACTGTGGCTTCTCTCATTCTTTTTTTAATACTGTTTAATCCACTGACTCCAGTGGATACTCCTGATTCATATCACTATTAATGAACCAGTGCTGAAAACTTAGCACTCCTGAGAGCACATACTGTCTGTCTGGCCAGTCACTTAGGACAAAGTGAATTGTGTTCTGTGCTTCAGTTCAACCTCATACTTAAGTTTATGCATAACTTACAAGGTGCTTAAATTATTCTTTTAATAGATGTATGTAAGCAGGGACAAAAGATTATGGTGAGAGTGATTCAAGAAATAGTATTAAGGATGGAATGCCATGAGCTGCTGATGGAAAATAGATACATTCTGATGTTGCAAAGGCCTTTGCAGAAGAGCAGATTGTGTTATAGGTAGAAAGATTTCCTCCTTCAAATGAAGTGCCTCTTTTAAGAACAAGATCATTAATAATTCTCTGTCAATATAACAAAAACATTCACTAAGATTTTTTCATTTCAAGATAATTTCCTTGTTTTATTTTGTGCAAGCATATATTACCCTAATTTCTGCTTTCAAGGGGATAGTTATTTGCTGTTCAACTATTTTTTTCCTTTGCAGTTTTTGCTGATGTTGTATTTTGACTTCTGCTCATGTGACAATCTTAACTTATGCAACTGTTGAGCCATTTGAGATAGGACATTTTTTAACTACACCTGCTAAACACTTCTAGACTGTTTTGACATGAAAAATACCTGTCTGTTGTCATCAACGGGTATTTTCTTTTGTTATTGATGGAGAAGCAGTATCAGTACCTAATGAGGTTGTCACACAGCTTTCTAATATCATTCTCCTCATACTGCTTTCTTCAGATAGCTTCACAAATCTAGAAAAATATCTTCAGCAAGGGAATTTTCCTTGACAATGGAATTATTTTGGGGTGGTTGTGTTTTCTTCTTATTAATATTTTTTTTTTCCTTGCTTCTGTGATTTGAAACCTGGAATACCTCAACCTGGGGTGCCAAAATAACAGTGCCATTGAAAAAGATGGTTTTAATATTTAAATTTGGTTACCATCTTTCTCCAAGACCTGTAGTTGGCAACATATTTCTTAGGTCACCAAGCTATATAAAGCCTGAAATACTTTCTTAAATCAGTAATCACATGCTTTAAAGACATTTGGTGGAATGTGGCCTTACCTTTTAGATGATAAGTGTGAAAATAATGAAATCCAAAGTGTCCTGTTATGTAGAATTTCTTCAGGAAATCATTCATCCACTGAAAATATCACAGCTGCTAGTATCAAGGGGAGAAGGAATATAATTCATTCATTGGGAACAGTTGTGTCTGTATTGCCTAGACTGTCAGGTCAAGTTCCTTTATGAGAATTTTACAATAATACTTGTTTTCTTCCAGTGGAGCTTCAGGGTTAAGTTCTGGGACCAAATACCACCATCCTTCTTCAAAAACTCTTAATCATGAGTGGCTTGTGTCCTATTAAAAATTTTCAAAACATAATTTCTAATAGTAATGTTTCATAAAAGTATTGGCAGCTTCTCTCTGAGAAAGACACCTAACTGAGACTCACAATTTGTTGAAACTATGAAACTCCTGTAGTTCCATTAGTTTGTTGCCATGGCATTCTGCTTTGTGTCATTGCCCGCAACCAAACTAAGATGCATTGATGGATTATTTTAATTCAGACTGTCCATGGTGTAAATGATTGCTTTACTAAAAGAAGGAATATTATTAAACACAACTTAATACCTTAGAGAGCCATTGTTCACAAAACATTTTTAATATTTTTATAAAGTTTAGGATTTTTAAAAAGCAGTATGTTTTCCTAGTGAAAGAAGTTGTCTTTCTAACAAACCTGAGATATTTATCCAGAGGACTTAAAATATTATGAGTATGTATTACAATATTGTAAATATAAGCTTTAAGTCTATGTTATAATGCTGCTAATACAAAAAGTTGTCTGTAAGTAAGAAAAGGTAAATCTCAATAAACCATAGTATTAAATTTGCAAAATAAAACAAATAAAAGATTGGCAAAAGCTTCCTGGTGAAATATATAGACCAAAGTTCTTTATATCTGGGAAGAATCACTGCTCGTTTTATAACAAGAGGTTACCAAGTGTGACAATTTAAACAACATTTGCTAAAGGTGTTTTATACAGGAACACTTGCAGTTAAAATAATTTCAGTGCAGTTGTTGTTTGTATCTGCCTTCCCTAGAAACTTGGATCTTTTCATGATCCAGGATCATTCATGTAAATCTGAATGGCATACATTGAAATATACAGCTACAGTGAAGTTACTTAGATCTGAACCAAGAGAAAATTAACCTCTTCATTCAAACTAAAGAAAAAATTTTGTAATGTTGAACTGTATTTTTTATTTTGGTTGGCAGTGCCTTAACTCCAGTCAGATCTAGGCTGACTTCCATTGACAGAAATGCATTCTATCCTGTCAGTCATCCATTTGTGGTGAATTTAGGGTACCCTAAATTTGCACAGTCTCCTTTGTGAGCTGATGAGAGCAAATACTGACAAGGCATCTCTTAGGCTCAAAATATGAACCTCTGTGGAACTTGCACTAAAAGGCTCCGTTCTAGGAGCTGTGAGCCATTACTGCAATATTTCTGTTGTCTGGTTACCAGCGTGAGAAGCAAGCCATACCATATTACTACTGAGAAGAAATTCTGAGTGGGTTTTTAGAAACAGTTCCACAATACTCATGAAAATGGGATACCTTGCACTCATTACCAATTATGTGTTCAAGAGGGGAAACTGCAGTAGAAAGATACAGTTTACAATGTTCATGTAGTCATGACCAAGCTTGGTGAGCATTGCTTGTACTCTTTGAAGCGAATTAAAATTGAGGGAGGGAGGCGAAAGGGGAGGGAAGAGTTTTACGCTAATTTTTTTCTGGGCAGGAGGTAGGTTACGTGGGACTAATTAGACATTACCTTTTTTTTTTTTTCTTTTATATAATGATAGTCATCACTCTGGATCATGAGCTTTTTCCATTTTTCCTTTTAAAACCTTGCTTTTTGGAATCCCATTGAGATCAGCCCAATTTCCTTCTTTAACATCTGTGAAAGATCATTAAGAGCTAATAAAGATTTGAAAAATATGATTGAGCTAATGTGAGATCATCAATGAACTAGTTTGGACTCATTGAGACACAACGGATGTGAAGGACAGTCTCGGAAACACAGCTGGTAGTTAAAGGTTTTGCAAACATAGATTGGCTTATTTTGTTTGGCAGGAAAAATTACAGAGATTTTGAAGTACAAAGCTGCTTTTTCGCTGTATACCATTTGCAGACCAGTTTCAGGGACGTCATATAGGTGAGAATTGTGGAGACTTGGAGTGTTAGTGATAAGCTTTCAGGTAAAAGAAACTAACATGCTGACAGCAATCTGGTCTACATGTGTAATGAGGGGAAATGTTTATGCTATTCTCTCTCACAGTTGTCCTTATGGGTTTGCAAAAGTCTCTGGCTCTTATTTTGTGTTGCATACCTATGTGGCTATTGTCTTCATAGCGCATCTGTTGTCAGCCCTAATTCCTTTACCCAAGGGGAAATGTTTCTCCAGTGTTTCCTAGTGGGAGAAAAGACATCTCAAGCTCTGTGCCACTGAATGGAGTCAGTCTGAATGTTTCACATACCATCTTTTTGTATCTTTTTGGTTTTATTTTTCCTCAGAGGTCTCATTAGTTTATTAGAAACTGAGAAAGCAATTTTTACTGGTTTTGCCATGTCAGTCTTGAGCAGAAAAGATCTTTTTCTGCTTTTTCTGATTACTGAAACCAATACTGTCATTAACATTTGTGCCAGTTAGTTAACTATGATTATAGCTGATAAGATGTAGGCATAATAGTGTATATGAAGCAACAGATTTATGGTGATTTATGTCACCTGTGATTCTGGCCTTTAAACTGTTCATTACTTTTATTAACCTGTTGGGTACACGAAGATGGGAAAGCTGAGTCCATTCCAACAGACTGGTTTCTCTGTTTTCTGTGCACCATATTTTTCAGTCTCAGTTAACAGATGTTTATTTACACGTATTAAAGACTCAGATGGAACTAATTTTTGGGATTGCAGTTGAATTACTGGGGACTACACTGTTATACATGGCAAAAGAAAGGACCCTTGCCTGTTCAGTAATGTTTCTGGAGCCCTAAGGCTGCTGGCTCAGTTCATGATGTATTGTACTGCTAGTGTTTCAGCACTCTCAGGGGATTGCTGGTCCTACTATAAGGTCAGGAGTTAACTACTTGTATTTTAGCAGTGTACTGATGTCAATATGGCTCCTATGGAAACCTTACTTGACGTCATTTTTGGATCTTTGCTACTGTAGCCAAGCTTTTGTAAAAGTCAATAAGAACATTAGATTGTTGTCTGTATTATTACCTGCCACTTCCTGCCAGCAATCTACCAATTCATTAGCAGAGAGTTTTGGAAATCTCACTTGATTATTTATGCAGTCAATAGCAAGGCTTGTCTGCATTCATAATTGTTTGATTTTATGGCCTCTTCTTTAAACAAACATTGTCTATGGTAATGCGATGCCCTGATGGATGGGAAAGGTTTTGTCTGTGAATATCATTTAGATAATTAAAAATGACAGATGAAATCGCCTGCTGTCTTGACCTGTACTTTGTTCCCTCAGTGATGCTGAAGAGATGCTGATTGCTGTCAATCAAAACCCATTGGAGGTTTGTAAATTCTGGCTGCTGTGAACTCTGACCTCCAGTGTTGATCTGAAATAGATAATAACCTTGAAATTCTATTAGAATTTAAAAACTGTTTCACCAAAGGGGCATAATATATATTTTTTTCTCTAGAACATGGTTACTGACTGTCATTGTTTACTCCACAGAATCTAGGAAAAAAAAGTAAATGTATTGTGTTTAATAAAACTTAATAGTGCAAATCAGAACTAAAATCTTACGAAATAAAATCACCTCTCCTTCTTGTTTCTGTTTCAAAGCTGCAAATTCTTTCCAGAAAAAAATTCAATTTCATACTGCATAAAGGTGTCCAAATAATGTTTTGATTCCATGTATTGATTCTAAGGCTTATGATGTTCTCCTGACTTAATGACGTATTCTGACTGTCCATCTCTCTCTTTTTCTTGTTTCATCTATGATTAGTCTTTGAGACAACCTTTTTTTTTTTTAACAATATTTCTTTTCTTAAGAACCAATGGGAAAAACACCAGCTAGAATATTAAACATGCAGAAAGCCCAGGCAGAATTGCACAAAGTTCTGAACCAACAGTTGCCTCGAAAGTTGGGTCAGGAGATCAGGTGCATAAAGGGCAGTCATCAAGAGATTTTTTTTTTTTTTTTTTTCATTACAGAGAAACTTCTGGGGTAATACCAAGTTGTATTGTTTGGTTTGAGATTTGGGGCTAGATTTGTTTTGGTTTGTTTTTGATGGAACAAGGGGTTAAAAGCATATTGAGATGATATTTTGGTATAATAAGGTTTTAGTTTTAATTTTAGAATTGCTGGGAATAGTAATTGGCAAACCTGGGGAAATTAAACATTCAGGTTTTACACAATTGTCTTAATAAGGAGCACCAAATAAAAATGGAATAAGTACTTTAGGATTTAGTCATTTTTATTTAGTCATTACAATAGGAAATTATAATTAGGAGACTCCAGCTAGTTCTTAAGTACACATTCTTAATGGGATGGATGTACTTACTCAATTTGGTACAGCAAGAGAGGCAACTAAACATGATGTCTGAGAAGGTAGTTGACAAAATTGCTTCCTTGATCTTTGGAACTTAATGTGAAATTCCAGTAGGGTTTATTTAATAACTAACATTTTCTGTAACAGTTTTGGCTTGGTGCATTAAAAATAATTTAGACAATTTTTCAAAGGTGAAGCAAAAAAAAATCCCATTTAGATATTGTGTCCATAATGAATTGTAAAGGACACAACTTACATCTAGAAACCAATTTAGGTACAATTCTGATTTTCTTTTGGGTGAGCATATCATTTCTTCCCTAAACTGAAGCCAGTGAATATGTGACCATTTTAATTTTCTGACTTCCATTTGTTAAAAAAAAATGGATGGGGGAAGTTAGTGTCTATATAAATAAGTGACAAAATACTTCCAACTCGAGTAGATGTGTTTT
The DNA here is from genome assembly GCF_012275295.1 of Melopsittacus undulatus. Lineage (NCBI taxonomy): Eukaryota > Metazoa > Chordata > Aves > Psittaciformes > Psittaculidae > Melopsittacus > Melopsittacus undulatus. The sequence continues at coordinate 39,514,226 of NC_047530.1, read as the reverse complement.
GCAAGCTTTTCACATGTCTCTAATAAGGCAATTAAGTTTCTGTCCCTGAAAACCCTTCTATTAGTCTTTGGGTTTTTTAAGCAGATTGTGAATCACAGCAAACTGGCAAGTGGATTCGTTAACTGGACAATTGTGAACAATAGAAGCCGTGGGGGGCTTTCTTGCAACTTTCATTTTCTGAAGTGTTCAAGGTGTTCCTTTAATTAATTATTTTTATTTTTTTTTAAGCTCTTGTGTAGAAAGATCTCTTTTTAACTTTGATTAAATGGATTCTTTGAATATGTTTACAGGGTTTTTTGTTAACAATCTTAGTAGTAATATAGGATTAGTTGAAAATAAATTAAGAAAAACATGAGAGAGAAGGTGAGACTTGGTGAATGGAAAATAGTTCATTTCAAGAAATCTCAGGCACTGTTGTACCCTGAATTTAGATACGTTGGAAGTTAGGTTTGGATTTATTAGCATACTCCTAGAAGAGATATCTATTTGCAAGTAAGTTTATTTTACCAGTTGGATCCTGGCTATGATTTACAATATCTGCTTCTCTATAAACACGCCTGTGGTTTAAATAAGTGCTGATTTTGTGAGATTTGTGGTAAAGGTGTAGTGGAGTAAATCTGTAAAATATTACAAGTAATTTGCCACTGAATGTATCCCATCCATTTTTTGGAAATGGGATTTTATTGCTGAAGTGTCATTCCTAGACATAGCAAGAAAATGTTGGCTGTTGATTTTGAGGAGATTAAGGTGGTCTAAAATTACTGAATCTGATTTAATGTGCATAGACTGAGCATCTATGAGTCTAAAGTGAGATTTCTTTTAATTCAAAAGGGCTCCCGAGGTTATTATTTTGCTACAATATGAAAATGAATTGTGACAATACAGACCTGATTACAAGCTTCCCAGGCTGTCCCACTGTGACAATTAGCTCCCAATTGTTAAACCATTTGTTTATTAGAACATTAAGAGCTGGTGCTCTCTTGACTTGCAACTGGAAATGGATTACTACCAATGTTGGTTATGAACACAAAGGACTCTGAATAAAGTGTTATATTGGAAAAGAATAACCACACATTTCAAGCTAATTTAATTGAGTCACCTCTAGTATACTCTGAGAGAGTTATTAAAAAGACATCTGTAACAAGTGGTTCACTTCGTCTAATAGAAATTTGTTTTGAATGTTTATAAAACTTCAAGCAATTCTCTAGAGACCATGAAGTAGTAGGCAACATAATAAAATGATCCAGGAATTAAAAAGATGTTTGCTAACTCTCTATGACTTTTAGAACATGCACAGTTAAATCACATTCTACACAACTGAGAAAGTAATACAGGTATTCTGTGCATAGATGTCCACATCTGTATCTGCTTGGTTAAGCTGCAGCTATAGTTTGTGGGAGTATTTTAATATAAAGTATCCCTGGGATAATTAATCACTTGGACACTTTATGAATAAAATGAAAACATGCTAGCTTCTACAAGAGAGTATTTTGCTGGGAAACAATTATCAGTCTTGGGGCAGAAATTCTATTCAGAAAAAGTCAATGCTCCCTTTTTATATACCTGTGATTTCACAACTTTAAGAGAGTAGTATACAGAACAACTTCATTTTGTTGATAAACTGCTGATAACTGAAAAGGTTTCCAAGACATGGTAACAAGCATTTTAAAAGATACTTTATTGTTTTGATATTTTTTTAAAACAGTTATATGTTACTAATTTATAGATCAAGGAATAAAATGCAAAAATAAGCTTATAACATACTTTAGTGTGATCTACATCCTTTAGGAAAAACAGCCTTTGTTATGGGAAGGGATGGTGGGTAAAAAGAACAAGATCATATTTACTCTTAAAAGCAACATTAGTATGGTTATAAAGAGATAGACCTGAAACTTCATGAAGCTAAAAATACTTGTGTATGTGTGTCATTACCATCTTTGCTGCTTTGTGATGAATGCATCAAAAGACTAGGTATAAATAATATTTCAGGGTATATTAGATAAAAGCTTACTTTATGTCCATTGTTTTTTTTTTACTTAAAGAAAACACCAAACACACAGTAAAGTAAGCACCAAACACACAGTAAAGTAAGCATGCAGTGGAAATGTTCCTAAATATGTTTTCTTTTTAGGAGCATTCAAAACCCCATGTGAAAGCTGCAGTGTATTTTATTATTTGCACATTCTTCGTTCTCTTCTTCTTGAAGTCCGTGAGAAAGTAGCAATCATTAAAATTGTTGTTTCTGTTCATGGTACGCATACAGACAGTGTGCTAGGCACTGTACATAAAAATTTAAAGAAAAATGCACTATCTCTTTGAAGGAACTGAATTCATATGCCCTTAAATGAAGAATTAATAGCTTACAGTACCTGAGATATAAGGGTTGCTGGTTGATTCTAAGCTGGTGTATTGTGAATTTATTTCATAATTTAGGCCCTGAAAAATACAACAACACAATGCATCACTGATACAAGAGTGATAGATTTAGAAAATGTTTAGCGTGAGTATTCCGCCTAGACCAGTAGGAACACCTGCTTCTATTATTCAATCACTGATAAAATGGTAAATAGCTTATGTCAGTCATGCAGCTTGCATAAAGCTACATACTTTGCCTGTAGGTTTGGCCTTTTTTTTTCTTTTTTTTTTTTTACTTCTACATGTTTTGTATTCAATTTATTTCTTTGTTAACTGACACCTTAGAACTATGGGATCATAAATGGACACTGACATTATTTTTATCTTTATTCATGTTATCTGGTCTTGCAAATGCAGTTCTGCATGTCATACCTGGAAAAGAAAAAAGCATGATAAAGCTTTTATAAACTGTTGCTTTTTAAATCCCTACAGTCTATTTGGTCCCACTTTTTTTTAACCAATAAGCTGCTGTGCTTTCCATCAAATCTGTCAGAATGGGAACTTCAGTATTTGTATCTTCCCACATACTTCTTGCTCCCAATTTCACTAACCGTTATACAAATAGGAGAAATAATGACACTGTAACATGATTTTTATTCTATCATGTAATGATAATCGTGATTGTTTTAGTGTACTACCCAAAATAATATTCACCAGGGTAAAGATGACTTCATCTGTACTTGGAGAATAAACTTTTTTCAGTGATAGATTCTAGACAAGACAGTTGTAAAGACTAGAGCGTCTAAAAAAACTGGGAACTTTTCACAAAAGAGTTTCTTTCTAGGTTTTGTAGGTCTTTTCTAAGTCTGTTGTATTACTGCTCTCTCAGAATCGCAAGGGTATTTCATTTTAGCTGAGTGGTAATAAATAATTAAATTATCCCTAGATGATACTAGATAATTCCCATGATGGCTGGCTGCCATCGTGTATGCCATGTCTGGCAATATCATATTTTTTGAAGGAAGCAGTGGGAGCAGTGCTTTTAAGACAGACCCTGACTTGAGTGCTTTCAATACCTGCTTGTAATACCTGAATAGTAAGTACTTGCCACTGCCCATACTTAGAAGGCCTAAAAATTCTTGTTATAGGTTTTGCTTCAGTACTTCTGTTGTTTGAAAGACAGAATGAATATTCTTTAGCAGAGCTTAATCCCCATGGCTGAAGAAGTCTTTCCCCCACCACTCCCCCTACTGAATTTCCATTCTCTTTGTCCAAAATATATATTTTTGTAGAAAAAATGGTCCATTACCTTGTAACCTGTGCTGCTGGCAATTATATGGTAGGCTGTTGAAATACTGGTAGAACAGATCTATAAATTCTGAGGCGAACTGATGGAGAGTAGTGCCCAAATTTCATCAAGTATTTGTCACTATTCTGTTCCAGAGCAATTCAAAATATTTATCAGTGCTCATTCTAATAAGAGACTAAGGCTGTAACACCATTAAATCAACAGCATCAACTGAACATGCTACAGTGGGAACCCTGATAACAGACAGCCCATCTGGGTAAAGGACAAATGAAGTTCAAGTAGAAGTAGACCATAGCAAACAGCTTTCAATCTGCTCTTCCCTAGAGCAGCAACTATCTCCTCTTGTCAGCAATGTAGTTAATCCTTCAGCTCAAGACATTCTCCCAAGTTCAAGTGTTGGCATTTCAACCCTTTTGGTATGCAAACTTGCATGTTATTGCATGCAATTGAATTTGCTATATTTTTTTTTCCTACTAAAAGAAAGGCCAGCTATCTTAAAAACTACTATTAAAAGAATAGTAACTGAGTTAGAAAGTCAGTTACCATCAGCTAAAGCAATATTGGATTTATGGTTTTCTGCACAACCCAATTTGTTCCTCTTAGAGTTATGTCTTATGATAAGGTCTTCAGCCACATGATCACATACTTTTGTACTCGAGTTCTTGGCATTATCAAATATGCACATAAGACAAGGTCCTGAAGAGGAGTTGTGGCTGTGTAGAAAGTAACACATTTAGGGGATTTTTTAAAGTATTATTATTTTTAATTATTACTAATAGAATTACATAGAGGAAAAAAAAAGATGGAGTTTCAGTAAAAAAAAGATTGGTCTTATGAATGACAAAAGTTCACATGGCACCAGAGACCCAAGTTTGAGCCACGTCTGCCTATTTTTTATACAATGCTGAGTTATTTAAACTGAAATCTTGGCAGGAGTCCACTAATTGTACATTCCTCAATTCCTTGACATCAGTTCAAGGTTGCAGAGGTAGCTATGGAAGAGATCAGAGTATACACAGCTGCACTGTATGAGAGTTCATCCTAGGAAGTGCTGGTTAGTAGGGCACTGCACTCAACTCTAGACCTAACACTTAGAACTAATGCAGTTCTATGTTCCAGTGCTGGCTGTGCTACCTATTAACTTTTTGACCTCTGGGAAGTCTCTTTGTCTTGATTTCCCCACCTGTAAAATGAAGATAATAACACTCTCATCTCATAGTGGAGGTGAATTTATTAATGTTTACGAGGCATGAAGATTCTGTGGTGATGAGCACTCTAGAAACACCATGAGGAAATAAACAATTCTGCATTCACTGCAGGCATTTGATGGTGTGCAGTAAATAAAGCAGGGACCAGTAATAGCATGTTAAGGATAGAAATATTGAAGAGCTGTCTCTTTCTCTGAGCAGTATTTATCTTGGGCTTCAAGCAAGGCAGGGGGCTGCTGTGGAAAAATTACTATATGGTCCTTTAATTAAAATTTGTGTCATTATGATTATGTATGGGGAGAGGGGAAAGGTCAACTTTTCCCAAGCGACGTTAATTTTGGCATTTTGTAGCTTTTGGGGACTAGAATTTCTCACTTAAATAGTATTTTTTAATTCTTTTGTTGAGTCTAATGACTCTCAATACATACAGGAGAGAAGGAAACAGACTAGCTCTGTCCCATACAAATGTTAATATGGTAGATGCTCGATGAGGAAAAACAACCAGACTTGAAGGTGACTGACCTGAAGGTGACTGTAGCTGGCAATCAGTTATAGCATAGAGGTAAACACAGGGAAGCACAGTGGCTACTCAGTTTTGTGATTATATATTTTAAACAAACAAGCAAATAAAAACCCCGATTTATGACTCTTGGTTTCTTACAGTGCTTATGATAGTCAGCGTACAACCAACACCCTCAACTTTTTTGTCCCAGTCTTTTCTTGCAGTTGCATTCCATCCTTCTCTCTTTAAATCAATAACACACTATATTTCATTCTCTCAAACCATAGCTCCTTCCTGCATTTGCTGTAGCCTAGTCTTCAGAGGCTGATTGGAAATCAGCTCAATCTGAAATCAGGAAGGGTTGAGTCATAGTTCACTTGGTTCCAGCTACAAATGTCACTCGGCGATCACTTTTCCTGTCTCAGTGGTAGAAAATGAAATATGTAGAAACTCACCTTACTTCCATGTGCTTGTAGAGATGAGATAGGAAAAAAATTGCTGTGTTTCCTGCCTGTTCCTGGCAGAGATTTACAGCTCAAAATGTAATTGCAATCAATTACGCCTTTAGTTTTTCTAAAAAATTTAATTCAGGGAGTTTGGGTCAGCGATATGTTTGCATCATGTTGTGTGTCTGCAATGATTTTCAGCATACAAAAAAAGACGTCCACTAGTGCTGATACTGAACATTTATATGTCTTCTGCTTATTAAGCATTTAGTTGATGAGGAAGGGTTGCCTAGTCTTCATTCAGTAGTGTCTGCCAGAAGCACAAATGAGTAAATCCCAAACTAGAGGAGGAAACACATACTCTGTGAAGAAACTCTTTCCAGGTCCTTTCTATGAAAAAGGTATTTGCTATATATTGATCTAAACCTCATGTTTATAACTGTCCAAAACAGAGCAAGTAACTGTATTTTGTCATACTCTTATTTATCTCTTTGTCAGTGTTTCATGGGTTTGGAAATCGTACTTGAACTGAATCAGCTGGAACGAATAGGAGTTTTAATTGTAGTTTAGTATAGTTCTAGCAACAGAACTGTAGTCCTGTCTGAAGTTCTGCAAATGAAGTATCATTCTGATGATGCTTTTACTTGCTAATGGTTGTTGTGTTATGAGGGAGCAGGGATGACTTGTTAAATCATCTCCTGGAAGAGTAGTTACAAAAGCCCTGCTAGAACTTACCTGCCATTGTCACGGCCATCCTTTTGTTAGCCTAGTAAAAGACACACACAGTATGGATAAGGGTATGAGAATACTACTCTGCTCTTTCTTACTACTATAGAGGCTATCAGAAGAAATGTGGCTGTAGGTAGTCGCTAGAGAATACAGTGTTCTAGGTTTCAAACATATACAAGTGCATATTAAATATTTTTTAATTATTTTTAGTCAAGCTTTCTAAAAAAGACATAGCTCTTGTATTCCCTACTATATCTGGGGTAACCTGACTCTGTCTGACTTAATTTTTCAATCACTTCTTCTAAAGTGTGTTTTCAACTCTTAACACAATATAGACCTTAGATTAGACACTTGTTTTGGTAGTCTATGAGTGGAACTCTACCCCCTGCAGCTTCCCTGCTGGAGCTAACTGCAAAGACTAAACCAGCATCTGAAAATAATCACAGAAACTAAATCATATTATGCAGAGGCTAGCCACTTTTTGCAGGCTCAACCATTTGTGTTGCTAGCCCCAAGTATCTTAAATATCATAATAACTGATGATCTCATATTGTTGGCAGCATTGGTTACTGTCTTCAGAAACCAAAATACTGAAGCCAGAGCACTGAAAGTGAGTGAGTGCGAACATCAACCACTTGATCACAAATGTGCTTAGCCATGAAAGATATATTCAGGATCAAACACCTTAGGACAAAAAATCTTTATAATTTAATCATTGTTCTTGATTCTGCTGTCTGCTTGTTAATTGCTGCACAGCTCTTATATCGTCTGACCAAAAGGCCACCCTGTGCTCCTTTAGCAGTCTCACCTTATAGAACAAAATCAGGGCAATTAGACAATCTTCTAAAAGTATAACTCATTTCATGATATACGAAAGGCATGCTTATATTCTCTGGCAAACCATAAGCAATGAAAGTCTCCAAAATGTATCCCCCTTGATAAGAACATCATGTGCTGTACAATTTCATGAGCTGTGCCTTACCTTTGTCCTGTGGAATGCATGTGAAATGCTCCAGAAATAATATCCAAACTGATGTATCTGTTCCTTTTAGCGGTTTGTAACTGTTATGAAATGACACAATCCCATACACTAGCTGCAGAAGCCTCTAAATTGCAAGCTAATAGAATCCACTGAAAAAAGTCCTAAAACCCAACTTGAACAGCTTGACACTAACTGCATCTGTGGTTCCTTGAACTCTCTTATTCTGTCAACTCCTTTCTGATATTTAGAAGTCTATTTGAAATCAGATGGGACTTCATTCTCAAAGTCCAGATTATCAGTTAAAGAGCACATTTGAATCCTCTGTTTTATCCTCTGCCAAGATCATTTCAATTTCCCTGAGGCATGCATCAAATGCGGTTATCTAAGTAATAGGAGATGAGATCATGTCATTCCTGATCTCAGGTTTCTAGACAACACCCACACTCTGGGACAGCAAAAGCTCACTATAGTGAAACCTTCAACCAAATATTTACACAGAATGTTTACATACGCATGGGAGCTTTGACGCTGCTCGGGTATTCTCCTATCCAGGGAATCACCTTGTTTTTATAAGCTGACACTATTTACATGACTCTCAAGTCAGCTCAAATTCCTGATACTTCAGTGTTTGCTTGAAACATTTCACAAAGGGTTGTGATTCTCCCCATCTTTACATTACTTCACTTACTGCTCTGTGACACTATGCACAGAGAGAGTTTACACACAGAGAAATCATTGCCTTTGCTTCTGTAAATTTCTTGGATCAGGCTGTCTATTCATCAGATGCTACAGTGACAGTTGTCTCTGAATTATCAATACCTGATGTTCTCAGACATCCCCCCTCTGTGTACTCAGCTGAGTTTAGATGAGTACACTATTACACACACACTTTATGTAAATAAAATGAAAATGTTAGATCTCAAAACCAAAACTGAATCATAATCCTATACTGTTAGAAATTAGTCTAGGGCATTTATTTGGCAGTGGTTCTTAACAAATCCATTTAAGCTGAGGTACAAATGTATTTGCCATTGTTGGTACTGTATTTAATCTTTAATCTGTTTTCTAATTCAAAGAGACCTCTATGTTCGTCTGTTCTAAAACAATCCCCCCAAGTCAGTAACTAAAGCTCATATATTTCTTCATGAAATCATTATTTTAGATTTGCACTTTGGAAGTCTGTTTTCAATGCATGCCAAAAATAAGAACCTTCAAGACAAGATGTCTTGTAGTTTTTATGCAGGACTGAGGGTGGGTTTTGTTGTGTTTGCTGTTGCCTGTAAATTTTGTGATTGATGGTGTTTCAGCTCAATATATACTTGTTCCTGTTACATGTCAATTTTGGATATAAACTTGTTCTAAAAAGTGAAAAAGATGGAGGGAAAGGTTTATGTGCCTGTTTGGTCATATTCATTTAGTGTTTGGAAGGTTTAATCACATCAGAATGAGACTTCCCATGTCCTCAGCCCTGTGCTATTCACAAAGCTCAATTGCCCATAGCTTTGCGCATTATGCTTTGTGGCAAGGCAGGTAATTCACCACAGGTCTGTCTGAATTTATGCTTAGTATTTTGTTGAGCTCTGACTTGACTGTCTCCGCTTAGGTAGACTTTCATTTAATCAGAAAATAAGTTGACATTTCTGCAACTGAAAAATAGTTTGTGGTAATTTCTGTAGGGAGTTTTTCAGCCTTTGTGAGTCTTTTTCATTTGCCACATTGCTGGAACATATGGGATTTTGTTGTTTGCATTCACACCCCTGTAAAATGGTCAGCCAATGTCAATTCCAAGGCATTGGGTGCTGCATTCTCCCCACCTGCAGCTACTTCCCTGAGTCCTAGGAGACTTCCAGCATAGAGCTGCTCTTGTGGGGGGCTCTCAGCTGAGCACATATCCACTAATTAAGGCTTATTCTTGAAATGGTGGTTTGTCACTCAGAGTTGACATAGCCCTCTGAAACTTCCCTGTCCTTTAAATGCTGCCTTACTACCTCCTGTGGCTCTGAATGAAAGGTGAGTGTTAAAAAACTTTTCTGGCTGATCCTGACATTTTGCAGTTTCAAATACTGGGGTGTCTTTGCTACCTTTAAAGCAGTTTCTCTGATAAAGGACTTACCCCTGAATTTTTGTCTTTTCTCCTCCAACATAATCTTAAGAGTGGCTTCTACCCAATGCCGTGATGTGGTGATGATGTAATGACAGCATGATATGTTTGAAATGTTTGGCTCTGATGCCATTGGAGGCTCTTTGCCTTGGATTTTCTGATCCCATCTAGACCTCTTGGCTTTCAGAAATGTTTAGCCAATAGAAATTTTAGAAGCAGGTAGGCCAATCTGATTGTGGTTCTGTGTGCTAAACCTAACCACAAAATCCAAAGAACTGGATAATTTTTGTTTTAAATTGTGAAGAAAAGTGAACACACAATGTTGAAAGTGTAAAAATAGAATTTCTGTAGGTATTTAAAAATTGCACAGATTATAATGAAAAGTATTTTGTACTGAATCCATGTGAAACTAGTATAAACTACAGAAGAATTATATTTAGTTACTCCAAAGGAAGCTGATCTGTACATTCTTGACAGGTTATAGAAAATTAAAAATAAAAAACCCACAAAAAAACCCGAATCAAAATCTGAACAAGAATGAAAAAGTAGACAGAAGGACAGGAGACTGATGAGAAAGAACTTAAGAATATCTGTGAATTGGTAATTAACGTAAAAGTGATTTAAATTTTTCAATGCTCATTGCCCTTCTCAGTGAGTAAAATAAATCATGTAGATGAAAAAAATCCAAAGACTCTTACAGGGTTACATTATTGAAATTTCTTTACAGCTCTTCAGAAGAAGAGTATAAGATTTCTAATACGCAATACTTAACTGATTGAGGAGTCTGAGAAGTATTGTACTCTGTCAGACAGTAAGTGCAACCTCTCCTGTCGTATGGAAGAATGAAATATTAGAGCTGCTCTCGGCTTAGCTTGAAATGCTGAGCACTCCCTTCAGAAAAGAACATGTTTGATGGTGATACAAGAGCCCATTGCAAGGAGTCATGGAAATGTGGGGTGCGGAGGATTTAAGAAAGTAGCCTCTTGTAGTGCACTGAAAGATGAAGCCGCATGCTTCTGCACTCTAGATCTGAGTGAGATACAATACAAAAACTACCACTGCTAAAAAAACCCCACAACAGAACAAAACAACTTAAGATAACATCAAATAGTTTAAAGTGCTTTGTTAACTGGTTCATATGTTAATTGACTGGAGAACAGATCAAGTTGTGAGGTGCAAGTTCCTCTTTCTGCTACTGTTGCAGACAAACATCAATACAGACATACAAGTTCTTAAAAAAGGCAATAACATTTTCATGCATATTCATGAACTTATTAACCCTTTACTGCTTCTATTTGTTTCTGAAGACTTTGCAAGTCTAAGCAATTAAAAAATGGTAATAAGACATACATTTGTGTGAACTTTTTTTTTTAAATTATTACAAATGTGACCAAACTCATGTAGATTTCTCATCTGTACTTGCTATGGAGTATTGTGATGCAGCCCTAAATGTTGCAGAAACAGTTTTGTTTTTATACTGTGATATTGCATTGCTTGTCTGCACATGGATGTGTTTCATACTGATTGCTCCTGATTGTCTCCACGTGTGAACACTTTTATTCTAGAACACAACTGGGTTGAAACCCAATTTTTAAACGTTAGAGGAATGAAATCCCCTTGATGAAAAATAACAGTGCCCAAGCATACAATTAATTGGGAACAGCTACTGAACTGCAGAAGGACGAACTAAGTCTGAAAAGCCTATAAACTCACATTAAAATTGTACAGAAGGACACAGCTGTTTATGTCCTGGAGAATAAAGGCACAGGCCATTTAGTTGACAGAAGTTATACAACATGTGACCAAGGAAAGTGTAAACCCATTTGATTCATCCAAACATATTTGAGAAGGAGCTGAAGCAAGGGATTGCCTGACACAGGAGAAACCCTAAATGAGATTAGTTTGCCTCTATCCTTTCCAGTGCTTTGAGTCTTGATATCTTATACTGCATGGCCAACATCATGAAAACAGAGTTTTTAAAGTATTCTTACTTTCACTTTAATTTTAATTGAGTGCTATACATGATTCTAATACAGGGAGTTCTTAATCATGAGGTGATGATCAGTTTAATTTTTACTTCTTTCTACCTCCTCAGCTTTTCTGTCAGTTTAAGTATAGCTTTTCCTTTTGACTATCCTTGCCCAAAAGTGAAAACTACTTTCTTTGTTTCTAGTTCTGTTTTGGTCTTTCTCTTGAATAGAGTTCACTAGTGGTTTGTGTGATACCTGGAAGGAAAAAAGAAAGAATGCAAGGGCATTTCTATAACTAGGAAATATGAAAGTGATTGTTCCTGTCTCCTGTACATGGGAGAAAGAGGCTGCTTCTGTTAAGGATTGGATATAGTTTTATGGCTCTGTGTAGTATAATCTTGTGCAATTACCTCAGTGTGGTTCAGAAAAATAACTCTAAATATGGCCATGTAGGGTTCCATGGCTGTTTCTCATTTATTTTGTTGAAACTTTTTTTCTTCTTAAGTTAAATAAAAGTTTTTCAGCCCAGCTAAAACACAGAATATGTGGGTCAAGGTATTACAGGTCTCAGTTCTATATCGACAGGAATCATATATTTTACTTCAGAAAATGTCAGTATTCTGCTGAAAATAGGCCAGAGTGCTACCCAGCCCAACCCAGTTTCTCCTCCTTATCCTTTTCTCTTGCCCCAGCTTTGGGATCTGCAGTGCAAATAGGAAAAAAACTGTGACAGGGTGCTCACAATTTCTGATTCATAAAGTTAAACTTATGCTTCAAGATGTGTGATGTCCCTCCAACTCATGGATCAGGATTCAGGCATTTGGATTTTTTTTTTTTTTTTTTTGCTTCATATCAGAATTCTTGTGTTTCCTGAGCAAATAATTCAGTTTCTGGCTGCACCAGTTTTCCAGTGTATTTCCATTTAGTATATGTACTTTGTGAAGGTGAAGAGCTTTTGTAACGTGCCAATGAAAGGCAGTGAGATGCTATCACTTTGAACTTGGTATAAAATCTGACCAAGATTAGAAAATGCAGTGATTGAACCACTGATGGTAAAACCTGTAAGGTAGAGCTCCCCTTACAACTTACACTTCTGGATCTGCTAGAGTCTAAAATTTTAAAGAAAGATAGTAGAACGCTTCTAAATGAAAACAGCTGAATGTGAAGGTTAATTCTGGATATTGGAACGTGGTAGTTATCCATGTAGAACAGAAACAGACAAACTGGAGCAGCAATGAGTGCTAGCCATCTTTTCCTAACTAATAAGAGCGGTGATCTGCCACCAGATCTTTTAGTTGCTGGGAAAATTCCTGGTAGCTGTGTGTGTCATTGAAGATTGCTCATGGGAAACTGTTGTCAGTAATATCTCTTGCCCATTATTTCATTTTGATATAACTTGTTTGCTAGCTTTCATTCAATAGAAAAAGTTCCATTGAAGTAAATTGAAATTTTGCCTTTGACATTTCACAATTGATTTGGTTTTGGTTTTGGTTTGTTTTTTTCCTGGAGGGAAATGGTTTGGTTTTTTTTATTGCTGAGAGCAAAATGTTTTTCATAATGGGACTTATTTGATTATTAATCCTTAAGTGAAATTAATTTGGCTAAATAAGTTATTATTTAATAATGTAATTATAAGTTTCATGGGATATCTGTTGTGGGACTCCACGGGTGAATTTTATATTGGCTGTCTTATAATAATAACAGTCTGCAAACCTTTCTGTGTATAAAATATGTGTTTCAAAATATATGTACTCTTAGAGAAACAATTTATCACTTTAAAGCTAAGACTATCATAATCTTATATCAGCTTTTAAACAGACTGTACATATCTCAGATTGAAAGCCTATGGTGTCTCCTTACAGTGTGAATTTCTGTGCCATGCATATTACAGCAGAATCCTTACTGCATGTTAAACAGAAAAATTTTTGATAAAGAAACGTCATTAGGAGCACCCCAGAATCATTTAAAGCATTGGGATTAAAAAATGCTAAATACATTTCAGTGTGAACTTCTGTATGATAAGGAACTCATCTTTAAAATGTTCATATTTATCAACGTTACCAGAAAAACGTGGCTGGATGTGAATATACCAACATATTTGTTTTCTTGCTATTAAACTAAACTGACATTCCGAAAGGACATTCTCAAAGCAACTTCTTCAGATGCTGCTAAGTTGTATTTATAATTAGTTCCTAATTTAGCTATGCAGGCAGAAGGGAGGAGGGGATCTTATGCTTTGCCAGATACGTATTTTTTTCCCTTTTAAATGTAATTATAGGAGGGTTTTTTCATTTAGACCATCTTAACAGACATCCTCTCCTCAGCTACCAGTGTGTAGTTACTGCATTTATGCATTCAACTTCTTAGTCAAGTGATGCTATTTTTTTTTCTGCTGCTGCCTGACAGCCACTAATAATAACACATGAGGACAGTCAGACAAAATGAAGACAAATGCTGCTTGTCGCAGCAGAATCATAATGTCTCCAGACTCAGTAAAGACAGTCTAACTGTATGAGGATGCTCCTTATAGCTTATTTAGGCCTGTGGTTTTTCCCTGTGGTTTTTTTTTTTATTTTTCATCTATTTTTTTTTCTTTCCCAAAAGCACAAACACTGTGCAGAAATACATTAAGGCAACATATGGGCACGTAAGTTAGCCAAAACAATGCGGAGCCATGGAGAATAGAGATTGCAATGTGCAGATGGATATTGTAAAAAATTAATGAGTGGCATAACAGATCTAAAAGGTAAATTTTAGTCATAATTCAAGTAGAAAGCATAGAAAAATGGTTAAGAATAGGGATTTACAAGATTTATAAATCACTTGGTATACAATATTGAGAATATTGTACAAATGTGTTTATTCCATTATCTGATAATCATGTTTCATCACAGCAATAATTATGTCTATGTAGATATATGTCATCAAAAGTAGATTGCTGATAAACAATAGCACTTTTCTTCTACTTGATGTAAACCCAACAGTATTAAATATCCATATTATTTCCAGTTCAATATTAGAAAATGTCAGTCATTGTGACAAGCCTGGCAAGAGCAGTGCATTGAACAGCCCTCTGTCTAGTGAAGTGCTGGTTTAGATAATAATACTTCCATGTTACATTACTTTGTTGGTAAAATCAGACTCTGTATAGAAAATGAGCAAATAGTGCTTCCCTCCTCTAAATTCACTTCTTCATAACAAAGCTGAACAGCTCCCTTGAAAAAAAAGGAATCACTTTTGCAATGGGCAACATGAACGGCTTACCTGCAACTAAAATCTGATCTGATTTTTCTTGGATGTAATTGAGGGCAGAGTTTGGTATTTAAAATAACATTTATATTATCTCTGGGACTCATGCATGTTTCTAGCTTATATTGTGTTCTTTATTAAAGGATTATATGCTATGGAAATTATTTTAATAATGCCTTTTTTTTTTTGTTCTCTTCTCTTATTATCCTATATTTTATACTTTTCCTAAAGCTAGGAGTCCATTTTCTTCAGTATTAAAAAAAAAAATACTTACAAATTTGACATGGGTACTTTCTTGAGTACACTAGATGGCTATGTGTTGATACTGATATATCCTTAACCTTTATTTCTGCACTAACCAATCTCACTGTAAAATTGTAGTAATTGCTAGTTTTAATAGGGCAAAAATGGGAGAGAGAATCCAGAAAGACAGGGAGACTATGAGCATTGCATTGAATCTGCTGTAGGTGACAGTAGTCATCAAGAACTGGGGAAGGGGACAAGAATATGCCAAAGGTAAATGTCCAATTATTTCTTTGCTTGTTTAATTAGAAGCTTTGCTGCTTATGTATAATTAAAGGTAATGAAGAGACTACTAGAACAAAAAAGGCAACTGATTCAAAGATGCTTTCCTAGATATTTTGTTTAGTAGTTTTATGCTGTCAGTTCAGCCTCAACTAGAGAAGTGAAATGTGCAGACCATGTTAGTCAAAAGGTTGCTTAAATCAAAGGTGTAGTTCTTTTATGTGGATAAAAGGTTTAAAATCATAGATAGTTCACAATTTTTCTTTCCACAGAACTACACCAGAGAGGGAAAAAAAAAGGAGATGAGAGGAAAAGCAATTGTACATCTGTGTATCTTTTATCCATGCAAAATCTGTACGAAGATAAGAAATGTACTGCTTGGAATCATATACCAATAGCCAACTATTTCAAGAATGGTCCTGTTAAGTTTAACAGGACTACTCCTTAAAATTTCTTGAGAAGCCCATCTCTCAATGATCTTAAACAGAACTGTTTATTGCAGAAATGGCTTCTCTTTAGAGGTTAGTGAAACATTCAACTGTTCCATTTCTTATGGATTTTATTATAACTTCGTTAGCAGAGGACACTTTCAGGGAGACATTTGAATGAAGTAAAGATGGAAGATGGCTTTGCGGGTGTTTGGAGGAGATGGTTTGCATGAAGTGCAGCAAGTGAAATTGTACCTGGATAATTTTGATTAATCAAAAGTGCTATGATCTGTGGGACAGGAGCAGAAGATCAATATTCCTTTATGAAGTAAGAAGCAAATATGCAAGATAATATCTAGAAAAGTACCTTGCACCCAATTTAATAAGAAAAGGGTAACAAAGAGAAAGTGGCAGTAAACATGACATTAGAGGGTACTGATGCAGGAAATGTATAATTTTAACACCATTTTTGAGTCAATAGGCAAGGTAGGTGCTGTCTATGGGACAGTAAAAGAAGGGATGACAGAAGCTGAGACACATGGCAATGGAAGCTTTGACGAAGTTCTGGTTGAGTAGATGAAGAAGAAAGGAAAGATAGCGGGAATGTTATGCAGAGAGTCTTGGCAATGTTATGCCCAGATTAGAAGTGAGGAAATGATCCACGTATTTCCATTAGAACCATTTGTGTATCTGCTTCTCATGGAGAAATAATTTTGAAGCTGTTAGCCAATTGTTTGCGTCAAGAAGAGATATCTGTCCCTTCCTAAAGCACCGTTTGAATTTCAAGGGACTTTTCCCAAACCAAACATCAGAAATGTTCTATGCTGCAAGAAAAGAATAGAAAAATAAAAGAACATTTGCATATTCAGGTGAATATTTAAAAGGAAAAAAGGCTTTTCAAAATAGGAACACTAATGTTGAATTTACAATATTAAGAAAATTATATTCATAGAAATAAAAAAGCTAAACATGCTTCAAATATATATGTCAAACATAATCTTGCCAAAATTAAGAACCATAAAAAAGGGGGTACCTGAAAAATTAAAAGGTATGTCTTTATTTTAAAGCACATGCCTTTATTTTTATTACTGTACATAGTAATGGACAACTTTTGCTATGACAGTAAGATACAGAGCTAATGATTTGCCAGTACTCCGATGTCTACAGTGGCATAACTTTGGAGGTGGGACTAAAACCTGTTTGCTAGCTATTTTAAGATGAGACAGTTCAGGAGGTGTTAGCAATTCACCTCCTAGCTCTATGTCAAGATTCTTCCTGTAAATTAAATTATTAATTGGCATGTATGTCTGTTTATTTAATGAGGAGCGTGACAGCCTTTACTGGCGCATATGTGAGAACAAAAACATCACAGTAGGAGCTTCTAAACTGCCCGGCAAGCCAAGGGGTTAAGCAGTTTGATATGCTGTATTAAAAGTAGCTGTTATTAGCAAATGTTGTCTGGCTAGTTGCAACATAAATACCAGAATGTGATATTCATATGGAAGAAAATATAGTATGTTTATGCAATTTTTATGTCTGTAGTAAAGATAAAAAGTTACTTTCCACATTCTTTAATTTCCACTTATTTGTATGAAGGCCACATTGCAGTGTTATTTTTTAGGCATTATAAAATTATATCCCATTCAAAGATCATCTCCAGCTTTGGTTATGGCTGTGTGGGGCAGGGCTGGCAAAGGGCAGAGATGATAGCAGATGGATTCTGTATTGCAGGAATGTGCATGGGTCAGAATCCTGCAGGAAAGAATATGTAGAGATCAGCAGGGTGGCCAAATTCCCCCTCTCCCACTGTTTCTCAAGAGCCAAGTAGCAACCTCCTTAGTCCTATTAGCCATTCAAAGTCAGCAATATGAATAAAAAAGTTTTCCATTTCTGAATTCTGTGACTCCAGAAAATAATGGATCTGCACAGTAGTCACACATATTCCATCTGCTTCGTTCATTAAGCTCTCTGTACAAAGTTGCTCGTGGTCATTATTGAGAATATTATATAGTGTAAGAGACACAAGATGGCAATTATATAATGTCATAAACAGAAAATGGCAATATTTTTATTGAGATTTCACCTTCTTTAACACTTTCATATTCTGGTTACGTAATGGGACTTTGGAAGCATATCTGACTTTCTTTCACATCTCAAAACTGAGAAAAAACAGGTTGTGTAAATATGTTGTAGACATTTCAACTGTTGATACACTGGTACTTCAATCTTCTGTTAGTATAAAAGATCAGATTAACTTATTTTTTTTCAGTAGCCTTTTGTGTATTCTTTATAACTAAAAAAGTTGTTGTTGTATTTGGCATGCCCAAGGAATAAGTTAAAGTGAGCACAAATGAAAAAATAGAAACGGCAAAAAAAAAACAATATACAGATCAATCAGTGTCGCAGTACCATTTTATAGTTCTGGAAGGCAAATTGAAAGATTTTTGCAGACTGGAACTATCATTTAATTATCACAGAATGGAAGCTGGTTATGAGTGTATTGTAAAATATGGCTGTAGAGGGCAGAAGCAAATATGATGGTCGGTGCTGCCTTCCAGTTCTCTTTTTCTATATTTTTCATGAAAGAAAACAAGAAAAAAATAGCTGAATGCCATTTCTATTGGGGTTTAGTATCTTGTACCTAAGTGTTTGATCAATAATAAAAAGGACATGGAGCTCTTGGAACAAGTCCAGAGGAGGGCCATGAGGATGAACAGGGGACTGGAGCACTTCCCATATGAAGACAGGCTGAGAAAGTTTTTGGGGCTGTTCAGCCTGGAGAAAAGAAGGCTGCTTGGAGACCTCATAGCAGCCTTCCAGTATCTGAAGGGGGCCTATAGGAATGCTGGTGAGGGCCTATTCATTAGGGACAAGGGGTAACAGGTTAAAACTTAAACAGGGGAAGTTTAGACTGGATATAAGGAAGAAATTCTTTCCTGTTAGGGTGGTGAGGCACTGGAGTCAGCTGCCCAGGGAGGTTGTGAATGCTCCATCCCTGGCAGTGTTCAAGGGCAGGTTGGACGAAGCTTTCTGTGGCATGCTTTAGTGTGAGGTGTCCCTGCCCATGGCAGGGGGATTGGAACTAGATGATCTTAAGGTCCTTTCCAACCCTAGCTATTCTATGATTCTGTGATTCTATGTCTTAAAATTCTGTATGTTGCTTTATACAGATTTTTACTAAAAATAAAAATACAGTTAGACCAATTATTCTGAAGAGGCACACTATGCCTTAACGAAGGAAAATGTGAAAATTAGGGTGGTTTTCAGAGAGAATTCAGTTTTCCCCATAGTTTTATCTAACAGGTTTTTGAAAACATTTAATTCTTTAAACAGGACTTATAATTATTGCATCAATGCACCATTTGTATATTAGTGATTGGCTAAAATAATTGATGGGCCTGAGCATATATATGATTTGTGTAATCTCTGCATTGTCTATACCTTAAAAGAGTTTGCCTGCTTTTTCACATTCTGCTTCAAAGGAGCCCTCTGCTGGACAGCCTGCCTTGATATATAATACTTGGTCCTATGTGCACATATGCACAAATGAACCTATATATAAATATATAGGATAGATTCCCATTACTCAGAAGTTTCTTATCATTAAAAAAAGCATAACCCACTTGGAATACAAAAATACAAAGGATGCTTTGTTTTCTTATGCTTACAGTGTAAAGTTGTTTAGTAAAACAAGCTTTGAAGTTCTGAAGAACGGGAGCATATTGTGAAACATATATTTTTGCTAAATTAGTATTATAGCTAATTTAAATAATTTCCGAGAATAAATAATTGATTTAGAAAATAGCATGTGAGTTATACATAAAATAGTGTGGATATTCTGTGTCATTCTTACTTTTCTATATTACATGCACTGTCTAAAATGCTTTAAATCTTTATTATTTCTTCTCTGCAATTTAGCTTTAATTTAGCTTTAATATGCTCTTTTTGCCACATGGTGATATTGGTAGTAGGGCTGTAAATTTCAATATAACCAATGTGAAAATGCTACACATATAATTATATCTAATAATACGGTTAAAGAAAACTGACATTTACCTATGTGATACATTAGTAGATTCACCAAGTCATTCCTTATTAGTTCAGAAAGTAGATTTCTATTTTTCTGTTTGTTTTCTTCATAAAATACTAAGCAAATGCTTTGAATTCTGGCAAGACTTGCTGATATATCTAAAGGTACAGCACTTCCAGGAGTGCTATACTGTATGGTTTAAAACTCTTTTTTCTTCTGACCTAGCACATAGTGCTGTCTTTGTTACACATTGTCAAAGTAGCACTGAAAAGTCCTTGAGCTGTTTCTGACATCAGTGTTAACTTGAGCATGTAAAAGGAGAGCAAGTCTTGAGTAGCGCTGCAATAGGTTTTTAAGCATGACCTGTACACCTAAATGTATTGTGTGTAGGCCCCAAGTTTTCATTAGGAACGTAAAGTTTTCTCTCTCATTAGGAATGTAAGATTTCTCTCTTTCTTTCCAGAAAATGTCAGTGTGGCTCAACTGAGGCCAGAGATAGATAACCAGTAATAGTTAAGGACCTGAAATGACAAGGTTGGGAAAGGTTCAGTGTCTAGTGTGACATTTTTTTAGAGGAGTTGAAATAATCATCTTCTACATGTCCACCAGAAACAAGTTCCAAGTATATTCCTGACTTGGAAAATTTAACAAATTCTTCAGGCTATGAAATGATCATACTTTTAAGTTTTACTTTACATATGTCTACATTAAAAATAACAGAAGTTCATGAAACTGCAAATTGGAATCTGGTTTCTAAAATTTTCTATTGCACACTCACCGTGATAATCTAAGCTCCCACAAACCCCAGTATACTTCTGCCTGGAATAACCACTTCCAGTGACAAGAGAATACTAGCCATGCTGTAGGATTTAATGATCTGTTTGTCTGCTACAAAGCTGACTGAGATCACAAACTAAATTCTCTGAAGTCACTGCAGCCAGCTTGCAAAAGGTAACGGCAGCTCTAAAGTATCTCATATTAGAAACAAAGATGTGAAAATGTGTGATAAAGCAGGCACACTGCATAGATTATTTCTTTTTCGATTGTAGTTTGGTTTGGGTTTTTTTTCACAAATTGATGCCTTTGTGTATTACAAACATTCATATTTAAAATTGAAGGAGAATCTTCTTTGCCAGGTTGGTTGGTTAACTGCCAAATGAGTCAAATAATATACAAATGCACCATTCTTCTTTCATGACTTTTTGGTAGAAAACGCTTTCACTGAATCTGGTTCTGCTTTTGGTTAGCAGTTATAAACATGTACATGTACTACTACCACTGTGGCTGTCTTTTACCTGCCAACAATATTACAAGCTTTACAGTAATTTATCTTCAGTTAAGAAATAAGGGTAAATTTTATTATGAATTTGCCAGTGTGGCTCCTAAAGTGGTCAGAGAGTTGATGTTGAGTGACATTACAAGCACTTATTTCACAAGGCTTAAGGGTCTGATCCAAACCCATTGAAATTAATGAAAATACTCCCATGACCTCAGCTGGCTTTGGATTAAAGGCTGTGATTGTACTGTAGCTTCTTGGAACTTCTAGTCCAGTGAACCAGGGACAGAATCCAGAAGTAATATCTATGTTTCCTACTTTTTAATGCAGAGCACAGGATCTCACACTGACTTCCTTTTCTTTTTCTTTTTTTCCCTTTTTTTTTCTTTTTAGTTTTCCTTTTCTATAAATAAAGAAGTTTAAATGAGCAATAAGGTACACCATGCAGGATATTTCTTTTGATACTTAAATTAACTTTGGGAAATTACAACATAAATTCCCCTACAGGGTTACCAAGCACTCTAATTATGATCATTTTCTGATATGTGTGGCTGGCATGTGAAATCTTTTGTATCCAGGCCCAGACAGAGTTACTGAGTGTCCAGATTCGTGACCAGGCAGATGAGTGCCTCTGCTTCCTACTACGTACAACTAAACATTCACCTACCCTAATGTTGCATTTTTGGCAATAGCCACTAGGAAATACATGGGAAAAAATATTAATCAGGCAAGCATGTAACAGCATTTTCCTCCTGGCTTTGTCTGACTGCTCTTTAATGATTTTCTGAGCCAAACAAGGTACCTGTATTTATTGTGGGGATTTAAATACTTTTTGTTGAGTTCCAGTATTTCTTTCCAAATTGTCAAGGATTTTGGCCTCTGTGTCTTGCATGGCAACAAGACCACTTGTGACTTTGTATGGTTCTACCTTGCTCCCACTTAATTTTATTTTTTTTTCAAAGTTCAAGAGATCTGTTGTATTCAGTCTTATCTCACATATAAGCTACTTCATTATTTTGAATCTTGTAATTGTGATTTTTTTATAGCATGCATGTTCAGGATTAGTTGATTATTGAATTGGTATATGCAGGAAAGCATTTTAAAGGGAAAGTAAATATTAGATTGCAGTAAGAAATCTGTAGTCTGGCAAGGCCTAGGAGTAAGAACTCCCATTCGTTTAGACTTAATTGCACTTTTAATGCCTCACTGATCACTCTTCTTTTTTCCCAAAGTCCTGATTCAAGCACTAGCATATCACAGATTGTCTTGTAGAAATTGCAGTCCATGTGATTCTGCTCATGTATCCTTCATCAGGTAAACACTGTAGCCAGCCTGTCTCTACAAAGGAAGAAGGCTGTTCTGAATAAGGCAAGTACTAAGAAAGTACAAAGGTCAGCAATAGAAATAAATAATAAATAAATAAATAAATAAACAAATAAATCTGTGCCATGACTGCTGTGCTCTGCCTTCCTGAGTGTCTGCTCTCACAGGAAGAACAAGTGTGATCCATGTTATCCTAGAAGTTCTCACTTGTTTATTGGCAGCAGAGACATTACAACTGAAAGACAATAAATGAGAGAACTAATCTGGATAGCAACTCCACATTACACCAGTCAGGATGTGTGAGCAAGGAAGCCTGCAGTCCATCTTGTTCACAGAGAGAAGGACAGGGAGTTAAAGTTTATTGATTTTTGTTGTTGTTCTGTATCGTCCATCCAGAACAGAAGCAAGAAGATTAGAGAATTTTTATTTTTTCTTTTGATATAGTCAACTCCATCAGAAATGTGACTGTTAGTGTAAAGGAGCTGGAAAAACTATGTTGTAACCATTCCAGCATTGTCCCTGCACCAGCTGAATAAATGGATTTCCAGTGCTACTTCTTACATTTTAGCCATTCTTTGATGATGATGCTGGCTCTTTTCAAAGAGCACAGAAACCATCTCTGACTCAGAAAATACTTGAATCACAGATTGCAGGGAGAGTATTCAAAGAATGTGTAGCAATACAGTCTTCCCTGTGTTTCTGCTTTTCCCCAGTGACATGGAAACAGTAAGGGGTTAGATGGGCCTATGGCCTTACTCGGGGGTTGTTCTTATGTTAGAGTATATTTCCAATCAACATAACAGCTTTAGGAGAATGAAGTAACTTTTTGTAAAAACTCCATTTCCATTTAAGCACTGAAGTAGGTGGATGGATTTTCAGTATAGTTCAGTATGAACTCTTAAAAATATTTCTTACTGAACTGAGAGGAACTGCAGGCAGAGACACGGTATTATTCCTGTAATCTGAAAATATTTTCATAGGGTTTGTATATACATCATCATGTGGTGTTTGTACATTAGCACATTGCGTGCTTCCTTCCCTTCTTGCAACTTAAATCTTGGAAATTTGCTTTAAAAGAGGATAGATGATCTTCTTAAGGGTCCTGCTTGTTTTAGGCAACAGTCCCTTCCTTTCTTGTGCCCCTTTTAAAGTTTCTGAGACTAAATCAGATGTTTGCACATATAGATGCTGAATATCTCTGTAACTGCTGTAAAAGTACTCTTAGCAATATCTCTGTAAGTCGGTTTATTTGGTATGGTTGCCTGTCCATCAGAACAGCAGAGATGCTCAGGAATTCCCCTGACACTTTTGCTTTACTCTCCCTGGAGAACCAGTCCTGTCATTGCAAACTTCTTTTTCTTCCTCATGTGAGAATAGTGGACATGAAAACAGGGTGGTCAAGGAATCATGTGACTGAATCTGAACTTTGTGCATACAGATTATGACAGAAACTAATTTAAACCAAAACCATAATGATGACAATGATTCTTCATGTGTTTATTATATGCATACTACGGTGTGTTTCACAGCATGTTTCCAAAGTGTTACTGACTTCTATAATCTCTATGCTATTCATAAGGAGAAAGAAATCTAGAAAATCCATGCTGGAGGTTTTAAGTATGCACAAAGATGCTGTTTGTGAAGTAGCAATATTTCAACTTGACTGTCACAGACAGCATATAAAGAAGTCATGAAACAACTTAAATTACAAGTGCGTGAAATTTAATGGAGAAAAAGGCTCAAACCTGTTTTAATTTTGATCTGTCTTCTTAACACAGCTCCCCCCGCATCACCTCCATGAAGGAAAGGTCCTACCCTGATTCTCTTTGGAGGGGAAGATGGCTAGAACTTTCTAGACAAAAGAGAAAGTGAAGGAAAAAAAAAATCAGAAGGAACTTAGCTCCAAAGTACATCCCTACTTGGACTAAATGGTTTTCTTCTTCATACAAAAGTAGTTCTGCTTAGATCCTGTGTCCCTGTCTTTTCAGCAATTCATGAGAATGTGGAGCTTGCAATGTGTGGTCTGTCCCTTCTCTAATGTTCTAACAACCTAGATGCTGGATGCCTAAGCACTCCTGAGACAGTCAAAAGGCCTACCTAACCTCCATACCTAGGTTCATACAAAGATTTTCTTGACCCATTTCTGTATCAAAGACACTAGAGTAACATGTTTTATTTAGCTCTTCAGTAAAACAGGCAATAAGCCTAATTTCTTTTCCAATGTCTTTTTCTGTTTTGTAACAAAATGCCTAAAAATTACCATGGGTTATATGACATCAGACTGGTGTGGAGCCACTTGCTAGATAATGATTAGTGAAAATATTGTTATTTATGTTGAAGCGAAGATTAAATGTTTTCCTGATGCAAGGGAAGCTTTTAGAACAGTTTGCCATCTCTGTATGTTACCATAACTGTACACTTTGCTGTTTCTTACATTTTTGTAAACTGCTGTAGAGTGCAGTATATTTGACCCCATGATTATGACTGAGATGCTTGGCATTAAAAATGATTTTGTTGAGAGCAGGCTGACATGCTGATAAAAATGAACTACATTCCAGACCACATTTTGGTATAGTACATATTTCAAGGCCACTTCATGCTTTGATATCACAAAAGCAAAGGTCTTTTGTGAGTGCAAGCTTAGTATCTATAGTGTCTGGGTTTTTTTTTTTTTTGCAGGAGTTACTGTTCCAAAGGCAGAGTTTTATCTAAAAATCTGCTTGTCTTATCTTAATAATAGTGTTGTCCTTTTACCCCCTCTATTTGGCTTAAGGTGTAGCAAAGATCTATATTAGTTTAATGTCTTCTCATTCAATTAAAACTGTTCAATAGTTGTTCCGTACAGTGCAGTCAGCAGCATATCTTAGAAAATGCTCCTTTGGATGGTAGAAATGTGTAATATTGAGCTGTGCAGTTTAATATATTCTTCTGAAGGAGGATCTGTGCTTTTTAGGACACAACCACTAGCTTTTATTTTAACCGCTGAGGCAAACTGAGTTCATTAGTGAGCATAATAGGATTAGACATGAAAAAAATGGACCCAAACTTTCTAATCTCATTTGAAAGGAGCCTCTCCAAAAGCAGACAAATGCTTTCTTTTTGCTGCCTTTTTTGAAGCACCATTTTGCTGAAGCTTACTCAGATTGATAGAATAAGTAAAAAGACGAGTCACATTCTGCAGAGTGACATTATGTCTGACTAAGGCAGTAAGAAGCACTTGCCTTCAATAAAAGGAAATGTATTCCACTTCCTATTAAGTTTCCCCTCTGCTTCTTATTAAGTTCAGGTAGGCGTAGTTCCTTGATATAAAAATATGTATCCAAGATTGACTTTCTCCTTTGGTTGAGGACACTAACTAAACGAAATGATCTTCAGCATTGGTGGTTGCTTATTATCTTTCAAACACATACGTATAGTATATATAAAAAGGTTCCTTTTGAATGAAGTGGTATGGTGCTGCAGCACAGCTAACCTTGCCCAGGTGTCTGCCTGCGTACAAAACTCCTGCTGCTTTTCCAGTTGAAGTGTGCTTGATCTCTTCTCTGTCTCCACAGTTAGGGGTCTATTGTTACACTCTCATCTGAAAGCTTGCAAATGACATTTGGTGTGATCGACTTCTAATGGAAGATTACAACCCTGTGGATCAAAGTGAGCCATACATTGGAAAGGGGCTTTTAAGAATTGTAAAGGTTTAACATAAAGAAGATAATTACACAGTCTGATTTAGAATTGTTTCTGTACGCGTCACTCACACTTTTACAAGCCAAGCTGGTACTGCAACTGCATATGCTAGGAGTGCTTTTGCATAAGGAATGTAATTGTAGCTTGCACAAAATTCTGCCAAGATTTCACTTTTACAGAAGTTTAGTACATAGGAAGAAGATCTTTGCTACCTGAAGACTTTTCTATATCCATTTTGTTCAATCCTTCTAACAATTTCCTTGGGTTTTCACATAATGAATGATCACTGATACTGTTGTGAGATTTAGAGTCCTGTTTTGTACTTTGATTAATATATTGTTTTATTGAGACCAAGGACTGAAGCAATATAGGGTGGTCTGCCATTTGAACACTGCCTATACTGAAGCACATGTAACTGGCTAAAACTCCATATTATTCTGTGTGATTCACAGGTGAGATTAAAATACCACTTTACATTTGGAAGTTGTCTCTGAGAAATTACCTTACAAGAAAATCTAAGGGTTCTAAAATAATTTTGTGTTCGTCTGTTAGTAAGGTGATTTGTAATGAGTTCTAAATACTAGGAAGTAGCTGCAGCTTTGTCTAACACTGACCTTACCACTTCACATGACTGATTTTGTAAGGATCTACATGTAGGTGTTTAGATGTTTCACTGCTTCCGTCTGACATAAACTAATGATGTAGACTGGCTAAACATGGTGACATGATTAAACAGTGATGTTAATTAGTGGCTTCTGTGAGAGACTTGATCCCTCTTTTTAGCAGCATTTGTTATGCCTGCACAGAAGTTAAAGGGACAGCAGCGAATGTTTTCTTTATAGCATCTGTTAATCACAGTAAAAGTTCAGGAAAAACATTTAAACTATCTGGTAAAATGCATAAGGTACATCTTCATGCCCCATGGTTGTGCAAAAACAATATCTTTGGAGGGAAATGGCAATTTTGTGCAGGCAGTAATCATCTGTACTATTACTTAGATGTCATGTATTGATGATCCTATTTCAATCAAACATATCTCATTCAGAGAGCTTTTGATGGGAGGAATTTTTGGAAGGGTTTAGGAAGGTTAAATCTGTGAGACATGGCTTCCATCTGGAATGCATTAGCTACAAAGATTTATTAGCCAGAGTGCCTCTGCATAATGTTCCATGGAAAGCAAAGCCCTGCATCTAATTTCCAGCATGATGTCTATATGAGGAGTGATCTTTGAAATATCATAGGTGACAATCAAGTTTGTTATAAAAATAGTAAATGCACAGGGTTTTCATGGCAGCTATTTTAAATCCCTCATGAGGGCTGCTAAGCAGATAGTTGATTTGTTGACAAATGATAAAACTGTAGGAACAGCAACATGCATGACATTTTTAAACAGGATAGACTCTTTAAGCGGTAAGAGTCACATCAGGAAAATTATCAACATTTAGTGGTTGCTTAACTCTGTGAAGGATGGCATTAGGAAATAATAGAGGCAACATTTAACTTTCTGTTTCAGTGTTTTTTGATTAAATGTGTTTCAAGAAGTGATGCTTCTGATCAGCAAGCAGGAGGGAAAGAGCTTTAGAGATTCTAATGCATTAACAAAACTGATTCCCTGAAACTCTAAACTATCATACATCTGATGGTGATTAAAAATTACTATCATAAGGACAGTACTGATCTCAATTTCACAACAAGCCGAAGGGGGGGGGGGGGGGGGGAAGTGTTTAGGTTTTCTTAGCTCTGTAAGTACAGAAAAGAATTCAGTTATATGCCTGCTAGAGAACATTTTTGCACAGAACTGACACAGTAGAGTGATTGGATTTCAGTTGATGTGAAAAAGTTGCATAAGAATCTGAAAATCAGAATAATGTAAGGACAGTGCATTACTAAATATTAACTGGTTCTTTGATGAGAATACTGTTTCTGAAAGACTGGGAGACAGCAACCTCTTTTCTATGAACTCAAATGCAATATATAAAGCATCAAGTTGCCAATACTCTCCAAAATTCCCAATAAAAATAATTTAAAATAAATAATTCATGCATCATGATCTACTCCATTCCTGTCTTCTCATTGGCCTCTGAGTCAGCTGGTTCTGTGCTTGTAGAATAGATACCGATAGAAAAAATATTATATATAAATATATTTTAAATGTGTATGGAGCATAAGGGAAAAACAAACCCCAACACTTCTCAAAGGAGTACTAATATAGAATTAGAACTGTGAGCAGCAAATCTGGATATCTGAGTTGTAGTCTCAGCTCTGCTTCAGACAGAAAACTTCTGTGAACCTGGGTGAATCTTTAAGGTGCATGTGTTTTGCTCTTTCCATTTATGAATTTGAGTGGATGATGTTAACTTACCTCTTCGCATAGGAATCCTGCTTCAATTCTGTCATGATTATGAAACCGGTCGTAATAGAAGAAAAGGAAGCAACAGGTAGATTGCTTTCCAAATTAGTAGGAAAATCCATTGCTGAAATATATCTAATATTCGTTCCAACAGATCATCGTGGTTCTAGTTCAAGTTTTCTCCTGTGTGTATGTGTTTGTGTATACATATTACTGTACTCATGTATATATCAAAATATTAAAAAATATTCTGGGTTTAGAATCATAGAATAGTTAGGGTTGGAAAGGACCTTAAGATCATCTAGTTCCAACCCCCCTGCCATGGGCTGGGACACTTCACACTAAAGCATGCCACAGAAAGCTTCGTCCAACCTGACCTTGAACACTGCCAGGGATGGAGCATTCACAGCCTCCCTGGGCAGCTGACTCCAGTGCCTCACCACCCTAACAGGAAAGAATTTCTTCCTTATATCCAGTCTAAACTTCCCCTGTTTAAGTTTTAACCTGTTACCCCTTGTCCCTAATGAATAGGCCCTCACCAGCATCCCTATAGGCCCCCTTCAGATACTGGAAGGCTGCTATGAGGTCTCCAAGCAGCCTTCTTTTCTCCAGGCTGAACAGCCCCAACTTTCTCAGCCTGTCTTCATATGGGAGGTGCTCCAGTCCCCTGATCATCCTCGTGGCCCTCCTCTGGACTTGTTCCAACAGTTCCATGTCCTTTTTATGTTGAGGACACCAGAACTGCACACAATACTCCAAGTGGGGTCTCACAAGAGCAGAGGGTCAGGATCACCTCCTTCAACCTGCTGGTCACACTAATCTTTTCTTTATAGAATCTGTTAAGTAAAAAATACAGATTATCTAATAAGGATATTTTATAAAAATTTGTAATATCATGTCTTCAGAAGTCTGAAACTCTGTGTAATAACTGGAACATGCTAGTGAAGAAAGCCCCTAGAAATCTGCTAGTCACATCCAATAGCACCACTTGTTGACTCACTAGTAAGTGTTAAAACCGCAAAAATGGCAAAATGGGAAGGACAAGAATAACTATATTCAGCATTGCCATATGTGTATTTTGGGGCTAAATCAAGGTTTACCATTTCTAAATTGCTAATTCCTTTGGCAAAGTTTTGGGGTTTAAAATAAATAAATAAATAAATAAAAATCAATAGTACTTTAATCTTCTTATGGAGTTTGGTGGGTTAAGAGAAGGGTGTTCAATGTATTTATTCTTGTCCGGAAGGAGGAAGATATGTCTCTGAGGGCTTCTGCTGCATCAGGAACATTGAGAGAATGATGCACAGCAGAGAAGAGCACTTTATCTTTCCCACATTTGCATTCAGGTGGGATGTGAGGTCCAGGGGAACTGTTTATTAGAACTCCTCTCTCTCTCTGTAAAGTCTTGCTGTGCAGCAGGATTCGAGAGTGATCAGGATCTTACTGCTTCTAACTGATGCTACAAGTAAGATGTTACTGAGCTGCATTTCCAGCTTAGTATCTTTGACTGTAGCACCTTGTTGTTTAAGAGTTAGTTCTAAGTTTATTTCTAAGTTGCTTTTCAATCCTTGAGCTCATTACTTCTTGCAGTCCTCGAGAGAAAATAGCAAAGCAGAATACATATTGGGGACCATGGTCATTACATAGGCTCGGGGGTTTTAAGTGGACCCATTCATGGCAGAGGTGCATGTTTAGACAAGAAGGCTGCTTTATGTCATAAGGAATTACTGTTTCATCAGAAAAAGTTATTCATATCTACTGTGGGTGTGAAAGTTCCAAGTCAAACCTGAGAGACTGAGCTGTTTGTTTGTGAGTTACCCTTTAAGAAAGGTAAGTTTCACCACTTGCATCAGAAAGATACCATATTTTCCTGAGCTGATAAGGGGAGAAGACAGGGAAAAATGAGCTGAGTTCATTGAGTTAAAATGAAGAATTCTTAATCATACAGTTTGAGTTTCTATTGCAGCCAGTGAAATACTTGAAGGCAGTGTTAGGTAGTCACTGACCATTAGGCACTTCTTTTAAAGGTATTCCTTGTGCATGTTTCATTCACCTGTTTACAGTAGAAAGTACATGGGAACGGATATCTTTGAAATAAGTGGCTGATGTATAGTTAATAATGCATGTTCAGTTATGCATCCTATTCTCAATACTTTCTTTTTAAAATATTTTTTTTGTTCAAACAAGTGCTAGAAGAACACAGCTTCATTGTGTTTATGTGGTTGTTTTTCTCTGGGAAAAGCAACTGTAGGAGGCAACTGGCAGGAAAGAGAAACATCTTTCGAAAACATTTATGGGACATTTTCAGCTGTAGAGATTGCATGACCATTCAGTCTGGTTTTCAGTGTGCGTGTGCCCCCCCAGTAGAAAACAGCAAGGAGATAACTCAATGTGTAAGCATGTTTCAACTATTGAGCTTTTAGGTAGTCTCTGTTGCAAATGTGGCTACTTCTTTTACTTTCAGAATCCCCCAGAGAAGGCAGCACTGCATCTCAAAATTATTGATCGCTTCTTATGATCAAAGATCAAATTCAGATGCAGGTCTTCAGTATAGAGAAAGTCCATAGCAGAAACCTGCGCTAACTTAGTCAACATCAGCCTTGTTATAAATGGAAGCTGCTATAGAAGATGAAGTTCTTGTGCTTTATATCATTAGGATATGCACCTTATACTATGTTCAGTTGTGGATCAGTCACTACATAAGAGACATTGAGGTGCTGGAGTGAGTCCAAAGAAGGGCAATGAAGCTGGTGAAGGGCCTGGAGCACAAATCTTACAAGGGACAGGTGATGGAACTGGGGTTGTTTAGTCTGGGGACGAGAAGGCTCAGGGGGTAGCTTATTGCTCTCCACAGCTACCTGAAAGGAGGATGGAGAGAGGTAAAGGTCGGTCTCTTCTTCCAACTGACAAATGATAGGACAAGAGGTAGTAACCTCAAGGTGCATCAGGGGAGGTTTAGACTGGCTATTAGAAAAAATTTCTTCACAGAGAAGGTGATCAGGCATTGGAACAGGCTGCCCAGGGGAGTGGTGGAATCTCTGCCCCTAGAAGTGTTATAAAAAATGTGTAGATAAGGCCTTTAATGGTGGACTTGGTGGTCCTGGGGTAAAGGTTGGATCTAAATGATCTTTAGGTCATTTAAACCTATTGAACCTATTGATTCTATGATTCATGTATGGTATATGGCAATTTTCTTCTACAGCAAGTAGTTTTAAATGTCAGAATGAATACTGATATTTCTAGACATTCCATGTGCTACAGACTAGCTTTCACTGGTTATATACCATCAACTGCATTTAGAATTTGTTTCAACTGTTTACTAAGCATGTTCTTATTTGTAATTAACCCTAATGGGAATGTTATACACTGCTAGATGGTTGTCTTGCCTTACAAATATAAAGGTTTTGGAGCATGTGGGTTTTATATATTGCAAGATCTGTGAATTGCAGAAGTTATTGTTAATTCCTCAAATACCAGCATCTACAGTTTAGTTTATGGTGGCATATGGTTGGTGTGGAGCTAAGTGAGATATTTGGCCCTATTTGTGTGTTTACTCATATAAAGTATTGAATAGTACATATACTGGAGCCCAGAAAATGTCCTTTTTAAGTTAGAACAGCGATTGTGTTAATATAAGCAAGCCTAAAGCATGTGTTGAATGCTTATCAGGCATTAGAATCAATAAGTAGTCTTTAGATTTAAAATTAATGATTTTCTGTGTTCTCCAAAAGTCAAAATCTCTCAAAGTTGTCTTTGTTGCTTCTGATTTCTCCCAAGAGACCAAGGAGGGTGTGATAAATCATCATACCCACAAAATAAACAAAGTGCCTGACAAAAAGACTTGAATTAGATTTAAAAGAGGAAATCCCTGCCTTAAACATCTTCAGTATCTTGAAACTGTAGTTGTGGAAATGTAAGATTAAATGGAGATCTGGTACAGATCCAACCTAGCACTATTGCAGAGATGTTAGAAAGAGCTTTAACACTATCTTGACATGGGAATGAGGTCATGTTGTTGGATTAAGTCATCGGACTGTGTCCCTACTATTTCTTTGACAAGTCTTTTATGGGTTTACTTGATAATGCCAAGTGATGTAGAAAATTTAAATACATAAAAAACATCAGCAGAATAGCTGACTAAGAGCAAAGAGCCATTACACAATCTTTCATGAAAAATTGCAGAATACATTTTATTTATGAAAGGCTTAAAAATTTAGTTAATAAATACGCTCATGAACATACATCTATATATAAAGGAAATGCAAGAGAAAAACCTTGTGTACAAAAATGAAGCATAGAGGTCATTATTGTGAAGAACAAGGTGAATAAATAAGTTTGAATTTATGTAAAAAATGTTTAATTACCCATAGAAAAATGCACTTTCAAATGTGAAAGTTGAGATACAAACTCTGTTTTTTATTTATGTTTTTTCTCTTGCATATTTGTAATAAATTTGGAGATTTCTGTCCCATTACTTTCTTTTTGTGTATGTCAAACTCTTAGAGATGTTATCCTATATTTGTGTAAAACCTGTCACTAACAAGAAATATACAATACACTAGAACATCATTTGCAAATGGAATACAATGTAACCTTTCAGAAAATTTACACAGGAAAGCCTCTGCGGAACAAAACAAATGTCTGCCAGTAACTAGTAAAATTTTGAAGCTATGACCTGTACCTACTAAGAATAGCGGAATAGTGGAATAGCTGTGAAATGTGTGCACTCTTATTTTATTGTCTTATTGCACTATGAGAAATATGAAGCTGAAATATATCATGAAGAATCAGTAGAGACAGAGGAGAAAATCCTCACTATGAGGTGCACTGTGAGTTTACAAGACTCTGTCCCTTACCAATCCAAAATAAACATGTCAAGCTCTGAGAGGGCAAACTGCTACAGGATTCATAAAGAATGTTTCAACTAAAAGAACATTTTTTCCCAAAAGTTAAATTCTGTTGAATAATCTGACAGAACATCCTTTTTTTTTGAGGCAGTAGTAGACCTTTTAAGCCACAGAGCAGAAGGTGTTATGCTAAATAAAGCCCTTGGAATGTTCAGATGAACTTCTTGCCTTCTCTTAAAGAAAATTTGACATGTTGACACTCCTTCTAAAATTTTGATCTATGATAATCCACGAAAATCCCACCCAGTCAGTTATCTGGTGTGTGATTTTCTCTCAAGCGTAGTACCTGATCACCCTTTCTTTTCAAGAGCTGATGACCTCTGAGCAGGTCAGTTTGCACCTTGCTAGTCTCATCTTGGCATACCTCCAAAAGGCAAATAGGTCAGACTTCTGTTAGTGAGCCAAAAGAAAAGTTCGGTCTGAATGCTTAACAAGAGAATAGAGCATACTGCATTAAATGTTATTCTGATGTGTAGTGGAAAGTGCCAGAACACAGATAATGAATTTCATTCAAGCTGATCACGTTCACCAGTAGTTAATCTGATGCCTTTACCAACACTTGTGGTCTCTGAGCCAGTTTTTCAATTTGCCACAGAGGTTTGCAAGGTTCTGTTCTGCAGTGGTAACTTGCAGATAATTCTGATGGACATTAATGGGAGCTCCTGGTGTATGCTATTCAACTTACAAGTTTAATGTCATAAACACACATACATATCATTACTGGCCCTGGCAGTGATTTGGTCTCTACTTCTTATTTTATCTAAATCTCAACTTCAAGTTCTGTGTTGAGAATCTATGTTACTCTTTTGGAATATGTGATAAGAGCACAAATTCTGACCAACTTCATTAAGAGCTTCCTTTGAGTTCACACCAGAACAGCACCAGCAATGGCAGTGTACTGTAGGATTTGGCTTATGGAGACCAAATAGTTTTATTTATTTATTATAACAATAACTTGCAGATATGTCAAGATTTATGTGGTTTTTTTTTAAAACATTGATATCAGCAAGAATTAAAACATTCATTAGAAAAGGATTTCTCAATGGTACAAATAGCTTTTTAAATCCAGCAAAGCCAAAATGCTATTGGATTATTCAAAGGGGATTTTTGAAGAGACCTATTAATCTGTGTCATATTCAAAAGCAGTTCTATGTTCTCTTCACAGACAGAATGTAAAATGTTGTATTTTTCATCTTCATTTCTTAACGTCTGCTCTCATGCGCCTTGAAAATTAGGAGATACTGCATGAAGGAACATTCACAAGATTAGCTAAGTCTGGAGCTTCACAAGTTAGTCTTTGAAATAGAAGATCTTGTTTGTCAGCAAAATATATTTCTAAGAAAGACAATTACGTATAGAAATCATTTACTGATAAGCTGCTACTGAGGAAAAAAGTGTTAAGAAACATTAACAACAATATTAAGAAAAAGGAGCATTTAAGCTAATGAAGCCTAATGTGGCCTACTCCCATGTACAGTTTGGAGACTGTCGTGTCCAAAAGCATGATGGAGCTTTCTTTGCTTTGTGGGCTTTTCCTTCAGAATTTAGACCAATCTCCTGTACTCAGGCATTTATTTCATGAAATTCATTGGAGCTTAGTATCTCTGAGACATCTAACCTTTTCTCAGATTTGGCTTAAATAGGTCAGTAAGTGCAAGCGCGTTACAGTGAAGCAGCTATAGAGGCAAACAGAACAATGCCACAGGGCTTGTTTTCATAGGAGAAAAAAAAATTTGTATTTTCTGAAAGGAGGGAACATCAAAGTAACTTTGAATAGGATCTGAATATGTTACTATGCTTTCTTTATATTCTCTGTGAGTTGCATGGTCATCAAAACTTCTTTTTTTCCCTGTTGTGTAGCTGGATGTTCATGATAGAGGAGCACAAAGTGCTGTGAATAAAAAAGTCCACAAAGAGCACTAACTTTTTGATGCCTCTTCTCACTATTTTTAAGGAAGCCAAATGTAACAAAATGATTTGGTGAGTTAGAAAGATTTGTAGTGATGTGTATTCATACCAAAAAGCTGTTGATGCATAAACTGAAGTACGATTTGTTCTCTAAAGGCATATGCTTAAAATGGATTTCGACCAGAAAATAAGGGAAGAAAAGTACAGTTGTGTTACTAGGATTAACCATGAAACATGAAGTTTGCATGTTACATATTATTTTTGACACATTAAAAAACATTCAGTCTATCCTCATTCTAATTCACTTTATAGTGAATGGCTTAATAGCAGAATATGTATCATTTATACTGCTATCCTTCATGCTTTTAAACTGCAATATCCTTTCCTCAATGACTGCTTGTCAATTTCTCTGATCTAGAGTTGATTTCATAGATTAACTAGGCCAATTAAGTAGAGTTATGATTAGAAGAAGAGAAAGCAAATAAATATTAATCTGCCATCCTGAACTTCTTTCCAAAATCCTGGCTCCCAGTACACTTCAGAGTTACATATGATGTCTTATGTTGATGCATCCTCATTATTGACTGTAGATTATTTCATCAGTGTGGTTTTATGGCACAAATAGAGGTATTTTTATGTGGTCATTTCTGCAAACAATGCCACATAAGCACGGCAACCCAAACCCTGTGTGCACTTTGGTATTGCCCAGTTATCTCTCTTCTCCTTTCTGTTAATTCCTTTGTAGCTGCAAAATCATAAAGTGTTATTTCATCTCTTTGTTAATCAGAACTGGTTTTAGTTCCTTTCTGTTGCTACTCCTTAGCATTTGTTCATCTGGATGACAGAGCAAATTTAGGGCAGTCTCTTCTCAGGACTATGTGTATAGCTTAATTTGTGCTTAGAAATTATTCTCTGTAATGATTTATTTTATTTTTTTTTATGTTCTTAGACCAGTACATGATATGTTTGGATTGAAAGTTGCATCCTATTGTTGTTTCTTTATTGATACATTTCCAGAAGACTTTTTCTTTAGATTTTTTTTTTTTCCCTCTCAGCCCTTTCTTAGTACTTTTATGGCTCACAGCAGCACGGGCCAATAAACAATATCTATTATAGATGCAAGGTTATTGCTAGAGAGCCTGGATATTGATCTCACATAAGTTAGAAATGGTTGAAGGAATGAACTTATTTGTTGGCAGGTGTCCATATCATGAAGCAATCACCATAAATATCTTCAGCCTGGCCTTTTCTTGACTCATATTACAAATATTAGAAGCTGAAAATCTGAATGGAGCAATATTGCATGCAGAGTTGGAACACATTAGGTCTCCAGCATGTGAGGAAAAACATGCTACCTCTGTATAAAACATGAGGGCTTTAGCCTCTAGGGCTGTCAGTCTGGTTCTTTGCAAAAAAGGAAGATCTTAAGTAACACACTTCGTTAAAAGAAGAAGACATATCAGTTATCTTTCTTACGGTTTTGCAATCAAAAATTAAAGTATTTGCTTGTAAAGACTATGAGTGTCACCAACGTATGACAATCTTTCTATTCTGCGTATTTTCTGTCATAAAAAGGGTGAAAATGTCTGATTTTGCCAAGGATTGTGTATTTTTTGTATTGATTTTTCTGGTCTCAAAAAATATTCAGAATTGAGTCCAAATGCTACACTACCTAAAGCTTGATGTTACTTTGAGACTAGTTTTAATGAGCAATTGCAACTGAGCCAATCTCAGTTGCTCAGTTGCAGCTTGGGCAAGTAGAAAAACCCTGATGATTGATCTGTGTGGGTGAGTTGGCATCAGTTTGCAAGCCCTCTGGGTAGAGGCAGAACATCCAGCAGGAAGTATTAAAAAGGAAAAAGGAGAAGAAACATTTATCACCCATTTACTAACATTTTATGGCAGTGTTATGGTAAACTGAGAGATGAATGCCTACATTCATGTATTTTGCACTATTCTGAGGCACTAATAACATTAAATCAGACTTAATACTTCACACCAAATGTTCAGTAAAATAGGGAATGATGTGAATATTTGTTGATGCTACACACTACAGGTACAGCATCAAAAGTAGTGCTTGAAAGGCATAAAATGCTGCAAAATAGAGGTCAGAATTATGCTAATATCATGATAATATAAAAATATTAAGTCACCAAATGACAGGATTACAGCCCAACTATCTTCAGTCCCTGGGAAGCTTTCAGCTAAGCTCATGGTAAATAAAACAGCCGGTCCTACACGAGAGTCTGATTACAAATTTACACATTTGTATTATTAGAACTGCACAAAGCATTCACCTCTGGAGACTGGGGTTAAAATCTGATTTAGGTTACTGGAGAATATTAGTAGAGTTGTCCCAGCCCAGTAGACACTTCATTATATAATCTCCTATCAATACTGAAGCCATAGGCATGATCTAACATGTTATTTTCAGAAAAGACTAGGTTTGGCATAGCCAGAGTGTTATGGAGCGGGATTAAAGTAAATTGACAGACTTGTATGTAAGAACATGCTTATTATGTTAGTTATCAATATCTATCTATCTATCTATCTACCTATATCTATCTATCTATCTAGATTTGCCAGTTTCTCTGCCAAATTGGGTATATAGTGTACTAGTGATTTGAACAGGTGGAGTGCAGGTGAGCATTCGAAGGAAAGGCCATGACTGAAGTATATTCCAAAGTCAAAACATGGATTAGAGATGTTAGTTCACAATATTCAGCACTCTAATATTATTAGAATTTACTATTCTTTTTTACTTCCTAGCTATCCAGCAGAAATCAGTATTGGGTGTGTTTTTTGGTTTTGTGCATGTAGAGACATTATGGGGTTTATTACATTACTCAAGTGAGGAGAGAAAAGCTCTTTTTCAGTAACTGCTTTACTTCTGTTATTGATCCTTTTTTACTATTCATTTCATTTTCTATAATTGCGTAAAATAGTGTATATTGCAAGAATTTAATGACAATCTATATCTATCCAAATACTATGGAGATAATAAAGTCTTTGCTTGTCAATATTAAATTTTTTTTCTTATTAAATTCCCTTCTCTCTGATTAGATTTTTGGGCAGGCATTTTAAATTCCTGAAGACATAAACTACATAGAACCAAGTCTCTGTAAAGGCCTAACACATCAGTAAATGTCACTGAAGTGTCAACTCTTTGCATCATAACTGCAGTTCATTTCTCAACATTGACAGTGATGCTTATACTGGATAAGGATTGGAATGGGCATATTTCCGGATCTTAATTACATCAGGCATAGGGATGAGGAACAGTCATTTTCCTCATGGGGAAGGGAGAGCGGAGCTAAATTTGGCCATCTAGAGCTCTATGCATCCCCGTTTATCTGGAGATAATAGGATTAAGTTAAGCTATGGGACTTCCTTAGCTAGAACTGCCTTGCTGCCTTCAGCAGGGGTCTAATAAGGATAGATATAATTGGGTAAATGGTGAATAAGAATAAAAAAAGTACACAGTATAAGCAGAATGCTTGTGAATAAATGATGAGAAATTGGATTCTATCCAATCCCTGCAGACCTGGTTAAAATACAGCAACATACACATAGAATATCATGGTGAAATGTACATCTTTTTTATTGTCTAATGTTTGCCACCTTATCTCTAATCTCATGCATAAAGTATCTTTTAAAGTTTAAGGAGAAGATGGGCAAGAGCTTTTTTTTAGTTTAAGCAGAGGCTTTTTAGTGCCACTTATATAAGATTAAAGGTGCACAAAATGTATGTGGCTACAAATATATGCTGCGCAAATGGGACTTTGGTTTTCTGACCCATATCCACTTACTGAATTTAGTCTGTTAACAGTTTAGCATTTATTTTCACTTTTTTTTTCATCTCTCAAAGAGAGAAACATGAAGAATATAGCCCCAGTGGAATAATTAATTAATTCATTCACTGTAATTTATTTAAATACAGTTACTCTATTTTTATTTATTTTTCTGGTTTGGGGGAGTTTTTAAATACAATTAGAATGACATGAAAAATCACAGTAGGGAAATAATTTCTGTCTATCAAAAATACACGAGCAGCCTTTGTCTGGTGTAAAAGACAGTCATTTAATGATAAATAATTTTCATGCTTGTGACCTATGTGTGCAATTATGAATATACAATAACCTTGTATCGGTGGAGTTCCCCTGCTGTGGTTGTAGATGCAGATCATATCCATGAAATTTCCAAGTCAGTTCCACAACGTTCAAAATCCTGTTGTAGACTAAAAGGTGTGATCTGCCTTCATTTGTTCCATTTTGTGGAGGAATTAAGTCAGTCTGATGCTAGCATATGTTAGGAGCGACTTTGTAAATGTTTAGGATGCTGTGGTAGGTAGAGCTAGTTTTAGAATAGGCTTGTCCCTTCAGTTTGCTCCCCTTTCCTTTATTTCTTGGAGGTGGTCCTGATTTTATACTGTATGAGCTAATGGTTAAACTGTCAGACTACTCCATCCATATGCATGTTATTACTTACCTGCCAGAAGGTTTGCATGTGCTGAGGCACATCTTATAAATTGGATCCTGTGATACAAAGTTGCAGCACCTCTATCTTGCCATAAAGCAGAGAGCAACATTAGTATGTTTTGCAATAAAGGTCACTAGTTTGTTATTTACTGTGCAGAATGACAAAAACTTTTAAAAATCACCAAAAGACACAGAAGCCAATCTAGCTAAGTAGGGAAGAAATAACACAGAGATTACTATGAGCAGTAAATTGAAGACTTCTAAAGAAATTTAAACAGTCTGTTCAGGAGAGGACTGGAAGATCTATGAGCCTAAGCAGGAGCAAGTTAAGAGGATAACTAGAAGAGCTAAAATAAATACTGAATATTGCACTGTGAAATATATCAGCAAACAATAAAATATTCTTCAAATTTATTTGTGAAAGACAGAAACTAGAAAACTAATTCACCAGAAATGAGTGTTGGGAATTGGAGATAAGGTGATACAAAAATAGTTTGGTCTTGCTTTTTTAAAACCAGCTCTTCTCAGAGGTTTTAGAGTATGAGTTCTATACCATACGTGGATGCATAAGGGCATAAATGCTGAATTTGCACATGGGTAAAGTACCAAATGCAGATCCATGTTACTAGTATTAGATATTTAGTGGAAATTATCTGATGAGGTACACACAGATAGTTTTATCAAGCAGAAATAAAAGTTCAGAGATAGAAGAGTGCAATAAATTAACTGGCTTCTAAAATATATTTATGTCTCTGCTCATATATTTTTTGAGAAACAGAATACACCTATAACAATGTGACCATTTTAAAAGGAATCATGTAAACAGTATCTATCAGCTGAGGGATTCAAATCAATTAGGTATCAGGTAGCTTCATTTCAGGTTTGGGGTTACAGTCCTACACAGGCAATATTTCTGAGTGTACTGTTTAAATTTGAAGACTGTGCCTACTGAAATTCTCAAGCCTTCAGAGATTTTACTGTCAGAGCATATAGGAGCTGGCATGATTGTTATGTATTGTACCTGGATTTGCAGGTAATTCAGTGTTTAACAGCTTTAAGGAAAGAGTCAGGGAAGGGAAAGAATTTGTCATGTGCATTAGCTCAGTTGCATTAATGGTAGAAACATTTGGAAGTGTTACAGGTGGTTTGTGTAGAAATGTTTACAAAGTACTAACATGCATGGAAATGAAAATATAACAATTTAGTAAAGCTTATCACCTTAAAAGTCTTCACCCTTTGGGATTAAATTATGATGCCCTTGAAACCAGTAGGAGTTCTGCTACTGACTAGACTGGAGGCACAAGCACATCCATGGTTGCTCTGTGGGTTTTTTTTTTTCTTTTTAATATTAGTAAAACAAATTTTCTTAATCTTTTTAAATCTGGTTCTTAAGATGAAAATCTAGTATTTTTAGACTAAATTGTCTTGGACAATTTAACAAGTGAAATGTTAGGAAATCCCATAATATCTTTATTCTAGATAGGGCAACTATAATTTCAGGATAGTAATGTAAGAAGCTCGTTTGATTAATGATAGTATAGCAACTGCCAGAACAAAAAATATAATAAATGCAGTTGAATTCAGTGAGTTTATTGTATTAGAACCCTTGTCAAATGATTTGAACCTGCATTCATCAGATCTGAAATCATCCCAGACTCTTATGAGATCTGTCCCTAAACAACAAATCACAATGACAAGAAATCCTGTATTTCGTTATAAATCTCTGCATAACTGAATCACAGTCGCTCTTTCACCAGTTTTTCCTAATCTCCTTGGATTAGCTTCAGACTCAAAATTAGCAAAAAGACATTTCACTGGGATCAGTGGAGCTCCTGAAGTATAAACTTTGTGAAGGACATTTGTGTCACTGGGGAAATTCTTGTATTTTATTGAGCCATAGCTGAAATATCATTTACCCAATTTAGAGTGACTTAACTTTATGCTAGCATCAGGGATTGCATTTGAAATTGACTCAACAGTTCCATGCACAGTGCTTCACTGGAACTTCTCTGTGCCTTTTTGTCTCTTAAATTTCCACTCAAGTTCTAGAGTAATTAAAAAATTTTCAACTTAAAGATAATTTCAACCAACTCCATCCCAGCCTGCTTCACCAAAAAGGGCAGACAGCTCTTGAGCAGCAAGCACAAATTTCAAATGTATATATGTAATGAAAATTGAAACAAATTTTTTATAATTTTACTTAATTCTTGTATTTCTTTGAAAGGTTTTTCACAACTCTTTCAGCTCACAGGAAAGACCTTGTCTTCAAGAGTAAACTTCAAAAAGTGTAACATTCAGTAATAGCATCAGGAGCTAAGACCTGAATATTTCCCTCACCTTAGTTATACTTGGAAAAAAAGCTGGAATTTGTATTCAGAAGTGTGTGCTTGGATTACATACAGTTTAAATCTGCTATTACTGTCAGTATTATTACAATTGAGGCACTGAAAGTCATAATCATTAATATAGTGCTAGGTGCTGGATGAGTATGGAGTAGCAAATGGCTCTGCTATAGACATTGCACAAAAAAAATGCTGGCTCCATTGTGCCTTGTGTGATGTCCTTTTTACTGAGTTTCTTGCTGTGTCAGGGGTCTGAGGAGGCCCCTTGAATTTTTAGTAAAACCTTATCCACATTCATTTCTGGAACCAACTTTTATGTAGGTTTCAATACTACATCTTTGGCTATTGTTCCACTTTGTCCTGGAATCTCAGTAAACCAGCAAATCAACATACCAATAAGCTAATAAGCACTCCTGTCATCCGAGCTATCAACATTATTGTAATGAACTGGGAAGTGGGTTTGCAGTTTTACCTTGGATCTCTACTGGTACTTGGTGCCTATTACCTACAGGCTTCAATATATACACGCAAAGAGAGTAACTGAAAGGTTTAATGATACTTGTGAAGCAGTCAACCATTATTTCCCTCTGTCAGATTCTACTACCTGAAAAACTTAGTTTAATATAATGATTGAATGCTTCCACTTTATGCCATATGCAGTAGTGGTATTGCTCTGTATATCACATGTAATATTGTCTAGCAGTTGTAAAGTGTTTTGAATGTGCACTCTGCTTTATGACCATTAACTAATTAATGCTTGCAATGGCCTCAATGAAGTAAACAAGATGCTATCACCCATTACTATCACATGGTTATACTGTCATGCTTAGTTTATGAATTTATCTATTTACTTTGTAATGCCATATCTAAAGGTTCAATAAAAACAGTTGAAAATAATGAAAGAGAAGGGAAACTTTGGCTTTTAGAAGCACATATGACATATTTTTATACAGGCAGTGAGATAATGCAGTTAGAGTGTACAATGAAGTCTAAAAGGAAGAATATAAAATTAACTTCACTTCACCGATTCTACTGAATAGATGAGATTATTTCTAAGAGACAGAGACTAATTGGGAAAAAAATAAAAAAGCTAAGTACAACTGCATCACAAATAGGGTCAAACCTCATTCTGAAAAATTACAAGTTTTGTTTGCAGGAAACCATGCTAGATTGAGAATCTTAAAACAAATATAGTATATGCAGATGGTTTCTTCTAAATGTGAATATTTAAATACTGTTTAAAGTTACATGAGATAACAGGTCAAACCTGGCAGATTTTTTTTTCTGCTGGTGAGGAGTTTTCTGAAAAATTTCAGTGTTCCCAGAGGTACCCATATCTATGGTGTTGCCAGACAGTGAATCTACATCAGTGTTTTTATTCAGATCAGGGGTGCAATTCTGAAGTGAAGTTCATCATCTCCACATACCATGTTTAGCTTCACATCATGGAGGAGTCCTGGAGTATGTGAACTAGATTCCTTTGGGGTGAAACTAAAGCACACAAGTTCCTGGAGTGTCACCAGCTGCTAATGGCTATGATTCAGTCCACAGGACCAGACTACATCTGTTGCAGAGTAAAGCCATCTGAAATGCTGATAACCTAAATACAAGGTCCTCAGCACCACCTTTTTCATTCTACGGACCTCTTCTATTGGGCTGCAATATTGGGAAATACACATAAAAACACAGCTAAGAACTTCAAGATGTGACTGTAATTAGCATTTAGTCTGTGTTTCTTCCATTACAATTTTCAGAGGACATTGAGGAAATTTAATGATGAATTGCCATTTTTTAATAAAATCTAGATTTTTAACTTTGCCTGCCTTCATCTGATACATTCAGTATACTAGCGCTGAAAATAGACCTTTGATTTTCAGCTTGACCTTCATTGAAATAAACACCTAATTTAATGTAACTTCCTTAATTTTACCTTTGCATATAATATTGCCCATTTAGTTGCAACTGCCATATATCAGTTTTGTAGAGTCAGTTTTGGTACAGGTTACATTTAACATTAAGAAAATCTTAATTAGATTTGCTTGGGTTTTTCTCATGGTTGTTTGATCTCTTTAAAGTAGGTAGGCTGGAATTAATGTATTTTTTCCTATTGGCTGCAAATAATCTATTCAATATTTCCAGAAGTTTTTTGGTTGTTTGATTTTACAGGGCTATTGTTCCAGAATATCAAAGCTAGCAACTCCTTAAACAATAGTCTATGGAGTAGGTAAAGGCTTGCTGATAGAACCATACTAGCTCATAGCAAAGGCTCTGGGACTTGCTAGTTGAAAACTGTGCTTTTGAAGCAACTTTGCAGGAAAAGAAGACATGGCAAACAGAG
Source organism: Melopsittacus undulatus (assembly GCF_012275295.1). Lineage (NCBI taxonomy): Eukaryota > Metazoa > Chordata > Aves > Psittaciformes > Psittaculidae > Melopsittacus > Melopsittacus undulatus. Next base: position 39,469,789 of record NC_047530.1, on the reverse strand, counting down.
AAACCAGCCCAAATTTTAAATGTTAATAGTGTTTACACTGCTGCAATTGCAAGAACACTATATTTCATGAGGTATTCCATTCGGGAGTATTGTAGTTTCTATTAATATTGTTGTTGTATTGTATTTATCTGCAATAACAATGTTTGCAGTTGAATATAAGTCATGATTTTTCACTTTACAATTTGGCAGTGGTTGAGTTAAAATAGTATTTTGCTTTTTGGGATCCGGCAAACAAGAAAATGCTACAATTTCAAGCTTAGAAAAGTAACCTCAAGAAGGTATTATAAGTTGGCTAGGCTCAGCAGAGGGGTGGATGATTAGATTCCAGTGTTTCCTGATGAGTGGTACATGCTTGTTTTGCAATGTGATTTTGAGTCAGAGATTTAAACAGACTGTGCAAATCCTGTTCAGTCTCTCAGTATTGTTGATCTGGTTTTTATTGATTTCTCATCTGTGCAAATCCAGTGCTCTCCATATATTTTAGAAACCTTATAGTAGAGTGTTGCAGAATAGGAGTTTTAATTAGAATTGCATTCAGTTCATCAAAAGACTTCACTGTTTTGGAGGATGCAGCATTGTCCTGGTTTTACTGTATTATGTACTCCCATTTTGCAAGCAAAAAAGTTCTCTTCATAAAACAGAGTAATGAGATATTGTAGTTATTGTGTCCACCCTTTGCCAAAGACAGTGACTTACCCCGTGTACATTTGTTCCACATACAGGTAAACACTATTCCATTAAACATGTAGGGGGTTTTATCAAGTTTTCGTAGTTTCTGTATTTTATACTATTATATAACAATAGTATTTGGGCATTTTATTCTTGAGGAAATGTGTGAAGTATGTTTATAGGCTTGAAATTGATAAAAAGAAAAAACCTGGTTTGACTTTTTTTCTATTAGCTTTCTCTCTGTTAATTTTTCTCCTAGGTCTGCAAGTAGTATGCAGTGACATTGTAAGTGGAATGTATTTCCTCACATCAGTGCCTTGTTAATACTATTCATTAATCTAGAACCATGAGCTTGTTCAGAGGTGGTTAGATATTCCATATATCCATAGGGTTTGAGGGACGGATGACAGCTTACTTACAGCATCAGAAACCAGATCTCATTGCATTGTCATGTCATTTTTAATACTGATAAAATAGCAGAGGCTGCATGTGAACTCACAGCCTGTAAATGGTATGGCAGCAAAATCCAAAATAAGTCATTCTATCAATTTCTCGTACACTGAAGCTTAGATTGTTTTAAATAGGATTACTAGTGAATTACTACATGAAAAACATTTCAGTATTGTTATACAGCAGGTCACATTAACATTCTAGGAGCTTTTGTCTTACTCTGCTAATTTTTTTATTCACTTTTTAAGTACTGCTTTATAATTTCTGTGTGTCATTAGTGCTTTAAGGTCCCTATGAGGATTCAGTATCCCATAGTGCCCATATCGTGCTCTGATACGTTATTTAGGCAGCTATGTCCTGGGTTCAGCAGTAGCAGTCTTTTCTTCTCCTTCTTAGTAGCTGGTACAGTGCTGTGGTTTTGACTTCCGGCCTGGGAACAGTGCTGATAACACCAATGTTTTTAGTTACTGCTCAAATGTTTAGTCTGACCAAGGACTTTCTGAGTCTCATGCTCTGCCAGGGAGGAGAGGAAGCTGGGAGGAAGCAGAGACACACACCTGACCCAAACTAGCCAAAGAGGTATTCCATACCACAGCACATCATGCCCAGGATGTAACCGAGAGTTACGTGGAAGGGCTAGTGCATTGCTGGGGGCTGGTTATTATTGGTCAGTGGGTGGTGAGGTATTGTATTCTTTTCACTTGTTATTTCCTTTATCATTATTGGTAGTAGCAGTGGTGATTTGTGTTATACCTTAGTTATTAAACTGTTCTTATCTCAACCCGTGGGAGTTACATTCATTCAGTTCTCCTTCCCATCACTCCAGGAGCAGGGGAAAGAAAAAAGGGGGTGGAGTAGACTGCGTGGTTCTGATTTATGGCCTGGGCTTAAACCCCAGCAAGCTAACATGTGCTAATGTGTCCATCTTCAAGTCTATGCCAGAATTTAGTATTAAACTTAATTTGCTTTAAGATCCCTGTATACTGTTAGAGAGAACTGATCATCATACATTGATTATTTTTTCTGCTGTATTAAAATTTGAAGGTATTTTTTAAGATATTTAAATGCTACTGACATTATTTCACTCACAGTTTATAAAGAAACTTACAAGATACATTTTTTCAATATATAAAGCAAAAATAATTTTGTTTCCTGTTGGAAATTCAAATACAAATATCCTGTTCTTGTAAAAGAAAATTTTAATTCCTTGCACGTCATTAGCTCTTCTGCCTCAACCAAGTTGGTAACACTGACAGATAAATAGTTGTCATTCTGTTTTCTGGCAGACCTAGGCATAACTTTTTATGATTGATTGGAATTATTGCATTGTAAAACTATCAGTGAGAGTTGCTGTGACCAGGCAGACCAGCGCTCAGAGCTCCCACAGGCCATGTGTGAACCTTGTCAAGTTTTTAGATGTTGAAGGAACTACTAAAATTGTAGATTTAAATGCCAGTATTCATTAAACTGCAGAGCAGATGAAAGGTAAAATAATAATAATAATAAAAATACTCCAGTGCTTAAAAAATGTCATTATCAACCATTCTGTCACAGATTGTAAAGGCAATACTTGGCTAGGTCTTCCAAGAAAGTGTATCAACAGAAGGCCACTGCATTCGGCGGCACCACACACATTCATTCCTCCTGTAGTCCAGGCTGTTAGTCCATTAACAAAAACTTTGCACTTTCTACAGATAAATATGTGGTCTGAGATGCTTCTGTGCTTTTTTGTACTTTTCAAGGAGAGGATATTAACTGCATTTTAAACAATAGATTACGGAAAACTAAGTGTCTAAGATGTGAGAAAGACTTCTTTTAAAAGGAATGCAATTTAAATTGCATGGAAACTAGCTCATATTCAAATGAGTTAGAACTTTTTTATAGTGTTGTATACATCTATAATAAAAGCAATGTGAAAATAGTGTTCAGAGAATTTCACAGTAGGGGTTATAATTGTGCTTGCTTAGAGACCTGTTGTGCTATTGATACATGTGCATAGCTCCCATTAACAGCAATAGGAGTAACGCAAGCTTTTTGATGGCAGAATGGATTCTTACTCTGAGTGCTACCATATTACCATTCCTACTGTGATAATAGCAATATCATATTGCCATGATAATAGATGCATCACTGGAGCTAAATTAAGATTATCAGAACTATCTGAAAAGAAGTGGGAATAACACCTGAATGGTGATGACTGAAAGCAGTGTGCCTGTACAGGACAAGAAGAGGTTTAATGACTTGGGAAAACTGGGCAGAAGCCTTGCAAGCTAGTGGTACATTCTGAGCATGTTTTTGAAGGTGGTGCCTAGGTAGTATGTGGTGAACCCAGCTCTGGTTCACTGTACAAAGATCACTGTGCTTGCCTTCCCCTGAAGCATGGATGGCACTAAAAGGAATGAGGAATCCCGATTCACAAGTTATTACATTTGCCTCCTGTGCAACTGTTGTTGCTAACATGAACAGGGGCTTTGTCACATTCAGCATCCTGACTCCGGCCCATCCACTTGCGGGATAAGGTGTACCTTTGACCTTTCATGTATCTCAGTGGAGCACACCAGGCAGGGATCACATTGCTGCCCTGTTTTCATTCTGGAGAGGAGCCCTCTCACAGCACTGAGCCCCAGGTGCACGCCCTGAACTGTTCTCTAGGGATTCCATAGCAGAGCTACAGAGATTTTTACAGCTCCAAGTGTGCATCTCCCTTTGGGAAATACCACTAGCAGGTGAGAGTCTTTAAATCATCCTATTTTTTTTTTGTCCTTAGAAATACAGTGATTGAAGAAATTAAAAATGTTTAAAGTAACAAAGCAGCTTCTATGTGCTTAACCTACCCTGATGCTTAATATTTTCACCCAAGTTCAGACAGTTGTTAGATAACCATATATCTAGGGATGGGGTTCAGTCTTTTTTCCTACAGATGCATGTCCTTTGAGCTCAAGAACTCAGATTTTTATCTACTAGGTTGGTTCTTTCTTTCAGTTTTGCCTACCTGAAGCCCTCTTCCCCTGTATAAAGGCATTGTCTGCTTTCCTGTGGACTTGCTGAGAGCTCTTGCAGGTTTTAACCCTTTTAAACACGTAGGAGCAAGCATAATAACAATCAGATACACAGAGGGGTATCTAATATGCATTAAAATCTTACTTGCAGCCAAAACATTCTTCATACACTTGTTACACGCAATTCATAAAATCCTTAGTACAAAGAATGCCTGTCACGTTTTAACATACAGAAGTTGCCACACAGTCAAAACTGAGATTTATGTATCTATGACTGCACAGGTAAAATAGCATTCCTAATAAACGCTATACTAGTGTCAGACATGTATAAAAAACCTTAAGTCTTTGAATATACCTGTTTAGAATAGGATTTCTTGGTGCTTCCTTTTTTTAGATTATTAGCATGCTCTTATTTACCAGGGCATGTGATGGAACTTGTTTTGGAAGGATATTTGAATGCTGTATACAGTCTGTAAGCATATTTAAAGCTGTTGCTTTTGATTTTTCTTTTAATTCCTTGATACCACTGCTAATGTAAAGGACATGGATTGAAGAGAGGATCTTCTTTTCCTAGGCAATGTGTTATTGATGAGCTGGCATTTGCCCTGTGGCTCTCCCTCAGGATTGCTTACATCTATTACTCACACACATCGATTGGTTAATTTGATAATTCTATCACCAATCAGCTTGTGTCTGACCTTTTGCCATGGCAATGATGGCAGAGTCTTCATTTTTACATTGCAGACCTGCTAGATTGACCTTTCTGAGGAGAATGTCAAGACATCCCTTGATCTTAACCTGTCACTAAATTTGTTAGAATTACACTGTCCCTTAACCTTGATCTATTGTATTTGTAACATTCAGGATATGCAGTTTGTATGGAAATATCCTTAAATATGTTATGTCAGCCAAAGAATAACACTTTCATAATTAAAAATTAGCTTCCTGTTAAGAAAGTGTATATTTTACAAAGTTTTCATGCCTCTTTTCCTTCCCTACATCTATGTGGTTCTCCCTGCACTGTAGTCTAGCCCCTAACATGTACTACCCCTTTCAGTGGCCACCAAATTTAGAGGAAGTTTTTGTCCCAGCCTCTTAGATACTGGTGAACTAAGCATGGTTTGTTCAACTGCCCTATTAATTAAGGACTGTGCTGTGGGGACTTCTGGGACTGACCAAGAAAATTTTGCAACCACATTGAAGGCAAGTCTTGACTGCTTTTGCTAGTCCCTGATAAAGTTCTTTCCATCTCCAAGGGTGCTTAAAAATACCTGGAGCATATGCAATTTTTCAGGTTTTCTACATATCAAGCAAATTACAGTAACTATTCATACCTGTAGTCTTAGTACCACCCACATTAAAACACTGTGCTATTCTGTGAGCATACTGGATATATTCTGCAGGAGGAAAATATGCTCTTGTTTAGCATGTGTTTTATGATAAAATTACCTTTTCATAGCCCGGCTTTGAAGTGCGCTTTTGGTAGTAATGATAGTCTTCTGCTTGCAGTAACATTCAGCTCTGTCACTATGCTCAGATTTCTAGTGCATTAACTTTATCACAGAGCACAGAGGATAAAAGTTGCAGTTTCTGTTTGTTAAGATATTTACAAAGCCTCTCTGCATTTGAACATTAAGTTCTCTCTTCCCATTCTCTGAAAATTGTCCTGCATTTTTCTTAGTGGAAAATTCAAAGCACAATTTTGTGATACTGGATGTGTAAATTTAGTGTTCAGCTCAGCTGAGGGGAGATACAAAGAAATCTGACTTTTTTTTCTGTCTATGTTTTCTGAAAATATATGCATGTATGTAAGTCAGTTATGTATGAGGGAGTTAGTTTGGGCCATTCTATGTTAAAGGTTTCCCTTTATGTGAAAAGCAGTTGATAACAGGCATGTAATCACTATTTTTCATGAGGGTGACTAACACTGAGGAAATCTAATTTCAATAAATATTTTGTAAAATAGATAGTATATTCAGAAGATGGAGACTTTTATACTAAACTTTAGCCTGAAGTAAATTTGAATGGACAAGTTAGATGTTTTGTTGCTAGAAAGATAAATCTTCCATTCAGAAATTGAAATTATCTCGGCACATAGTTTTTAACTGAGTTTGTTATATTGTGTTGTATTTATTTCAAGAAACAAATCTGAAATTATTTTAAGGTGTGAAAGCAATGATTTTGCCTGAGCAATAGCTGTTATGTCATTATGTTGAGCCAATACTCTGTGTTGTAGTACAACTGATCAGCATTCATACTAAACTACAATTCAGCTTTTAGTAGTCACTGTGTCCCATATCAAATGGATTGTTTTGCTCCACTTAGTGCATAGTAATCATGCAGCACAAAACCAAGTGGAGAGTTTATAAACCAAAGGCTTTATGATATATTGCACTGGTTTCCTTACAATGTAGGATTCCAGCTAATAAGGAGGTCATGCAAGCTAAAGCAGTTCCACTTTTAGATAGTGACTGTATATTAATGTTTTGCTTGTTGGCCTTTCAGTACACCTAAAAGATGACATGAGACTCATGCACAGGTTGACTGTGGGTGTTGCTGGAGTTTGGGGGTGTGGGTGCTTTAGATTAGTGTAATAGTGCAAGAATTTGTTTTTTCTGGGCAGTATGGTATTCATGTGTCACATGCCATATATCTGTTTGCATTATCTTGTATCTCACTTTGTGTTTGCAGTCTAGTTCTTGAGGTAATTTGAATTTTGTCACTGACATAGTTGAGAGATTCATTACTGTTAATCATGATTCAACCAAGTACCAATCCCCAGCCAGCTTCTTTACAAAGCCCTGCAAATGCAACTCACTTTTCACCCCAGAACTCCTAACCCTGCAATGTTTTTCCTATAGGAGGAAGCTGTGATGTTTGAGAAACTAGTGCAGAGTGGCTTGGTAGTGAGAACAGGTTTTGCTAAAAGAGAAGATAGGACCACTAAAGTCATTTCACTTGTAATCTAAACCAAATTCCAGTCTAAGACTCCAGAAGTGAAAGGTTACTGCATTAGCCACCTATACCCTTTGTGTTCACAGAAAATTAAAGTAAATCTCAATTTCACATGGACCAGAACATGCTGCCTGCTAATTAGGAACAATGTGGGAAGACTGAAGCAAGAATAAGAAAATTTGTATTTAAAAAAATTGAAAGATTAAACAGTTATCTCTCCGGTTTATAGTAATGGAAAGACTCTTCATTGGTTTCAGAGTTTAATCTTGGCTGAGCTTGTGAAAAAGACATTGGTTAAAAATAGTATTTCAAATGCGCATAATGAAAGAGAGTGCAGACAGTAACATCTTTGAAATTTTAAATTACAAGATTGTGTATAGCTAGATAAGAAAGAAGAGAGCATAGATGGAGCAAGAGAGAATCACTGGCACACTGAACACAAACTGTAGTTGAGGTCATAGTGAAAAACTAGTGCCCTGCTGGTTGAAAAAGGTGACTTAATGCTCAAAGCCACAGGCTGAAACCATTATTCTCAACTGGTGCTCACTTTTTGATTCCAAAGAGTAAGATTTCTCTATAAACTGATGACTGTAGTTCATATCATTCTTATTTTATACCCATTAGAAAATTGCTGGATTTTTTTTTCATTCTCACTTCCCATAAATCTATGTGCTTCCCTGCCATTAGATCAGGTTACTGACTACTTCCCTTCTGCTTGGTTCCCTCCATTCCTCCTGCCCCCAGCACAGTAGTCAGGCTTTCACAGTTTCCTCATCTTCTCTCTGAAGCAAGTTTTCATCAATCATGGTGGTAGTAGTCTGCTCTTGTAATCAAGGCTGAGATCCATCAAGTGTCATGGCTGCAGCAGTTCCTTTCAGGCTCAGGTTCCTGGGCCTTTTCTGAGGTTCAGTGCCCTTGTAGCAATGGCTCAGTGACTGAAAATATCTTCAGCTCCTTCTTACAAGGGGATTTGCAATTCCCATTGAAACATGGTCACAGCAGCCATTGCATGAGAAATCGCTCAGGCTCCATACAGTGCCATGATGTCTTATTGATCCATGAGCGCTATTGAAAAAAGGATGTAAAGAAGGAGGGAAAGAGGAGAAATTGTCAACGACATATGTGCATATGAAAACAGCAAGGGAAGAAGGTAGAAACATGAGGATTTGCAGCACTCAGAATCTTACTGTTCTGTCAAGCTGTATTCAGAAGTGCAAACAAAATGCTGGTGGCTACAGCAAACCCTGTGTATTGGCACACACACATGCTGAAATGCATGCTTCAAGGGATATGAAGCTGCTTCTTGGACCATCATTTTAAAGGTTGCTTAAAAAACAGGTGGCCTTATATAACCATCTCAAAATTATGTAAAATTAATAAACACTTAGATTCTTCTTATTTTTTTTTTCTGCCTTTTTTCCCCTTCCCTTTCAAACTGCAAGGACATTTCTTTAGAAACTGCTGGAGGAAAGCCCACTGATAACTCGGAAGGTAAAATAACATGTGAGTTATTAAAAGGTCTTTTCACAGAAGTGGAATTAATTTCCATATCCCTTAGGAATCCCTGCACATGCTGTTATCACACAAATAGCATTTTGGTGGGTGGGTTAAAAATTAGTTAATAAAATTAAATTTAAAAATGCTTGGACTGTAGTTCAGCAGAGCTAGCCAACACACTTTAAAAGAATGAAGTCCCTAACAAAGTCAAAGCAAAAGCTGCAGTCTGTTTTTCATCTGAAGATATTATTTAATACATTTTTGTACTGAACATTGATAGCTGAACATGCATCAAAATAAATTCTAATTCAGTCTTGACCTCCATTAATGGTCTGCACCTGAATTGTTCCCCTTTTTAAATAGACTAAGAAAAAGCATAGGGGAAAATTACATTTTCTCCAGAAAATATCTTACTGCAGTGAGGTTTTCATTCATTGTTAATTACAGAAGATGGGTGTGAAAGGCTACTGTAATTCTAACTGTATTCTGTCAATGACAGTATAGGACTTTGTTTAAATTCTTTTGTGTGTGCGCCTTTTGTGTAATTTAGGGACTGTTTGTTTATAACTATATATGCATTCTACAGTACCTGGAATATGCTGTGTTAGTATAAATATCATCTTTCTACCTCAGGTACTATTTTTATTTATGTAGCTTATTATTAATTCTCCTAAAAGCAAGAATTACCACTAGCTCCTTGGAAAGGGGGTTACCCGTGAATCTTTCTGAATCACTGGAGACTTTTAAGGGCTCCATTAGGCCCTATGTTATTTCTCGGGATACCTCTCTACTATAATAACAGAACAATTTACTCAAAATTGTAGCATTGTGGTGCACAAGCCAGTATTTTCAAACATTGTGTTGGTTGGGATGTGAGAGAGCATCAAGCCATTTGTTCTCTGTGATTTATTTTCCCCCAGTGGCCCTAGTAAATAAATACTCGTGCAACAGCAAACAGAGAAAGATGTTGAGATTGCTATCTTTCATGAGGATTAAAATGACAGTGGGTTGAAGAGAAGGCAAATAAAGCTTGAGGATTTGGTGTCTGTTCTTTTGCAGCTGATGAGGCACACAAAGTTCCTTAACATTTTTGGTCTGTTGACTGTATAAGGTGTCTGTGGACCCTCCCATTTTCTCCTGTCATTGCATTGCATTTCTATTACTTGTCAAGAGAAACTAAACATTTCTGTACACTTTTACGACATTCCAGGTGGTAACAAGGTCTTTCAACCTTTCCTCTTCATCTGAGTTTTTATTTCAGTTCATGTTGTACTGTACTATTTTTTCCATGTTGGTGATGTGTTTGAACCATATTAAATATTGTTTCTTTGCAATTTTACAAGCCTGCAATTGTGCAGTTCAGTTTTGCAAACTCCTTCCCTACCAATGACCTTCTGCGTCCAGGAAATACCAATAACACCTCTTCTTTTAGACATTTTTCTCTTGTCACCCATCCTGTTCTGTTTTATTGTAAAACCTTTCCCTCCTGAACACAAGCTCAGACACTAGAATTAGTAGCATATGAATCTGACAATAATACAGTATATAATTAAGTTGCATCCCATTTGTTTGTAATATTCACACCTGCAGACTTTCCCCTATTTCCACTACCCAAGCTGAACATGATATTTCCAGATGGATGACCCAGAAATATTAGTGAAGGTTGTGGTGGTTATCATGGGAGCATCTCTTTTACCACTGCCTCTACTGGATCTTGTTATGGACAAACCAGCAACAAACATAAATTGTGATTTTGGGATAGTTTCATATTAGGACTTCCATACTAGCTCTTGATACCCCTCACATATTCTAGCAGTCCCTAGATACCACCCAACTGCTACTAAACCAGAGAACTCCCATCTATACTGGATTTTTTATCAAAATTTCCTTAGTTGGCTTCTCCCTTTCTTCAGCTCCTTCCATCTATGAAGAGCCTTCAGATACCCCTTTTTCTCACAATTCAGGTGATCATCTTTCACATATCCATTTGATCCATTTCCCCTAAAAAGCAATCACCAGTTAGGCAGAGTTGCAAAACTGTATCTTAATTGTATTGTGACTGTATGCCAATCCTATAATTGTGTCAGTTTATGGTCATATACAAATTATTTGCAAATATATATATTGTTTCATATTCCAGTTTAGCATCAAATATCATATTGAATTTCTCAGCAGAAAGGTGGGTGTTCCTCACATTCCCAACATTGCCATCACAGTGTCTGGGAGCCTCTCTGCTCTGGGCCTAGGTGCCTTTGCACTTTCTCCCTGTAGGGTGGCTCTACTATTTACTGGGGTTGAGGTGAAGCCACCAGATGATCAGCCTGGCAGCTGCAGTGTTTAGAGCAACCTAAGGACAGACTGCACTTAGACCTATAGTTTCCACTGATGAGAGTGAAACCACAATGCCTTCTGCTTTAGGACCAGCATCACACTTCAGTCTCAGCAGACTCATTCCTTCTGTTTCTCGTATAGTATTGTTCTAAGGGACTCTGTCCTTTCTCAGATATCCTGTAGACCTTCTCTTGTGTCCTGAATGAGAGGATGACATGCCAACAAAATGAGTCAAAAGAAGGTTAAGAAAAATAAGTGTCTTTAAAAGATCAAAACCATTTACATTTGAGGGCCATGGCAACTTTAAAAAACATTTTCAGATTACACTGGAAGCAAGCAACCACTGTTTATTAAATAATAGAAAAAATATTTAATTACGCTAAGTTCCCTGCTTTGTTTTCCCATATACCTTTCTCCTTTCATGAGTAAGTAACAATGAATGATTTTTTCCATTGAGCAGAAAAATGAGGCTGAACTGATTTTCTATTTCAGCTCTTGGTTTATTGTGGAAAATTTTACTGAAGTTTCCATTAAGCCTTCTGGCCTATAATATAAACAGTATTGTTATTGGTTCTGCTGTAAAAGGGAGATTTTTATGCTCAGCTTTGCCATCTGTTTTAAACTGCATGGCAACACCAGGCAAGAAAATCCTGCCAAACTATGTTAACGTTTGCAACAATCTTGCTTCATTAAATAACCTAGTTGGACTTACTTGCTGAATAAAGTAAGTTCTGTTCTTATGGTCATGAGATATTAGATGACTCTTTATGTGTCTGATTGTGAGAAAATACTAAAAGGCTAGGGCCTGAACTTCTTTGTTTGATAGCTAAGGGTGAAGCAGTGTCCAAACACCCTCTTCCTGATCGTGACAGAGAAGGTGATAGAAAGGAGATATAATGGGATTGTGTAAAGCTCGATGATCTGGGGAATATTTTCTTTCTGAGTAAAATGAATCAAAAAACATTGTAAATCCCCAAATTTATACACAGGCTTTCGTGTTCTCCTGAAAAGTGAAAATAATCTTGTGACAGGCTTATTGTTCCATGAAGGTAAGAAAAAGAACAAGTCTGTTGAATGGAAATTTTGGGGAAGATGTAGTTCTTTTACTCTCAGAGATCACTGGGTTGTAAGAGAGAAGCAGCATACCAGTATTTTAGGAGAAAAATGAAGAAAGCTAACCTACCATCAATACAAATTTCATAGCACTCCTGAAGCCCCATGATAAAATATGAAGATATATGAAAGTCTAGAAAAATAAAGGAATAGCCTGAGGTTTCCTCAGAAAAGGCTCTATTTAGTGATTTGTTTACTGTTGTGTTCAAAATCTGAAATTAAATGAACTTCCTATTCTAGACATGGAATCCTAACAAAGCCATCAATAAAACTGTTGCTAAGGCCATTGAATCAGGGTCTCAAGTCAGAAGTTTACCTGAACTTTCAAAGACATACACCTCAACCCACCTTTTCCATCCACCTACTCCCAGCAGTAGGTGAAAAAAACAGTCTTTTTTCTTATCCTAACAGGCCAGAGCTAGGACAGCTTGGACTTGGGACTAACCTCACAATGAATTTTCTTATGTTTAGTAGGTGAGTAGATACCTCTTCCTTCTAATAGTCAGGGTTGAAAAGATAGGACTTGTCTTTCTGCAGGATTCAATTATTATGGGTTTGGACTTTTTTTTGTTGTTGCTTGCTTTTTTGCCTTTTTAATTAAATAAATGTATCAGTAGCCTTTCAAAACTAAAAAGGAGGATTTTCTTTTGAAAATGCTCCACATTCTTTTAAATTTCATGCACTCCATATTTTAAGCTGTTTACCTGTAAGTGTTGTGAGTGTTGTGATTGTCTCTTTGAGTGTGGGATCAGACCAGAAGGCACTTCATTCAATATGAAGGACTTTGTGATGTTGACGAATTCACCTAAGTGCATAAGAAGTGGTGTAGAACCAAACTGTTGACCCTCTCAGCTTTTCCAAAGTATTTTTTTAAGCTGACAGCGGGGGATTTATGTGACACTTCTGGCGATGGAAGATATAAGGGTATTCAAACAGATGTGATGGATAAAGTGGCTATTTTCCTGGCATAGTAGTAGGCATATAAATAAAAATATTTATTTATACTTATCAATAGGGACAGAGATATAACTCTTGTCTGTTCCTGTTTGTGTACAGAAATGAGAAAAAAATACTCTTTTGACATCAGAATACTTCATGTTCCGAATCTTTATTGTTAATCCAGACCTTTAGATTCAGTGTATTGCTTTCCACATAATTTAATCATTGGTTATTTCAGCCCACTGCTTTATTCAAGGAAAGCCCCAGGAACCAAATTATTTGTGTTGTAAATAACATAATATGTGCTCATTAGTTTGATCGCTTTTGCTTCTTTCAACAGATTTGATTGGATTCAGTCTCTAGCCATTTAAAAACTGCCATATAATCAATAGGGAAGCTGAAATACTGAATGAGATTGATGAGAAAAGAGCTTTGGTAATAAAATATTGGTAACATTCTCTTTTAAGCACTTTATATACAGCTGTGCTCTATGAACCCTAAGATACGTCTCCTGTTGACCATATATAGACCCTCTGTGTAGAAGTGTTCTTCAGTAGTTGTCAGCCTTGTGTAATTTGCCTGGCATAACAAACAGGAAATGAACATTGTAGATGAAGTTCTACATGCTAGTCACTCCTTCTGCTCAGTACAGGTTGCCCAAGTGTGTGAAAATGCTGTCTTTACAATCATGTTTCTAGAAAGCAGGTAATTTGGGCAGTTTACATTATAGAATGTCAAATATGGTTCTCTCTGCTATGTTGGACCTACAGAAGATTCATACCGCCCTTGCCTTTATCATAATATGCTTTTTGAAATATATGCTGTGAAGATTCTATTATAAATAACTTTTTAGAGTTTTCTAATAAACTTTCATGCAACCTCGACTAGCTCTGTTCACCAGAAAGAACTGTGATATTAGCAAGTACTTTGGAGAGAGGTGATGCTTTCAGCTTCTGATTCATAATACATGGATGAGTGCACTGTGAATGGACTGCTAATTCTCTGTATCTTCTGTTTTACTTGACTAAACTGCCTGAGCCCTGTAGCTGGACATCAGTGAATTCTCAGCATTATTTTGCCAAAACACAAGTTGATGCCCATGACCTTGGCCTTGCTTTTTTTTTTTGATGATTACACAGCATTCTGACTCTGCACTGTGCTTAGAGCAGTGTTTTTCTACAGTGTTTTATTTACAAAAAAATCTAAATTTGTGATGGAATTTTTACATTTAATATATTATTAAATCTTTCCCAGAGGGTATTGAGATCACATAGCTAAGAAAAAGCTGACAACAGTCATTGCCTTCCCTTAACTTACTGAGCCCTCAAAATGAGGGGTACAAGGAATGGAAACGGGAAGCTAGTTCATTAAAAGCTTAAAAATATGAAAGTGGTTTAGGTATAGTCAGCTAATATCTAATTGTCCTAATAAGCTGTTTCTAAAGTGACATTGAACGTTCCTACAGTATATTCTACCAGTTGTCAACATATGGAAGGCATAGTTTGGATATTCAGGTGCCCTAATGTGAAAATGTATTTTTCTGTACTGATAGAACAAAATGTTTTTGTAAGAAAGTAAGGGAAAAGTCTAGGAAAAAAGTGCATGCCTGGAATTGATTGAATGCATGCTTCAGGGAACACTCTGGATAAATTGTTTAAGAATGATTCATTTAAATAAAATAGTAATGATAAGAGACTGACTTCAAATCTGAATAGGTCACAAGTAAAATGAGTTTGGTGGTCTTAGGTAATCCCTTTGGATATTTATCCACATTACAGCTCCCTGTACAATTTGATACACGTCAGAATTACTGCTTGACTCCAAACAGTAGAATCTTAGGAGTGAAATTACAGGTTGGTTTATCTCAGAGCCGACATGAAGAGACAGGCCGATTGTGAGAACATTCACACAGTGCCTTTCTCCCTGTGTCGTTCCTATAAAAAGGCAGTGTTGCATAATAATGGTTTTCAAGCATCTTAAATGCCCCTTCATATAAAATTACTAGTATTTCCAAGATCTGGGGTACTTTAAGTGGCCTTATGTCTAAGTAGCAAGTTAGATCTGCTCGGGGAGTAGGGTGTTTTGGGCATTATACTCTCCTGAAGTCTCTTGTTAATTTGTTCCTTTTAACATGAAGCCTTTTCTTTGGCCAGCTGTACCAACCCTTTCTCCTTGTGCTTTGTCTATGGCCCGTTTCTTTGTGCTCCCCAAAAGGCATATAAATCCCATTACCCCTGGGAAGCTAAGAACTGAAATACCATGTAAACATGAGCACATTTTTGGTTTCTAGAATTTGCATCAGCAATCATTTATGGAAGTTTAACTGGCTTTGAAACTGAAGTGGCGTAGGTTATTCAAAACCTAAGACCTACAGAGGCGTATGTGGTGGACAAAAATCACTTGGCATCCTACTCTTGGAGCACGAGCCGCTGTTGCCATGGGGCATTGGTGAGGTGTTAAGCACGTCTCTCAACACGGACCCTGATCGTGCAATCTGAAACAGGCCGCGGCAGCAGGGAGGTGGCCTGTGATGAAAGGCACTGCTTCAGTATGCCTCTGCCAGGTATCACAGCTGCTCTCCATCTTACTGGCAGAGCTGTCAAACAGGTAGAGGGCATGGCACTGGCAGCCTCCCATGCTTCTGGGCTGGCATGTCACCAGCTAGTCATTCAAACAGAATCAACATAACAGATGCATGTGACAATGTATATCTAAGCTCTTAAGATCTGGTGAAATTGATTTCTAACAGAGAGCACCACTGCATTTTGGAAACCAGAAGTCAATTTCGTGTTTTGTCAATGCTTTATTTTGTATAATCTAAAAAAAAGAGGTTGAGGGTTTATTTTTCATTTTATTTATTCTGTAAGATTTTGTTGAGACAAGAAAGCTATGAATTTTTCTGTGATTTGCCTGGAGAAAAATATGAAAGGAAAAATATTTTTTCATGATATGTTGTGAAAATTTGGTTGGCTCTCATGGCATTTATGAGGTAGGAAAAAAATACCCAAAACCATAACAAAAATAAACTCCAACCTTTTTTGACTCACATGCTTAATTTCTTTTGTGTTCTTGTCCTAAACTTCTCCCTCCAAAATATTGCAAGGGTAGTTATATAACAGCTGTAGAGTAAGTAAATGGAAGGTGTTTCTCCAAGCAGTAAGTGTAAGGCAAAAATAAAAACTAAAAAAAGAACACACACACACACAAAAAAAAAAAAAGACCAGAGAGAATGTTGCCGTACAGAATGTTTGTTATGGGGTCTGTGTGTTAATCAATAAACAAATCCTGTATGCAGGCAGATAATTATTTATCCTTGAAAATACATTCAATGATAATCGGATGCTAAAATGGTGATGTTTCCCATCATTCATTTAACCCTCAGTGGCAGCAGTTGTTTGTGGAAGGTTTTTGGACTTTGGTTCTGATTTATGTTGAGATAACTGGTTTTGATACCCTGGATGTCAATATTTAGTTCCTGGGTTAGGATGTGTGTGGATTTTCTGGTTTATATTTCATTACAGGTGTTCAGTTCCATTGTTTCTTTCTGGTGAAGTCGGGATAGTGTTTTTTAAGGTGCTTTTCCATTGTTGAGAATTCTGTGGGGCACTTAACCTATGTTAGACCTAAGGGGTCTGAGGGTTCTTCTACAAAGAATTTCCCGGTACTTCCCTTCAGGATGTGTCAAGGGCAATACAGACAAAAGACTGATGTCTCCTTTAACAGCTTGATAAGTATCTCAGGATATTCTGGTAGAATCGGTACTGTTTCTACACTGTACTGTATTCCCATTCAGCATAATACAGCTCAATATGTGAACTATATGTGACAATGGTGAAGACTTATCTTTGCCCTGAGGGCTAAGTGCTGTAACACTTTTCCAGTGATAGGCTTGATAGAAATGACGATTCAGAGGCAATGATCTGCTAAAAAGCCACATTAAATATGTGTGAGAATTAAAAATCTGGGTCTGTGTTTATCTGGGGTTTTATTTTACAAGTTTCAAAGCCCCATTTATTTCCAGCATCAAAATCCCTTGTAAGGTAAGCTAAATCATTCTTGTATTGACCATTTTTTCATGTCGTTCTATTGAGACATCTTCCCAACTGACTTCCTTATTGAATTGTATTTCTGTGAGGGTATTGTAGGTTACCAGCACATTTTTATGGTACACAAAAGAGGTGCCTTCTGAATTTCCAATGCCTTGCATATTGTTCCCTATAGAAGCAGCATCTCTGAAATATGGAATAAATCAAAACAGAAACAGTTGGCTCTTGACTTGCTGCTGTTTTTTTCTTTAAGTTTACATTTCCTAAAATAGTCTGCCCTGCCTAGCTTTCTTAGTAGGTTAATATGTTTTCAGCTATGTAACAAAGAAGGGTTTATCTCATGGAAGGAAAAAAAAAAAAAAGGAAATTAATGCTAAACCTGTACAAATGCACAAACAGTGCTCATAAACCCTGTGCCAAAAATCGAACATCTGATGTCACATAGTCCTGTAATAAATCTATAAAGGGGTAGTGTTCAATAGTTTCTAAAGAGATCTTCAACAGAAATTAGTATGGTATGCTATTAGTTGCTGTTCAGGTGCTGATAAATCTATTAGACCCAGGATCAGTTTCCAGTAGTTTATTAGTTTTGCTTGCAGTTACTTATTTGAAATATTGCAAGTGAAGTTTATAGTCTGTTCTGTTGCAGTGAAATAGGAGCATCCCCATTAGTAAAAAATTCTTTCTGAATGACGGTAGGCCAGTGTTAAGGTAGTTACTTAGAACACAGTACACATATTTAACTGAATTTTGTTCTTCTGAAAGGGGTTGGGATGAGAAGCTGTTTACTGTTCAGGGAAGTATGATAAGGGCTGCAGGCGTTGTACTACATCTTCACGTACTGCTTTTTTTAT
Source organism: Melopsittacus undulatus (assembly GCF_012275295.1). Lineage (NCBI taxonomy): Eukaryota > Metazoa > Chordata > Aves > Psittaciformes > Psittaculidae > Melopsittacus > Melopsittacus undulatus. Next base: position 39,451,936 of record NC_047530.1, on the reverse strand, counting down.
CAAAAAATGTGACATGAATGGGTAGCTGTTGATGCAAAGTGGTAACTCTGGTTTGAACTGTCCGAGATTCCCCACACTAGTTCAATTACAGCATCATTAGAGCATAATAGGCCCCATCCTGCTCCTCACAAATGAGGTAGGGATCAGACCATTAAATTCATTTTACATATGACCTACTGTGCCATAGGGTTTGCAGGTGCATTTCTTGGGCTGATTTATTAGTTTCCTTAGCATGCTATTAGATCTAACATTTAATAATTATTTTTACTTCTCAGTTCAGAATTTAGGAAGCATAGTTCGCTATTTAACAGTAACACAGCCTTTGAAACTGTGGAACTAAAGTTTATCACCAGTGAGTTGGGAGAGTACAGGGCATTATGAACCAAAGAAGATTAGGTGAGGAGAGATAGGAAAGATAAATACATAAGAAAAGAGATGAAAGTGTGAATTCTTGTTGTTTAATAGGGTTTTGTATGAGTTTGTATCCGTGCATACATACAGTCATGTGAAAAAAAACTTACACAGATCATAGCACTGATGCCTCTCTTCCTTCCTTCCCTAAGGCTAGATGTATGAGATCTAGAATTTATTTCTTCACTCATGACCTTTCATAACTATCAGGTATAAATGATTTTCTTTCACTTATTCACAGGCTACATTTGAAGGTCCTGTAGGTCTCCAGCAAGAATTTTCAGAAGATAAACTTGCACTATCTCTATCGTTTATATACAATAAAGGAAAAAAAAAATAATCTGTACCATCTTTTTTTTATGTGAAAAGCTTGTTCCTCTATTCAAACAACTTTTTGTTTGCACAGCCTTTGCTGGTTTTTGGAGGTTTTTTTCCAAATTAAAAGCATGAATTTCTTTTAAGAATTTTTGTTTCCTTCTAAGTAAGGATCTGCTAATAGTATAGTATTATTACAGCAGCCCTTCTAATAGTCTTGTCATTACATACACTCACTTTTCCCAAGCTGCAACTGTAAAATAATGAAGGAAACCATCGGTGAATTAAACAGCTTGTTAGTCATAAAGGATAGTTGGATTGAATTCTCTAGAGGTCTAAAGTACAGGGTAGTGGCAATGAGATCAAGAAAAGTCAAGTCACTGGATACTGAATATATATTAAAGCATTCTACAGATGTAGTATAGGGAACACCTTCATTTTAATGCCTTGGTAATTGAGTAACTTTCATGTCTAGTTCCTGGTCAGAATTTCGTTTAAATGCATTAAGCAAATTGTTCTGGACAGTTAGTTATAATGCATACTATAGTATTGCACCAAGAGCATATAAGACCTTCATATAGATAGTCCTGTGCTGCTCAGTACAGTTTCTTTCTATGAACTAAATCTCACACCTTCCAGCTATAAAACAAGGATAACCTAATGAGCATTTGATTTTTGGCTCTAAGTTATATTTTCAGGGTTCCTGAATCAAAGGGAGTGGAGAGTGTAAAGCCTAGGGTAAGTTTTTGGTTCAAGGAGGTAGTGCAAAATCACCTTCATTCAGAACTTTTATCAGGCTTTTAAAGTAACTTTATTTGTTCTACATCTTCCCCATACCATGCCTGCCTGCACCTCTTCCAGTTTTGACTCTTTCTGCTTTCTCATGACACCACAATTTGAAGATGAAAGTCTTACTGAGCTATCCCAGTCATTGGGAACTTCCCCTTGTACCTGTCTCAGCTTCTTCTTATGAGAACTCACTTTATAGAGATATTCTCATTACCTCTCTGTGAGACAAGGGGTAACGGGTTGAAACTTAAACAGCAGAGTTTTAGATTGGATCTAAGGAAGAAATTCTTTACTGTTAGGGTGGTGAGGCACTGGAATAGGTTGCCCAGGGAGGTTGTGAATGCTCCATCCCTGGCGGTGTTCAAGGCCAGGTTGGATAAAGCCTTGGGTGATATGGTTTAGTGTGAGGTGTCCCTGCCCATGACAGGGGGTTGGAACTAGATGATCTTAAGGTCCTTTCCAACCCTAACTATTCTATGATTCTATGATTCTCTGAATTATTGCTCATTAAGGAAGTCACATTAAAATATTCTGTGTATTCAGGATTTTTATCATGTGATGGTTAGTAGCTGACAAAAATTCTCTTCTTTACTAGTAGTGGTATCTGCCCCAGTATCGGAAAAGTAGTCACGTTGTGTATACTGTGTAAAGCACTTGGAAATTATTCAGAAAATGCTTAAAGGCTCACATACTTAGGCAGAGTTTTCTTTAGAAAAAAAAAACAACAAAAAAAAACAAAAAGCATAGAATTTCTATATTAACCATCTTTTAACTTTAAATAATGAAAACCAAAATGTAACAAAATAAAATACCATCTTTTAATATGAGAGAAGACAGGTTTACATGTCTGTAAGTGGGATAATTGTGACTGTTACAATTACCACATAGTCAGCCTTTACTCAGAAGCTTCATGACTGATCGGAGAACAAAAATATTCTTCTACATCAATATATAGGGTGGTAGGAAATCTCAGGGCTGGTGTACCTTGTCCTCAGTGGTATCAGAGACATCTGATAGTATCTGAGCTGAAAACCTGGTAGCCTAATAGGAAACTGCCAAATTTTTTGAAAAATTTCTTTCTCATGCTCATTTTTGTTTATTACTGAATCCAAAGAACTTCTAGTTGAATCAACGGTGCTGCCACCTCAGAACACAAGTGACGTATCTGGAGCATATCCATCTTTGGTAGGGTAGGTTTTCAAGCCCTACAAAACTCAGGATCCTTATACAAAAGAGTTATTCCTACTGGTGCAGATTCAGCTGCCCATATTTTGGAATATCGTGGTATTGTGTTAAGAATGCAAGTACAGTTTTACATGATCCAATTTATCTCTACCTTGTTTAACCTTTCAATGAGAGCTAAAATTGATTGCATGGGGAAGTGATGAGTCCTGAGTAATTATTTGTCTTCGGTCAAAATTGCAGCCCACATTACACATTACTGGTATGGAGGGGAGGGTGCAGTCGGCGGGCAGGCTGTAAAAATTATCTTTGTATATCTGCAGATGAACAAAGGTTTCTTTCTTTTGTAGCATCTGTGTAATTCTTGTGGCCAAAGCCTTTCACTCTGGCTGCAGGAGAACAGGATGTGGTTGCTTGATACAAATTATTTGTTTGCATCATGTACAAATCAAAAAGTGTATCTAAAATAATGCTCTCTTCAGATAAAGCTGGTCCAATACTGTGAGACCCTGTAGGGTCAGTATTTAGGTGATTGTTAAATACCAGTCTAACATAGAAAAAGATGGTCCACACAGAGTCCATGGGATGGAATAGAGAAATACTGGCCTCCTCCATCTGAGCTAGATAATATTGTCTGCCACTTTGTAATACTATTAAGACTAATATGTCACATAGAGCAATAATTGATTATGCAGATGTGGAAGTTTATACAGAAGAGGGCAGTAGAATTGGTAGCTGAAATTGTAGTATACATGATTTGTGCATCAGGAAAAATGATCATTGTAGTAACAGGATTGAAGCATTTACATAGATGAGACACTGAAGAAACCTTCAGGACCTAAACTTCAAACTTAAACATAACTCAGATACTGTAGAAGCTTTATACTGTGCTGAGGCTGCAGTTTTCTGCAACTTCAACTTTTGCTGAAGATGACCATGACATAACTGCAATATCTACAGGGAGTACTCGGATCCCTTACTGTTACAGCACTGCTCAGTGTAGATGGTATAATGGAGATGTATAGAAACGACTCATTAAATTGTGACAGCTTCTTGTATATTTTAGTTAAGGAAACAGATGAGCTATCTGGAGATACCAAATGAAGAGATCATTTCATTATTTCAGTACCACTTCTCCCCAGTTGGAGAAAGTTCATGAAAGGCTTTGTCTGTTAAGGGTATGTTGAAAGATAGGATGCTTCAGGTGATTTTAGAAGAAAAGAACAGACTTCAGCTGTAAGTCTCTTCTGAAACAAATACGCTGCCTTTTCTCCTTTAGCATACAGATAAAGGCTGTGAGTTGCAGGGATGCGTTAACTGTTTTTACGGATTTGTATCTGTGATCTGTGGGCTGAAAGGTTTGTATGGCAGCATCTGTATACAGACTTCTTTTCAATTGAAACACTGGGGATTTTTTAATGTTCTTTCAAAGGGTGCTTTTCTTTTAATTATTTGCCAACTATTTCTGGACTCCTGGATGGATTTTTTTTTTAATATTAGAAGCTGAAATGGAAAGAAAAATGAGTAAATCCTCTTTGAATACCATTTTTTAGAAGAAAAGCTTCTGTAACAAAACTATTTATAGTAAAATTAGACTTCTAAATGGCATACCACTTCCTTCTAACTATGGGCCTGATCTTGCCAGTTTCAGTGTGCCACTGAATTGCCTGTTGCCACGTTCATTCACATTCTGATTTCAGCAGTCACTGCTGTTTGTGGAAGTGAGAACTGGAGGAGGAGCTCAATGACTGCTCAATTTCAAGGGGAAAAAAAGTTTTTCTTAAAAGTGAAAACAATAAAATCCTACTTCTTTTAACACTAATGATTCCTTTTAGTCAAAACCAATCAATTCCTGTCCCTTTTCTGGAATTCTTTTTGTAAAGGTGTTTCCCTGTTCTCTCACCAGAGAGCTATAAGCAGCATTCAGTAGCATTGGGTTGCTTCCCCTCCTTGCCAACCAAGCAATTAAAAATATCTCCAGGCTTTCAACGAAAAACAGACAAGCAAAAAACCCAAACCAAACCAAAACAGAATTAATAATCTCCCATTTCTCATCTTTTTAATTTTATTAGAGAAAAAATTGACCAGTTTTCAAGGCGTGGATGGTACTGATCAAGAGCTCATTAATTCCACAAACTGGCTGATATGGTTTGTAAGGAAGGAAAAATTAACGACAGGCAAAGGTGTTCTGTTCTGTACTGGCAGAGTACAAGAATGAAGTGTTGAAGAAACAGTAGCAAATTAGAAATTGCTTCCATCCCCAAAATCTTTGAATGTGAACGGAGTCCTAACAGCAACTTGGACTCTTTCTAGTCTAAAAGTTGAATTGGAAACTTTGATATTTAGTACTGCATCTTCATAAGTGGTGGCTAGAATTTGCAAACTGGTGTTGAAAGAGTAACGTATCTTCTTGAATAATGAATAGGTACAAGGAGGAGTAGGGAAAGATTCAGTTCATGCTCAGAAGTCTCAAAGCAGAGACTCAGAAGCCATGAGCCACTGACAAATAGCTGAGGAAAAGGTTTTATGAAGTTTACCTCATTATCTTCTTACTAATTTTGATGGTAGTTATATTTTTCATGCAGTATCATTTTCTCAGGTAGAAGCGGCTTTGTAAATTGTTAAAATTGCAAGCTTTATCATAGCAGAAATGTGTTATGATGTTGTGGCACTACTGAGTTTTATGTGCACTTTGTTGGAGGTTGAACTCCTTTGGCCTCCAGTTTTATACTTAGTGCACACCTAATTGCAGTGTGCTGTTACAGTATAACCTAGCTAAGAGGCTTGCCAGACTAGTCTGCATAGACGGATATTAAGTCTTCCATTAAGTGAGACAGACTGGATTACTGATTTTGGAATTGATGATGGATGAAGAAGCTATACAGAGATGGCATTGCTCTAAATTTGTAATACTGAGATTAAGGAGTTTTTCTCTTTAATGTTATAGTAATAGGCATTTCTCAAAGACGGAGGGAAGAAAAGATTAAATTTGGTCCTACGTGAGGGAGGAAGAAAGGAAGAAATAACCACAACTGAAGTTCAAATTAAGGTTTCAGAAGGTGCTAAACACATTGGAACAGAAATAGAAAGCTTCTTAACCTCAAATTCATCACAAAGGGCTGAAGGATGGTTTTATAATTGAGTGTCAACTCTGCAGTACCTGTCACTTTATCTGTTTGCAATATGCAATATGCATTTATAGTGATGTATAAATAATAATAATAATTTTGTGCTTAAGGCAAAAGGTATGGATTTAGACAATCCTATTTATATCCATCTTTGACACAAATTTCTTGTGTGTCCCATGGACAACTCAAATTTCTGCACCACACAAGTCCTCTGCACCAAAATGAGAATAATAGCAATTCATCTTGAGGGGTGTTGAGAGACTGTATCTGTATTGTCAATTTGCTGTGAGTCTGAGACAAAGATACCCCAACTGAAAGCGTTGCCTTCACTCTCAAATCTTCCCAGGGAAAGATTTCCACTTCTGAAACTGCAGTCAGATGCTGATTCTTACTTAGGGTCTGTGGTTAATCACCAAAGCCTCAGCCTTGTTCTGTTAACATATTTTACTCATATGAAAGTTATAACTGAAATTTCAAAAAGTAGGTGTTGTATAACAGATTACGGGGATGCGGAGGACATCTGTCCCACACAGTGAACAGGCCTTGGAACAGATGTCTCAAATTTCTTCAAATCCAGAACATGCTGTCCAGTTTTTAGTGATAAACAGAATTTTTCCTCTTTGTCACTGAGCACCAATGTATTATCTTTAATGCATAAAATATGTAAATTCTTAAAGCATCATTTTGCTCTTTAGTGAGTTTAGATATTACAAAACGGTTTAATTATAAAAACAGACAGACCTAGTCCTGGGACCTGTGCAGCTTGAAATAAATGTGCAATCAAAACTGCAATTACCTGCAGAATTTAGTGTAAACAGATCAGCAATCACATAACAAACACAGGCTAGTTTGCATTCTGATATGAATACAGTTAGATCCAAAGCAATTTTCCTTTATTTATCTTAGCTGCTCAGCATAAATAAAGCAAGGGCATTGAAGCAATTAGCATAATTAGAGTATCGTGGTCAGGCCCTGTGTGATTTCTAGAGACGTTTCACTTTAGAATTCTTTTTCCCGTACAAGAGTTTCCCTGAGCCACTAAAATATCGCTTTGGGCATTTTTGTATTTCAAATTTGCAAGTTGTCAGTTTGAAAAACCCTTGACACACGGATGTGAAAGCATCTCACAGACAACCGCAGAAGGTATACCCTCAGCTTTTCATTACTAAGAAGCTAGGGAATTTCCTTTTTCAGCTCTTTCTCCTTCCTGACGTTTTAACCCTAGAAATGTCAGATTTAATTATTTCAGGTGCCACCCAGCAGATCTAAGGGTTAAAAACAACTTGTTCCCCCAAAAGTTGTAACATTTATGTCACTCAGGGGTTACACTTATAAAGAGAATTTCCAGCATTCCCATGGCATCCTTCTCCAGTGTTTTATTTGCTTTTCTCTACTAGCAACAGTGGAAGAGCTTGTGTGGGCATAGGAGTTTTTATTTCCTCAGCACCTGGAACCAGCTTTCCACCAGTGATTCTACTGCTGTGATAGCGTTCAGAGAGCTGAAGTAATACTAGACTGTAGGACCATTACTGGGCATTTGTAGGGTGAGTGTAAGGTAGGGAAAATACAGGCAACTTGTATTTTTTTACTAGGAGGCATGTACTGTATCCTCTACCAGAGTGGCAGTGAATGAGGATGGAAGAAGATTATATCCTTTTTTCCCCTCCCAATTTTCTTCTTCATTAAGGAACACTTCAATAAGGAAATAACAAAAGATGTAGTATTCATAGTGGTTTTCTTTCATCTTTATAAATTGAAAGGGCACCTACTGTTTCCAGGAGGACATGATGGATTTCTGGGCCAAGTTGTGACAAAGTGGACTTCAAGAGCATAGGCTAGCTACAGGCAGCACGTATACTGTGCAATTAATTGTTAACTGTCCAAAAGATTTGGATTATTAAATTACGTGTCCTATAATTTTTAAATTGTCTTTGTCAGTGCCTTGAGATCTCTGCCTTTATGCAGGGGAACTTGTGACCTCATTTATCACATTCCTCTCCCTATTAGCACATGGTATCAGAAGTACAAAAAAGGGGAACCTAAAAGGCAGAATTGAATCATGAGCCATAGATAAAAGAACCAAGATATTTAGAGTAATCTGATCTATTTTTTTAAAATGTTGTTAAGTGAAGAATTAAAAAAAGAATAATAATAGGGCCAGGGTAAGACACAGTCATGGAAGTGCTTTAATTGCATTATCTCTGGATCATTCAGGATGAAAGTGTCCTTCCTGTCCCTGTCCTTTCATGCCCCTTCCATTGCTTCAAATGTATCCTACACAGCTTTACACCCAGTCAGTTTTACATGATTGTCATTCTTTCTCTTAAAGGCTCCAAAAAGAAAAGAAAAACACCAATTAAGTTTATCCAGGCCAATACATTATTGCTCGGATGGTAATAATCCCGGTAAATTAATGCCAATAATGTAGGGCCTACAGAGAATTTGAATAGCAAACACTCCCATAGTTTTTGGAAAGAAAAAGCTTTAACTGCAGAAGTGTTCCATCCTTCTGACTGCATTTATCTTGCTGATTAGTGGTAATGGAAAACCTAGCAACAGTTTACTGCAGAATATTGGAAGCCCTCCAGGCAGGCAGTAGCAGAAGCAATAACCCCTCAAAATAACATAGGTATATCTGGGTATGAGTCAAGGGGCAGTGTGGGGCCACTGAAAAAGTTAGAGCTTAATAGTTAAAGACCCTACAAATAAGTCTGTTAATGACAGGGATAAAGCAGCATGACATCTTTAAACTGGGCTGCTAGATGTGTGTGTTTATTCTTTCTTCCTAATAATTTGCACAATGTTAGTTCTTTGAATGCAGAAGCAGTACCTTAAATATTTTTTAAATCTGTCAAAGACAGTGAGTCTTTATGAGTGAGTGTACTTTGATTTCTCTCTTTTTATTCCATATATCTGTCTGTATTATGTGTCTATATAAAAGCAAGGGAGCAGATGAAGGTTTATGAGTTAGGGAACAATAAGTTTTCATCTACTCTTCAGCATCTGTCTTTTCTTTTGGAAACTAGTGAAAAGGCCAACCATCTAAGGGTGAAAATCTCCCCTCTGCAGCAAGTCAGCACAAGGTCTGTGCACTCTTAAAGTGCAAGTCCTTTGTTCTTGTCATGTCAGTGGGTTCTGATTTTTGATGCCTTTTCCTTTGGTGCCCTGTAAGTCTTGTTTCTTGTGGGCTTTTGTTGTGTATAGCATAGGTATTGTTATTATTGAAGTCAGATTTGCAGTCCAGTTAGTCCAGTGTCTTGTCTACCAGTAGCCAGTAGTGAGTGCTGTCCTGCTTACTCCCAAAGGCATTCACTTCTTCATATTCACTATGTGTGAATGTATATCTCCAAATAAAGAAGTTGTGGGAAAGCTGAATTGTGTGGGTAACACCTCTGAGTGTCTTTATTCTGACAGCTTACCAGAAAGGAAAGTGAATGTTGGAAATAGTGAAAGCTTATTATTTAACACACTTTTTAAAATTTGCCCAGCTTGTGCAAAAATATGTCCATATCCACTGGGCAGAACAGGCTCCTAGATAATGTGTTTCAGAATATATCATTTTTTTTGTTGTTGTCGGTGCTTACACTGTTCAATATTCTGCCTTTTGGTGTGACTATGGCAAGAAATGTAAAGACATGGCTGGAGTGTACCAGGGGGTTAGCTCAGGAAGGCTGAGCAAGCTTCTAGTGGCTGCCTGGAGACCCAGAGTTTAAATAGATAACAGGATGAAAAGTTGATCACCCCCTTCAATTCACTAGTTTTCATTCATTGCATAACTAGTGCAGGTTGTTTTCTTATATATTGCCTCGTGTCTTAAAGTAATAACCCAAGCAGTCATGTTGTAATTCTTGCTTAGCTGAGTCTCCAGCATTGCTCCTCAGTTTCTAGCAGTTTTGTATCGTATTTAGCAGCATGTTTTCTCTTGGGATTAAGTTAACATGGTCATATTATACCTGTGATCCATTATCTACATTTGATCCCTAAGAGTGGAAAATTGATTTTAACTTGGCCCTGCTGCTTTTAAATCCCTTAATAGTGTAGACTCTGGCTGCATCTGAGACCTCATGTTTGACCCTCGTCCTTTTGGGTATTCAGACTGTGACACCATTTGCCTTGTAGGGAATCCATCATCACTCTCACATTACTTTGGCAGGTGAACTGTGGTTTTACTTTTTATTCCTGAAGTTGTGTAACTTGCTTCTTCTTGATTCTGTCTGTAATCTTAATACACAGGTGTTTTCTTCTTCCAGATGAACCTACATTGCTTTATCTGGAACATTTTCCACTCTTACAGTCAGGAACATCTGGCTCATTTTGTGAAGATGGCTAACAGATTTTAATTAGTATTGTTTTCAGTATTCAATGTATAGCAGATTCCCCCAAGCATGCAAAATGAAGAGGCTAAAGTTTTGTTAGTAAATTTTGTTTGTTTCCTAAAATATTAGCTATGTACCTTCATGCTGTAGGGGGCCTGACTTGTATAGGTGTTGAATGTCTGCTTTTGGGACTGAAATTCATGAGTCTATTTATAGCATCTCAAGAACATCACCCAGTTGCTTAAAAGAATGGATTTAAATTTCTCTATATAGCAGTGGTGATGTAGAACTTTTTTTTTTTCTGGTGTTGCCCACACTGCTAGTAATGGGTATGGCTTACTTACCTAACATCAGGTCAGGAAGCTGAAGTAAAATGTGGGTGTAAATTTACCCTTAATGCCTTTAAGTTGCTTTTACTGTCATTGCTGGGTTTCTGGGCATCTAATAGTTCTGTTGTTACAGAACTTTATCCTGCCCTTCAATGTTACATATACCCTGGTTTGTGCTTCCTTTCTTTGTGTATCCAATTATACCTGTAAAATTAGGATCCTTATCTAGTAAAACTAATTGTTGTATTCAGTATCGATCAGTTAAGACAATGATGTGGACACTGTTAGGGGCTGTTTCTTCTGTCTTACTCTACAACCTCACAAGGTTATTTTGGAAATAAATTAATGTTTATGAAGCACTGAGATGCTGTAGTGATGAGCATCATGGAAGAACCCACAAGGAGGCTTATACTTCTGTCTGCAGAGCATGGTTTGCATACAATGCAGTAAATAAGGCCTAGGGCCACACACTGAACACAGAGGAGAAAACAAAATATCAAATAGCTGTTCATTAAGGCAGCATTATCTATCACATGCAGTAAATGAGGCAGGAATTCCAGTGGAATGTGGGTTTCATTGTTCAGTACATAATTTCTTATGATCTACTAATGAAGCCTTGCCTAAACCAGTGTAGCTTGTTGGAAGACATAGAGGTTTAGGTTAATTACACATATTTTTGGCATTTGAACTAACAAAGTAACTAAAAGAAATTATTATTTCCTGTATGTGTTCCAGCATGAGGGGATGTGAGGGTAGGATTTAGGAAAATGTTCTTCACTGACAGGGTGGTCAAGCACTGGAACAAGCTCCCCAGGGAAGTGGTCATGACCCCAAGCCTGTCAGTGTTCAAGAAGCATTTCAACAACTCTCTTAGATATATGGTTTAACTTTTATGTTGCCCTGTGTATTCAGGAGTTGGACTCGATCCTCGCATGTCCCTTCCAGCTCAGGATATTCTGTGATCCTACGATTTGCCAATGACCTTTCCAGTTTTGCTGATATCTGAAGAATGGTGTGGATCAGTATTTGTAGGAGCCATTCCAATCTTTGGAGGGAAATTTGCTAAAGTGGGAAAATCTCTCTCAGTTCTATTTCACAGTGTCGAAGTAGTCTAGCCTGTCCCCTCTGGTCTTTTCTCCCATTTCTAATACTTGTTTTCCCAGTGTCTTGCTCAGCCTGTCAGTATTTCTCACCAGCTCAATTTCCAATCTCTGTACTGGCCCTAATTGTTTATACACATCCTAGCTACTTAACAGATCTATCTCTATTTTCTTAACTCCTTCCTTGCCATGTTGGTTCATGTCAAACTAGACTCAGAGCCCTCTAAATTTGGACCAGGTGATTTAAGTGATTTTCTCAGGTTATGAGATTAGCCCATATCTTCTTGGCTTCTAGACTACTCAGCCCTAGAGTCATGTCTATACCTATTCTTCACCCCAGTGTCATTTCCCCCTCAGTCCTCGGCAATTCTTTGCTTCACTGTTTCACCTAGACGAGGCCTGGTTTATGCTTCCTTCATATTCAGACAAGCCAGCCTCCTCCTCCAGGCTACAGAACAGATCACAGGAAGGCATGTGATAAGGCAAGTGCGTGTTACTAGTTCTGGTTATGACATACCACTGGCCTAATGCAAATTAGATGTACAAATAAAAGCTCTGGTCAGGTGCCAACAATCTCTAGCAGAATTTCTGCATGCTTTAAGTAGAATCTGTGAGAATTTGTTTGGTAGCTGTTCTCTAGTGAATTTCTATGAGGCATGGGTAAGTTGGAGTTTTATTCAAAGACTTGTAACTTGGTTAAATGAGAGCAGGTTTGAAAAGAACAGTCTAAAGAAAAGTTCATAAGTTTTTCACACAGGCAATGTAAAATTGCCCCTACCATGCTCTTGAGAACAGCAACACCAATTTGACCAATTTGTACCAGAAATTCAGCCTGCAACTCATACCGTAGAAATAACAAATCTAAAATCTTGTTTGCGGAATTCCCATTTCAGTCTTCGTATAAGCCAGATGAGCAGGTTAAATCCATTTTATGGAAACATGTAGCCCTCATATTTTACCCAGAAAAATGCTGGCTAACAAATTGTTCAGCAATGTCAGAAGGGGATGGGAGTCCTCAGTACTAATTCCTTTCTAAATTGTACCAGTTTTTCCCTGGTTAACTAATTCCATTATATTGTTTTCACTCCTGACATCCCAGGAGTAACTGAGTATAACCAAGAAATGTGTTTGTTTCTATGGTATGTTTACATATCCATATAACAGTCTGAAATAACGTTTATTACTAAAACAGATTTTAATAGTGGTAAATTTCCACAGATAGCATGCACTAAGTTTCTGATCAGGGTGGAATGTAAAGCTCACTTTGAAAACAAATAATAATAATTACAGACTGGATGAGTGGTAGAAAAAGGAAGTATATAAATGCAGTCACTGGGACATTTATTTTACTGTAGGACAGGTCTGTGGATGGGAAAGATCTAGATCCCACACAGAGCTGCATATGGGTATAGGCAAATTTAGACACATTATATTTTGCCTTTATAACTACAAAAAGATTTCTGGAAAGACAAAAAACCCCAAAGTATTCTGGTGGAAATTTTTGAAGTTCTGCATTAGACATGTGGTGGTTGGCTGATTGGTCAAATACAGAATTGAGTAACAGTGTGCACTCAAGATGCACTGATATTTTTACATCGTATTCCTTTTGGATATTGCATCCCTAACAATGAGCAAGGTTCATGTAGAGAGCTAGTGCAGTAGCTGAATGTCTTCAGCTAACATTGACACTCATCAATATATTTGCTCTCTGGTAATATATATGTGTCATGTATCAAATGTCTTCAACTGATATTAGCATATATGGGAAACAACTTGTCCTACCCAAGACAACAATATGCTTTTCCTATCTTCTTTATTACATTGAAGAGCTTCTTATAGAAGTATTTCTTTGTAAGGGGAAAGGGTTTGTTCTGTGACAGCAGATTTTCATACTGAATGATTTCATATTTTCTGCTGATGGCTGTCCACTGTTGACCACTGTAAGAGCAGAGTACATTAAGATTTTTTTCTCTTGACTTGGGTACAAAAGCCTTTTTCAAGGCTGTGCCTTAAAGTGCTGGCTCTGGACAGATCCACACAGCTATAACATTTGGGTAGTAGGTTTTTTAATACTGCAGGAAGTCTGAAGCAATTTTAACCATAAGAACAAAATGCTCTACAGGTATGTCCATGGGTATTCTCTTACAGGAAGATACTGTGAGAAAATTTAACATTTCGTGCAGTCTAGCATTTTCCAGAGGCAGTATCCATCTTTGTAAGCAAAGGATAAAAGTTATCCATTGCAGGAATAGGTTGGTAATGTAAAAAGTTGGGAAAAAGACCCTTAGAGGAAGAAAATGCATCCTTCATCTTTGTTTCAGTCCAGACATTGCTGGACTGGTATTTATTCTTACTTGTGCCTTTGCCACCTAAGCTGCTTTGGAGAAGATATTATTTGCTATTCTTCTGGCACTATTTGGAGCACCAAATAACTTCTGGATGGCATGCTTGTATGTGCAATACTTGTCTGCAGTAGTTTGACATCATTCTAAGAAATAGTTTACTACAAGTGCAACTTACGTGTTTTTCTCCTGCTTTTTCTTCAACCTTCTCTTAAACTCATTCTATTTGCTCTTGCACATTTTTGGTCTTTCTGTCCTATTTTCAGTGCTTGTTGGTCTGTCTTTCTGCCCCCCTTTTCCTGATGTTCCTTATTTTATAGCTGTATTTGCCCATTTTCCATCATGTTTTCAGTATCTTCAGGAGAGGTTTAGCTTGTTCTACTTACTGTGTTCTATACCCTCTGTTTTTGTGATTGGTTTGGGGTTTTTTTTTTAGGTTTTTTGTTGTTTCTTTTTTTCTTTCTTTTTGTTAGACCTTCAAATTTCCCTCCTTTCCATCCCTCAAGGCCATCAAATTAATCTTTTTCCAGCACATTCTGGAGCCCACTCCAAGGCTTTACTCCTTTGTAATCATGAGATGTGCTCTGTATCCTGAAGGTAGGAAAGAGGACCCAGAGATCTGAGCTTGATCTGGGATCTGGCACTGCAATACCTCCAAACAGGTGGATATTCTGAGTTAGTGGAGGAGATTCTGAACCAACAGCTACTTCAGGAAAACGACATAATCTGAGTTTCACATGTTAAAATCCCATTAATTGACAACAATATTTAAAAAAGATAAAATGAAAAGGAACAAAGGAGAGTAGACAAATGTATAGAACACTGAGTGTGTAATCTCACACTTGGAATGGGTATTGTATTTTAATTCTAAGACCTATACTCTAATCATGTAGCTAATGTCATGCTTTAATTGAAGACATTTGTGGAACAATTTTTACTTTATTAAATTAGATTTTAGTATATGCTTCTAGTATATGTTTAAGTACAGTTTCTCTAAGGAATAAAAATAACCTCAAAACTCTCATGAAGAAACTTTGAAAAGTAAATAAAACTACTACCCAGATAATAACAATTTCTTATTATTTTCTGGCCATTGCAATACTGCAGTGATTTTAGGACCTGAATTTACAAACAACTCTAGATCATACTTGGAAAATTACCATTTTATCTCAGTTCAGTGTGCTGGAGTTTGAAAACCTGTTTGTCCCAGCTCTGTGACTGTTCAGGACTTCCATGGTACATGAAAAGGGGAACCTTGGCCGCTATATTATGCAAGAATTAATAGTCCCTCTTTTTTAATATATGTTTCTAATTGTGAATACAATCTTTTTAATGTGAACTGAGTTAATGTGCCTTTCCTGAATCTGCAGGCTACAGTGACCAGTGCCTCCTAACACTGGGGTTTCAGGTAGCATTCTTAGAACTTTTGAAAGGCAATTTGTGCAAAATAAAAGGACTTAAAAGAACATAAGCAGTTCAAAACAGTAATTCCAATTACATTAATTTTCACCAGTTCTACCATTTAAATAAAGTGAAAGTTTAAGTATCAGTCTTACTGATTGAGTTTAAATAGTTTTATTTAGTAATGTATTTAGTAGTCACTTTTCCAAATTTTGTGGCAAACCAAGTTCATGCCCCTTTTTATTCCCTATGGAGCACAGAATAAGTTCTGGATTTTCAGCCTGAAAAAGGTGGTCCACTATTGAACCATATGAAAGAGAGATCTTTGTGTCATGTGTCCCAGTCTTGATCTTAAGAGATGGATAAGCATCATTACTTTCTTCCCTAGTGTTTCAGTGGAGATAACCAATAAGGTGCAGTTGTAACTGGGACAAGTGTTTTGTGGAATCACATTACCAAGGCCAACAAGCAGTGACAGGCAAGTGACAAACCTTCAGCCTCTTAGAAGGGAGAAATGAATGCCTATATGTAGTTCATAAAGTGTTTTTGACAGGCTTATTTTTTTGTGGAGGAAAGTAACTGTAGTGAGACCAGTTGTTAATATAGATCTTGCTTACAGGGCCTTGAAAAGCCAAGCCCTGAAAAGCAGTGTTTATTTAAATACTGTAGCTGGAAAAACATTAGAAATCATAATGAGGCAACTTAGTGGAATTCGTTTTAAGATTTTTGTTCAAATTCAAAATGTCAATTTTTCAGAAACTGGTATTTCTCTATGAAGTCAAATACACTTGCATGTTCTCACATTTTGCCACATGCACACACATATTTCATATTTTTTCTTGGGACACTGTGTGAGCCATTCATTATTGACTTGTTCCTCCCTTTGAAAGAATATCTGCCCACACAGTTAAAAAACAATTGTCTGTAGGCTTCACCCTCTTCATGCAGAAGTGTGTGGGTGAGGAGTATTTAACCCAGTTGTAAACTCAAGGAAATAGCTATCAGTTCCGTCCATGCTGGAGACTGATACAGAAAAAGATCAAAATTAAATGGAAAACTAGTTTCCAGCTTCAGAGGGATGAAGGAATACGGTAAATTCCCAAGATTGTTGTGCTATTTCACCCATCTTCGTATTAAGCATGCATTGTGTCAATTTGGCAGAGACTTTGGCCAATCAGGCTGCTTGCTAACAGCTATTGTAGATGGACTCTTGAGTTGTTCTGTCTTGGAAAGCTAAGTACTATTACTGGAAATGGGTACATAGTTTTCAGACCCCTTTGCATATGTCAAACTCCCTGAGGAGAGCTCATATATTCCTTTCAAACCTCATGTTGCAAATAATGTAAAGCAAATTGCTAGCAGCTTTGTGGTAAAGGAGAATGTTTCTTCCTCAGTTTTTACTCTGATTCATGTTGCTCTTTCTCACAAGTCTCTCTCTCTGCATATGAGGGTGGCAAAACATAGGCTTACAGATAATTGAGCTTCCTGCTTGTTTCCTGAAGAGCTCCCACAAACATATTTTTAAATCATTGAATTTGGGTCACTGGCCACAAACTTGCATATATTTGTCTAATATATATCACTTCTGTCCCTCTACACTTACCATTTTTTTTTCTCCAGAGTGAAATTCATCCAGTGTTTTTTGTTTGCTATAAATACACATCTCAGCTGTATTTCTATCCTTTGTGTCAACATTAAAACTCCCTTGTTCTATGTTTAGCTTGAATAATTACCAAACCATTTGCAATTAGAACTCTAGGATATGACCTCACACTGATTTATTCCTTTGTTTCTTTCTGTATTTAATACATTTCAGATACTGAAAATACCAAATCTTTGTCGTTTTATTTTGATGTTTATCACTAATGGAAACATTCCAAAACAATCAGCCAAATACCTATGCTTTGTTCATTTATTGCCTTCTCTGAAGATAAATTGACTGTACTCAACTCTCTTCAGCATTTTTCTTCACCTAGATATTATTGCCTTGTGCAGCCACCCCAAGGTGACTGTTATCACTTAATTAAATCCTTGCACGCTGGGAAGAAAAAACAACATTGTTCGTTCATAACCCCAAGGAGGTGTTTTTTTCTTTAAGCCACTAAGCTCTTTCCCTGTTTTATTAACTTATTCCTGGCTACAGCAAGACATACTTTGTTGATGAGCAAAAGGTTGTATTAGCTTTTTATTTTCTGGGTAAACTTATCTTTTCTCTGGGAAAAAAAAAATGTGGGCATTACAACAAAGAAAAAAAATGGGATCTCTCCAAACCCTGAAATTCTAGTAAAGGTCTGTGTAAACATCAAGCTAGTAAAGAGAAACAGGGGAGTAGCAGGAAGGAAATGAGAAAATAAAATGCAAACATAAAATTGGAGCAAGACAAAAAAGTAAGATGATATGTATATACACAGGGAAACTACTGCAGTGCTAAGGGAAAACTGACATAAGGAACAGCATTTTTGAAGAGAAAAATATATCAGGGCTCTTTATGTTACTGTCTGGAGCAGCATCTTTTTATTAGCCTCTTGGTTAATGTCCTCTCTCTGTCTATTGATTTTAGACTACATAACACTGTGCTCTTGCTTTTACCTTTGCTTTTTTTTTTTTTTTTCTAGAGTGCACAATCCTATGGTAAGAGGAAATATTGCAGATGAGCCATTCATTGAATATGTGAGACCTTTGATTTGCTTTTATGTTGTTTTAAGCACAGTACTTCATGTGAGAAAGTTCACTTGAAACAGTGAGTTACCAGAATATGTACAATGGTTTAGCTGCCTTTTTGCTCATTTCTAGTCCATTAAACGTAGGACCAGAAAATAGGTTTCTCTACTCTAAAATTTGGGCTCAAGCAACCATATGTATTTGTTCATGATGCTAAATCATTTTGCCACCTGCTGTGTTCAACAAGCATTTACAAATAGTAAATGCTATTTAAAGCTGTAATATTTGCAAGAACAGTTTATGCTGTGATATCATTTGTACGAGAAGCGTAACATTTTTGTATGCAATAAGAACTTTCAAGTAGCTGGATAATTGTGATTTTTAAAATATTACTACTTGTAATGTGTAGACTGTAATTATTGTAGGTCAGAGACAGTAGTATAAGTTCATATATGAACCACAAAATATTGATAGATTCGGATGGATTTGTTCCAAATCCAACATGTCTATAGTATGTATCATAGCTAGTCTCTGGAAATTCCCTGTTCCTGATGAAGTTTCAGCCTAAATTCTGGGCTTTCTTTTTGTCCTGTGCTTTTAAATACTTGTCTGTAGCTTTCTGAATCAAATCAGTAATTTTACAGTGTTTATATGCCTTTAATTTTCTCTCTTAGCAATAACAAAAATCTTTCAATCTACCTTCGCTGCTTCCAGGAATGCTTTCCAATCTGCATGCAATGGATCTGCCGTCCACAGTGATTTTAAACTATTCTCTGTATTTTTATCTAATCTATTTTAACTTAGAGGCCTGGAGACTATCTATAGATTTATCTGCACATCTTAATGAACTTATCGCA
Source organism: Melopsittacus undulatus (assembly GCF_012275295.1). Lineage (NCBI taxonomy): Eukaryota > Metazoa > Chordata > Aves > Psittaciformes > Psittaculidae > Melopsittacus > Melopsittacus undulatus. The sequence continues at coordinate 39,433,105 of NC_047530.1, read as the reverse complement.
AAGGTATCTGAAGCCTCTTTTATTTGGAACAAAGGCAATAGCAAATTTATCAGTCATCAAGATTTTAGGCATGGTTGGTTTTCAGATTACTACTTGAGAGTGGTATGGGAAACACTAATTCTGCTCTGAATTAAGTTTTAGTGTCAAAAGGGGATAGATTCCTCAGAAGGAGGTGGTCTGGGTGTCAGTAAGAGCTTTAGGAGTTGGCTGTAGGCAGAATTTGATATTTAAATTTGGGGCAGTGATTTAAAATAGCTGTACTAAGTATATACTTTCTATTTTCCAAAACTGGTTATGTCAGATTTTTTAACTTTTCTTGTACATTACTAATTGAAAATTCTAGTTCTGCATTTGTTCTGTTATGTGATTTTTTTCATAAATCATTTAAATACTTATTTGTGATATCAGTGGGTGGAATACTGACTTCATTGCAGAATTGGGAATTCGCACCGGAAGCTTGTGAGGAAGAATTTTATTCCAGCAATGTTTAGCTATAAATAGATGGGAAGATATATTGCAGTTTCAAACAAGCATGCTTTAAACTTTCATACACCATCAATGTCCATCTTTTACGATCCAGAAGCATTCTGAATTTCTAAGCACACTGGTGTCTTTATTTTATCTTCTGTTAAAAATGTAATTTAGAAATAAAAAGTTAATTGTAAAATACCATAGGAAATCACATCTACCAAGTCGAATTGTAATCCTACTAAGGATAGTAGTAGGCTGAAAATACTGTTTAGATTTTAAACTGTAGTCAGAACTCAAACATTCTTCTCAGATGTAGAAAACATTTGGTTATATTTCTGTTGCAGTTATCTTGTGTGTGTGTGCTTCTGCTCTTTCCCATCTGGTTTCAAACCAGAATCAGGGAAGGACTGATAAAACACCATTTCTTTTTCACTATAGTGACTGAAAACAGATTGAAGAAATTCAGATAAATGTCGGAACTCGTTAAAGCATGACCACTTAAATTTATTTATTTTAACTTGGAAGGGTTGCTGCCAATTAAAATGGCAAATTTACATGGAGAAGTCTATCTATACTGCTTTCTGTTGTGTGTCAGGCAGCATGCTCATTTGGGCATGATAATGGAACAGAATCTGAACTGGAAAGACATTCACACAACACTAAAAAAGTATTGACATCATCTAATTGCCTGTTTGATAGGACAAGGTGTAATGGTTTTAAACTAAAAGAAGGTAAGTTTAGACTATATATAAGGAAGAATTATTTTATGGTGAGGGTTGTGAAACACTGGAGCAGGTTGCCTAGAGAGGTGCCACATCCCTGGAACCATTCAAGGTCAGGTTGGACAGGGCTTTGAGCAATCTGGTCTAGTTGAAGATATCCCTGCTTATTTCAGGGGGGTTGGACTAGATGCCCTTCAAAGATCCCATCCAATCCAAACCACCCTATGATTCTGTTATTCTGTTTGATTCTGGCTAAAGATAGCTTTCCAGTGATTTAGAATCATAGAATCATAGGATAGTTAGGGTTGGAAAAGACCTTAAGATCATCTAGCTCCAACCCTCCTACCATGGGCAGGGACACCTCACACTAAACCATGTCAACCAAGGCTTCATCCAACCTGGCCTTGAACACTGCCAGGGATGGAGCATTCACAACCTCCCTGGGCAACCCATTCCAGTACCTCACCACCCTAACAGGAAAGAATTTCTTCCTTATATCCAATCCAATCTAATTTAAGTGAAAAGGAGAAAAAAAAAAGAAGGTACTGAGACAGATATAGTATGTTTGAGCAAATTCTGGTTTATATTTTATTTTTACAAAAATGTTGAAGTTGAACTTGCACTAGCCATTCTTTCATTTATGTGCCACAAGAAAGACTTGAAAGTATCCTGCATCAGGAAGTAGGGATATTGTCAAAATGCAACATTACAGGACCTCCAGCTAGCAGGAGCAGGAATTCAGAACTGCAAAATAAAAATGCACAGATAACTAACAACACCTGCCTGAAATTTAGACAACCAAGCAAACATCTAAGTTATTGCTTAGGATCTAGAAGAAGATATTGCTCAAGGCAGGAGACAATTGCAGATACATGTGACTTTTTAATGGAGCAGCAAGAAGAAAAATATCACAATGAAAGCAGTAAAAGCTAGAATGCTACATTCACACTGTTTTTAAAGCATCATGGTTAGAAGAAATTAGAAATGTTTCCTTGGTTTTCTCTGGGTGGTTCTGAATAGCAGGAAAATGGTGCTAATATTTGGCAAGAGGAAGAGTTTTTCTTTCATCAGTTCCGTTGATGAAGGTTGTTTTACCACAGTCCCCTTAGGGAGACACTTTAAGTTTCAGTTCTGTTACAAATTACAATGAAACAGATAGTAACAGTGCAGAGCAATCAGGTCAGTTCCTGCCTGAGAAACATGCATGGGATACAATGTATAGGTTGTTGGCATATGCAATAAACAGCATTAGGGTTGGTGGTATCAAGACTTGTTTAGGGCTGTTCAGATAATGTGGCATCTGTGTTATTGGCACAACCGACAGCTACTGTTATATGCAGTGTCAAGGGAACCTTGAGCACCCTTTGATGAACAGGTTATTGATACTTTATGCTGCAGCTGCTCCAGGGGACCCCTTAAGGGCATATCATGGTAGTGTGGCTGCACACTAAAACCCTGTGGTAAAAATCCAGAGGAACATTTTCACATGGTTACTATGAAACTGTCTTTAAAAGTTAAAAGTATGATCTTGGTTGAAACTTTGGGTTTCTGGCTTCTGCTGGTACTGTTTGGACAAATCATAACCCACTCACCCCTCCCCACCCTAGAAAATAGGATTTTATTATGGAAATACAGGCAGACTCTTAATTATCACAGCAGTCAGAGGTGCCAATATAATATATTAGCTTGTATTTTTAAAAGAATATAAACCTTTTTGACTGAATGAGCTGCTCTGTGCTGTTATGCTTGTGCTCATATGCTTGAATTTATGCAATGAGCTGATAAACAGCAAAATCTGTACTTACCTTTACCTACACAGGTATTAGAGGTGAGCTTAAGGGGAAAAAAATAAAAAGAATATAAAAAAGAAGGAAGGAAACAAGGGAGGGAGAAACACCAAGTTTTCTCACAGGCTGGGGTGAGATTAAAGTCCTGCTTATGGCAGAGGTACACCTGGTCTCATATTCCAGCTGTGAAACAGAAGTGGAAGGTCAACATAGCAATGGTGTTTCATAGTGGCAAACTGAGTTACTTCCTGAAATCATTCAGAACCAGACCTCCAATTCCATCAGGATAATTGATTTTCACATAAATGTACATTCCCCCCTTTTGTAGGAAATGTACTTTCTGAGTGAAGCGCTGTAATCTCAAAACCCCTGTAAGAACTGCAACCTGGCACAGAGATACCAACTTTACTGTATAGAATACAGATGTAGTGGATAATTTCTTCAGGGGAAGATTTTGAAATACTTCCATTATTAATGATGTCTCTAACTTGTTTCAGGAAAGTGATTGATTTGCTGTTAATCCCATATATTTGTGTTCTCTGCTCTTAACTGCACCGAGGAGTGAACATAAACCAGATCTTCCATGGGCACCAGAATAGCACAGCATAGTTTTCAGATTTCCATCTTGTCTTCTATTGACTTTTGTGTCTAAGACAGTGCAGCCTGGCTGAGGCTTTTTGAGTACTGAGGGCATTTGAAAGGTCTCTGCTTTGTGATGTCTAATACTGTAGGAACTCAGTCCAGCTTTTACCACTGCAAAGGCTCTCTGGGAGTTTCATCTCCATTATCAGTCTGTTTTCACCAAACCTGTAGGAATTTCTCTAAGCCCTGTGCCAACTGTCAAATCTAGCAAAAACCAGCCATGGATTGGAAGGCTGCTAGAAGGACAGACAGATAAAGACAAGCAGAATAGAGGAAACTAATATCAAAGTTTGAGGAACCACTTCACAATCCAGACATCCAAGGGTTATTGTTTTGTGGGCTCTTTTTTTTTTTTTTTTCCCCATGCCCCTATAAACCTAACTTCTTCTGACTAGCAGGTTTGCATTCATGCCAGTCCAAATTCTTCTTTTTTTCAAGGGTGACAGGACTGAGGAGTCAACTGGCAGTAATAGTTGTGGAGGCTTTTATGTACTGGTCTTCACTGGAAAAGTGTTGCTTTAATTTAGTCCGTCTGTATATGGATCCTAGAAGATGTCAGAGTGGACATCTGTGGAACTGCTCCACACTCCCATAGGTGAGGAAAGAACTTGTATAGCAAACAGGTCTCCCACATTAGTACAAGGATTAATGACAGCTGGAGGAGCTCTCAACTGCTGAGGACCATCTTCTTCAGTCTTCTTTGCCTGGTAACGTAGGATAAGCGGGTGAAGATAAGAACATAAGTTTTTAATTTTTTTTACATGTATCTGCTAAGAATTACAGTTAGAAATAGCACTGGATTGAATGGGCTTTGGATTTGTTCTTAACGTTCTGTGTGTTCTTACTATCTCTATATTCCACTACTTATAAAAATATTCTCAACATGTTCTTCTTTCAAGAAGAGTATAAATCAGAATGATATGCTAGTCAAAGAACTCAACTCAATTTCTCATTCAAATCTATTTTGGTTGTCTGAATTGCCATCTAATAGATTAAATATGCTAAACATAAGCCCCTCATCCTGTTCTTCCCTGAGCACAGGCTCTCTGCTTCATATGTATGAAATTGTGTGATGCAAGTGAGAGCACATGTACTCAATTCTGGGCTAGAGGTCTAATTCTAGCAAGCCAATTGTCAGGATCAGTCATGACAGCATCGGAGTACCTACTGAGGGCAGGTGTTATTTTAAGAATACAATTAATGCTATATCACAATTCTTTTCCCTATAAATTTTCACCTTTATTTTTTGGATAACAGACATTTAGATACCTTTATCTGTTTACTTTCACACAGTGTCAGATTGTGTAGATTGAAAGGAAGGCTAATTAAATATGCAGATATACAATGAATATAAGAACAATTTGAATAGAGCTTAAACTGAAATATTCACACATAACACAAAAGGGCTTTAAACTTGTGGCTTTGGAAACAATAACATTCACAATAATACTTTTTGCTCCCATAATCTGTTGTGCTTGTATAGATGCTTTTACCTGCACAGTGTTCTGCCAGATTAGGTTCCCACAATCTCTTGATGTGGTCTGAGCTGCAGATCTGGGGACTTAGCCTTCATTCTGCCAGCTGTCATAATTTATCATAGCTTCTACTACTGGGTCACATTACTTTTCCAGTTTTGGCAGTTATGGTAGTAAAAATTAAGTAGACACATACAATGTCCAGTCCTTTACTGTGGGTAGCACCTCTCAAACCTCACAATTGCGTATGTGATTGGAATATTTGTACCACCAAAGGGCAGAAACCACTTCATATTCAAACCCTATATATCCAGAGCAAAGCCAGCCCCAGCCAGGCCTACACTTAATGCTGACCAAAGTAATCACATTCTCAGGGTAAGAGATATATAATGTAATCTCTCTATGATATCTTATCATAAATATATATAGCTAATTATATTAGATGGCATGCAGTTATTGGCATCACAATCTGCTGTCTAAACAGTCTGGAACCAACACGAGGAAGGATAGGAACTCATTAGGACTTGGCATCATAAACATAAAAGGTCAGTGTTTTAATACACAGATCCTACTGGATGGTTTGAGATTTTTCAGCAATACTGTATGGCCTTCTAAAAAAAAAAAAAAAAAAGCATTGCTATCAACAAGGCAAAAATCCCTAAAAGTCATTTATTGCTTTTGTATACAAAAAAAAGTCAGATTCTTAATCTCTGATTTTTTTCTCTTGAACTCCCATCACTTATAGGTTTGTAATCTTTCTGTGATTCTCAGGCTTAACTCTGATACTTGTCAATTTATTATCAGTGAATAAACCTGGGAGTATGCCTTAAGAACTCAACTACCAACTTTAAACATAATTCTTCCCTCTAAACTTTTCTCTTTTATACTGTCTACTTTTGCAATTGTTCTGAGCTGAAATAAGATGTTTTTTCTAATGAAGTAGAAAGTCTGCGCCTCTAAGTTTTTGCTGCTTTAGTTACATAAACATTCTGTAAGTCTGGTGAAAGAGGCAGCAAGGGAATCAGTAAAGTTTACTCTTCCTCCATTTCTTGGCTTCAAGCTGTAAAGCAGACCTCCTTATTATTGACAAATTTATTTTTTGGCACTTCCTGTCATCATAAATTGCATCCTGACCACATGAGCAAAGAGCACGAAGATGACAAATTAAGAAGCTGGCATCGAAGTCCGTTCTAACCACATCCTTTGAGCTTGTCCTCTTACCTCATCTTTTTTACTGTAGTTGTTCTGGTGCCAAATACATCTTGCTTTGTTGCCAAATATGTGTCATTAACTCACAAGGATTCTATGGTCATGTGACCATACAACAATTGTGGTGGACTGTTATTGAAAAATGGCAGTGGTTTGAGAGTTGAAAACAGGGTTTTCTGTGTATCTGATGTTGGGATTTTTACTTAATGGTAAAAATCTTGCAGCCCAAGGGACACAGCAGCAAGTCCCATGCCTTTTTATTTTATCTGGGCTTTGGGGTTTTGTATTTTCTGCAAGGAATTAAAAAGACTCAAGAGGAAGAATAAAGCTTTTAGAGATTCTTGTTAGTCAGTAGATGATCAAACTTCAGTTGCTCATTTTTATTCATGTGTATCAAATTTATCCCACATAAGATCCTATTTCCAGGAATAATACTCCAGTTAGCTCGTAGGACTTAACTGTGAAAGCCCAAGGTGAGATTTTCCACCCAAGTCGTTATGCTTTTGTAAGTTTGGTGGATATTAGTCTGATATCTTAATAGTGAGAGCATGGTAGTTGGGCACTGAGATTTTGAATCAGATTTCTGTTAGCCATCGTTTATGCTTTTTATTTCATTTTATCCCCTCATCCAAAAATGGTTGCCATGTTGAAATGAAACTTCCTTTTTTGTTGCTGTCTTTAGTAAATCATGGGGGTTTTAAGCCATGCTGTAACACAGTCAATAAATTATGCAATTATACGTTTATTATAAGAGAGGGACTATTTACTTTCATAAATGTCAATTGCATCCAATACTGCTTCTCTTTTAAAAAAAGAGTAAAGTCTTTTTGTTGTTACTGAATGTTGTATGTCTAATTGGTGACAGGCTTTGTCCTGAAATTAATGCTCAGCTACAGTTATAATATCATTATGTCATAACAGTGAAAAGTTCTAATTAAGATGATCTGTTTGCCAGGAAAAAAGTTTAGTATATCAATTAATTATTTTATCAGGAGGAGTATTGCCTTACCCATCCCCTATATCCTGGTCAGAGCATGAATGATGAGAAAAACATTACAGATGCATGCTGCATTGGACAAAGAACACATGCATGCATTTAAATCATGTATATCTTACTTTTTACTGATGTAATTGTGAAATATGTTCTTTTTGCATTCATAATTAGGGGGTGTAACAGATGGTGAAGGCTTAGTTTAAAATAATCTGTCATTAAAATAACCTAGCCTACTGGTAATTCTTCACTCTAACTGGAGTTTAGGTCAGGGTAACAGGGTTTTTTGCAGCAATGGAATACTCTAGAAAGAATTAGGGACTTCATGGTTAGTGGGAAATATGAGGATATTCTCCAGAAGGACACCATAGTAAGACTCCAGTGAATTAAATTTGCCTGTAGTGGGGATATGCAAAACCGGCTGGGACAAAATTCATCTGACAAATATAAATCTATTTAGTATGATGCATTATACATTAGCGCATATTCGGTCAAAGTGGTACAGTGGGTTTCATATCCTGAGAGGAAATAACATCACTATTCTGCAAATACTATAAAAGGTACTTAATATTTTGTGTTAGAAACCCATTTTCATATTTTTCTGATGTCAAAGGATATAAATTATAATTATTGGCATTACTATTCAGAGGTGCTATAGGTAGTGACTTTTACATCTGAGTCTCACTTCCTTTGTGTCTACCACATTGACTTGTTGGTATGTGACAAAGGAAACCTTGTATCTGTCCTGTCAAGGTAGTTTAGAACAATTTTCAGGAATAAGATAATTGGCTCAATAAATCAGATACTTGCATGTCTTTAAAGCATTTATTTTAGTGTTTCCTCTAAGATTTCATTCTCTAACAGCTTTAAAGAAAGCATATAGATTTCAGCATGGTATTATGATAAATCTTCTCAAGGAGGGGCAAGCATTAACATTTGTGTCAGTTCTTTTTCATCTTAATCCAACCTTGGTTAATAATCAGAAAATTCTACATAGTGGGTAAGAAGATGTAATTAACCCTTTGACCCCAGAATCTTAATTGGTGCCTGTTGAAAACAGTGGGGCAGTTAAAAAAAAAAAAAACATAAAAAAATTAAAAAGTAGCCTGTGGTGATTGAAACAGCATAATACATAATGGTATTCTGAAATCAAAAGTACTAGGGAACTTCAGCTTTAGTCACACTTTGCATAAAACCAGTTAAGTGTGGGTTTAAACAAGAAGTTGCCAGCCTTGCTTAAATTGGATTGTGCTCAGTGTTGGCATTTGAGGTCACCCTGACCCTTTTTCAGCTGCCACACTAGATGGGATAGGACTGAATTTATGACAGTCAATTTATAAAAATAAAAAAGAAATTAAATCAAAAATATTTTCCTAACAGAAGACACTCTATCTTTATATTCATGGCCTCTGCTTCAATGAAAATAGGACATGTTATGAAAAGCCAGTTACATTTGCAGGCATTATTTCTACATTACAGTTGATAACTGTGGAAGATCTGACACAACAATCCTATCTGCCTTTGAACTGAATGAAACTGCTCAGAAATTCTGGCTGAAAATTACACTGTGGTGCTCATTTTGAGAGAGAGATTTGAAAGCTGACTAAATTCAGTACCCTTCTTGTATTTATTGTGTACTTAGTTATACATAGGTAATATGACTGATACTTCCAGAGATTTCTCATTAAAACAAAATTCTTTGTAAACAGTTAGTATACAATAGCATCACATACTCTTCTTCAGTATATATTATAACCTCTGTTATGTTGCCTTGAACCTTCTCTGAAGTCTGCTGCTCTCTTGGCATGCACAAAGGACGTACGCTTTATGAAAAATTGAAAATTTTCAACACACATTACTTAAATAATAAATATTCATAAATAATACCTATGAATAACGAATGAGACAGTCCTTCAGAACTATTGTTTGACCTGTATAAGGAACAACAAAATTGTCACAAAAGTGGTCCATCTCAGCCCTTTCACACTGGCAGGAGGAACTGCCTTGCATTGGAAGGTAGCTGTTTCTCCCCATATTTTTATTGTAATTTTTCTTAGCTATTAAGCATTGAGCTTAGTACTTGGGGCTCTTGTTCTAATGTCTTTGTACTGCGGGCATAGAAGTAGTTAGCTGTTCCATTACCTGTTAATCAGTGGCATTTTCAAAATATGATTAAATACTTTCTAATTTTACTCCATTGAATAAAACACTGAATTCGGTCAATATTTGTACCCAAGGATAACTTCAGGAAGGTGGGAAAGGAAATGGAGAAAGAAGGACTGACCAGGACATAGTAGGCTCAATTAGCATAATGAACTGATTTTATGGCATGGGAAGTAACTAATCACGCAAGAAGCCAAGGAGTTGTGGGCATGCTGTGTTGGCCCTGCCAGTCCATCAGTGGTGCCTCCTTAGAACCTTTGTTGTAAACTAGGAGGCAAGAGTAAGGAATAGTCTCTCAGAAAGAAAGAGAAGGTTAAAGAATTAAAACTTTAACTGAAAAGTAACAATCAGAGTCAGTGGCATGGAAAAGCAGCAAGTGCTTAAGATATCTAACACTCCTCACTTTAACACTCTTACCCTGGTGCTGGTGACTTTCTGGACTTCAGTCATGAAGGTTGAAATTTCTTTGTACAATTGTGTCAACCAGAGATGGTTTTATTTATATTTTTCCAGCAAAACTGGTTTTAGCCAATTCCAAAACAACACCAAGGAAGGCATTTCTGCCTAACCAGTACTAGAAGCTTTCTTCAAACTTTTGTTTCATTTAGAAGTTTTAATTCCTAAACAACATGATGTGTAAAAAAAAAGCAGGAAAGCCATCAGTGACTCAGAGAATTATATTTTGCTGTTTTTAGAAAACTCTATCCAGATATGCTAGATAATTACACACTAATGTAAATCCATCTGAGCAACTTCAGTCTTAGCAGCTTTACCCACCTGTTAGTTGTTCTGATGTTCCTCAGTGGCCTGACTCTTGGTTACATGAGCATTTATGCGGCATACGTTCCCACCAGGTTCTGCACCAAGGCAGCGATATCTTGCCACAGTGCAGCATTAGACACACTCTGGTCAGATCTGTCGTTATCTCAACCCCTCGTGCCCCACAATGGGCGCCAAAAGGAACTGTTGTGGTTTAAGCCCAGCTAGTAACTCAGAACCGTGCAGACCTCGCTCACTCCCTCCACTTCTTCACACCCACCCCACCCCCCCACCCCCCCCCGGAGGGATGGGGGGGAGAATTGAAAGAATGTAACTCCCACTGGCTGAGATAAGAACAGTCCAGTAACTAAGGTATAACACAAACCACTACTGCTACCACCAATATTAATAATGATGATAAGGGAAATAACAGTGGAAGAGAATACAACCGCTCACCACCCACTGACCGATACCCAGTCTGACTCGAGCAGTGATGTGCCCCTTCTGGGTAATTTCCCCAGTTTATATACTGGGCATGACGTGCTGTGGTATGGAATACCTCTTTGGCTAGTTGGGGCCAGGTGTCCTGTCTCTGCTTTCTCATGGCTTCTTGTGCCCCTCCTCACTGGCCAAGCATGAGAATAAAAGTCCTTGATCAGAGTAAACATTACTTAGCAGCAACTAAAAAACAGCGGTGTTATCAGCGTTGTTCTCAGGCTAAAGTAAAAAACACAGCACTACACCAGCTGCTAAAAAGGAGAAAAATGACTGCTACAGCTGAACACAGGAAAATAGTGTACTAAAAAGGCCACATCATAAATGTGCTCCAACTGTATTTAACTCTCTTGAATAAAAGAGCAAGGGGACTGCACTAAAAGCCTGGATATCAGATATCATGATCATGCCAACTAGTAACAACCTGAGGTTAGACAGAAACTTCAAGTAGTCTTGTCATTAGCTACAGACCTATTATGGATATTTGGAGCACCTGTGTACACGCTGTCAGATCTAGGAAAACCGAGCCCCACAGATAGCCTGGGAATCTGATTTCAGTATGGTGATTCCTTGTTGCTTGTGGAGAATGGTGTCCTAGCAAGAACACATATAGGTGGCCAGGGAATCTGGGTGATGGTTCTCAGTTTTCTTTCTAACAGAGGATTAAACTAATTCCTTCAAATGTGAGACAGAGCATCAGGAAAAATAAAACCAAGACCTTTAAAGATTTACTGTTCTGATCTTTCTGTGACAACAAAAGTGAATAGTAGCAACAGAAATCATAAATGGTAGGGGAGATAAAATGTGTAAAGGTTTTGGTTGTCTTTGTATGGATCTAAGTTTGAACTTCACTCTTCCACATTTTCCACCTGTTATTGATGTTAAAATTCAAGGAACTGGTGTTAATCATTTGAAAATAAATGATGATGATTTATAAGAGGCCATAAATGGCTTGCATAATATAAATGTTTTTACATGAAGAAAATCTATGCAGATTTACATTTTTATTAATTCATAAATATAAATTAGAGTCTTTCTTTAATGCAGTGACTTTAGTGAGGGTTTGTTTTCCAATATGTGATTTATTCTTTTTAGAAAACACAGATTTTTGAACTAATTCCACCACCTACTACATCAGAGAGGGGTGAACACTTGCCAAAGACAGCTTCTGACCAGCAGCGTGTTAGAAATTAATCAAGAAGCAGAAGAATAAAAAAAATAAAAACCCTCAGAAACCACTGGTCTGTATTTCAAAAGATGTGAAATGATTACATATCTCCATCAGATTTGTGTGCATCCCTATTTTTTCTTCCAAAGCCAGGCTGATCTCTCAAATTTTACAGTTATATTTTACTCTACACATACCTTTATTCCAAAGGGGTATTTGGGGTGAGATTTCTGGGGATTGTTTCTTGTTCATTCCAAGATATGGGGTGTTTCTTATTTTCTGAGTTGTTTTAGCATTTCTAATTTCTGTAATTTTGTGATTTTACTTCTGCAGTAGTGAATGCCAGTAATCAACCTCATAAGAAACATAAAAGTAAAGACACATACAGTGTATGAGAGGCATTTTGTTCCTAGTGAAGATGTGCTCTTATTCCTAGAGTTATATCTCCGTCTTGATGTGCAATGATTTACTGCATGTGTCAGTTTAGTATATAGTTTATTAACTGCACTCGTGTTTCAAAAGGTGTGCATTAATCTGTGTAGTCGTATTTTGGTTTTTGCAGTTGCAGTGGAAACCACATCCAAAGACTAGAACCTGTCAAAGTAAAATCTGATCTAGAGTTTTACACCAAAGGGATGAAATTCATAACATTTCTGTAGACCTAAGCTGTAAACATATTTGACAGTAATCTGCTGATTGGCTTTGTTTGTGGTACCACAAAAGGAAATGGTGTGTGTGTGTGTGTGTGTGCACGTGCTTGTGTGTATAATCCTCAATTAATTAACAAATTATTGAGGTCCATAGTGGTTTGAGTGATGGTAGGATTTTATTTTCTCTTTTTCAGTTTTCAGAAGTGGAAATTCTCAGCTTTGATTGGGGCGGGGGGGGGGGGGGGGGGGGGGGGGTGGGGGGAAGAGGTGGGACAGTGGGGGTCTTCTTACCATTTGAGTGGAAGGTTCTTTTCTGTATTTATTCTTCCTGTAAAAAAATGAACATTTTATTTTTCTATATTTCTTCTGTCATGCAAATGAGAGATATTTTATGCAGTATATGGCAGATGTAAGATGATAATAAATCCTTGAACTTTGGAATATACTTGTATGCTGTTTGTTAATATATTGGTAGAATATAAAGGAATTGTCTTAAGGACTCAAATTAAAAACACTTATAGAAATCAGAACATTTCCCTAAATATGTTCTGAGATGCCTTTATTTGAATCTATTTCTGTCTGAAATGTAGAAATTTTTATTAATCTATTCCTTTTTTTTTTTTTTTTACTTACTTTGTAGTCCCTGGATGGATTTGTCTTTGCACTAAATCAAGAAGGAAAATTTTTGTACATTTCAGAAACTGTCTCCATCTACTTAGGCCTGTCCCAAGTAAGTACATGCTTTCAATTTTAGAGCATAATTGCATATGATGTTTTCTTCTGTTTATCGTTCTTAAAAAAATAATAATTTGGTTTCTACATTTTTTGTGGATTATTGAATTAGTCATTTAAAGTTGCATCTGGTTCATCCTGAGAAGTAATTGAAAAATGTATCTATCAGTATTGGAGGTTGCCATAAGATAAACTTGTGCCTGAAAACTTTCTGCCATGAAGGATCATTATTAATTTATTGAGAACAAATGAAGTTTCTTTTCTCAGTTGTTTTGAACTTTAAACCTCTGTACCTGATAGGAAAGGGACACACTAATAGTACTTCCCTTGTGTCCTATTACTGGATGTTTATGGAGTACCCTGCATTATCCAGGGAGCTGACACGATGACAGGGAGTCATTTGGAGTCAAGAAATGCTGAGAGAGACCATTAAAATGTCTTGCAGGGAGGGTTCCAACAAGGACACATTTTGCTGCTTTCATAAATGCTCACTAATATGGAAAGACAAATTCATAAAATAAAATAGTTTAATTTTTTATTTAATTGCTGACCACTGTCAGACTTTAAAAGGCAGGACAAAAGTGGGAGAAAAAAGTTGCCTGTTGATGCTTATTGCTGCAGCATTCAGAAATGTTTAGGAAGAATAGCTTCTTTCTGCTTGTACTTAGAAATGCAGCAGAAAGATTTTGCATGATTTTCAGAGTAGGATAATCTACTTCTGTTGCAGTCACCCAAGGAGAAAAAGAAAAACTGAGATAATATTTATTTTAGCTTCTTTAAATTGTGATCTATAGTGCATGAGGAGGCAGCTATTAGCACTAGCAACTGTCAGTTTTGCTGTACCCCTACAATGGTATGGGAAATGTTAACATTTGGTGCAGAAAAAGCCTAATTTTAAATATTATCTGGTGAGGATCTGAATAGAGGTTCATTAACTCCTCAAAGAACATGCAAGCAATTGTCTGTAATAAGTTCAGTAATTGTTATTTTGTGCTGGCTTTAGCAAACCAAATGATAGAAATGGAAACAGAGCTGTTTCTAACTCATATCAGTAGTCTTGTCTGTCATTTAAGTCCCTCATTTTGTAATAGACTTTAATTCCTGCCTTAATCTGTTTGGGAGTTAGTATCAGGAATCTCAGATTTTGAAATTGGTGCGCCACCATGTTGCTAATACAGTAAAGAATTGGAACTTTAATGTTTATTATTGTCTTATGCTCATATTAATCTGTTTTATGCATAGTATCCAACGAAGTTTAATAAGCCAGTAAAGAAGAAGGATGGATAATTAGTTTAAGCAGGTAAATGCTAATTAGGAAACTCCTGAAAGGCATCCATTATACACTAGCTTAAAACAAATTTTACAGCCCTGGTTAGTGGTGTAATCCAAATTCTGTCAAGGCAACTGCATTTTCTGTAATTGAGATGTGTATGTTTGCTTTGCATAACAGATGGCTCTGTATGCTTAGACTGATAGCTAGGAAAATAATAATTGCATTATTCTGGCCAAAAGAATATTAGCTCTTGGGTTTTGGCCATTTCAGTCAGTCCTCCTGCCAGCACAGCATATGCACATATATGGATTGGATTTTCAAGGAAATTGATGCATCTGGAATAGTGTGGCCATCTGAAATATCATCTGTTCAAGAAAAATTTGGCTTTAACCCTATGCTAGTCTCCTATTAAAAGCGTTTGCTGCCACTGTCTTTTTAACTATAGGAGTTGGTAAATCTTTTCTTACTCTGAACTTACATCATGCTGTTAAGACTTTACACTTCATCTTGATCCCCATATATATTTCAAGCAAGGGTTCAAATAAATAAATCAATTGTCTTTGCCTGTTAGAGTATTTGATATATCAGCACAAATGTTTCCTTGTGTTCACTACTGAAAGTATTGATGGAAAAACTAACAAAAATCAGAACCAGGAGTGTAGATTTTAACACAGTAATAGATGACATGATTTAGTTCGAGGTGTCCCTGCCCACAGCAGGGGGGTTGGAACTAGATGATCTTAAGGTTCTTTCCAACCCTAACCATTCTATAATTCTGACATTTACTGAGAGTTACTAAAATATCTGTGGTTTTCGTTGTTCTTCTGTCTTTATGGAGACACTTTGTGTATCTCAGATCCACTGTATTTATATTTTTAACATATTCTCTTGGTTATAACATATTCTCTTGGTATATTATTATATAGCTATATATATCATTAATAATGATAAAAGAAATACTGTATCTGCTTTGTTAGTAAATCGCTATTCAAAGGTTATTCATTGCAAAAAAAATATTAGCAAGAATATCCATAAAATCGTTTTTCAAACTATACATGTAAATGCTACTATTTGCATGACAACAATCAAAAAATGCTTGTGAACACTCAGTTTCTAGAATGGTCCAATATGATACATGTGGTGATGAATTTCTTGCATGGCAGGTAAACATTGATAATTCCCTATCCTGACATTCCCCAGCTATATATTTGTATAGAATCTCTGGGTAATTTTACACTTCAGAAAGTTTGGATGTATATTATAAGCATTTTTATACAAATCATCTTCAAGTGTTGATCTTGGAGTCTTATTTTCTAGTCAAATATCTTCTCAGAGACTTCATCCTTGTTTGCTTTGTTTTGTTTTTTAGTTTATTTTAACTTGAAATAGTGTACAATATATTTTGTACTTGTAAAACAAAATCTTGTGTCTCTTAGCTAAAGGAAAATAGACCTTGTACCGAATCTTAGCAGATGAAAACAGTTTTTCATGGAACCCAGTTTTTCTCTTTTCTAAACATTGGAAGTCAGTGATATAAAACAAATGGATGCTGATGTTCTAAGATAGCTGCAGGGCTAATAGTAAAAGAATCTGATAAAACAGTGTCTTGGGAAGTAGCTTGGCAATGATGATAATAAACTTACTCCTGGCAAAAATAACAGTAAATAAAAATTACAATAAATACTCTCTTGTCATTATAATGAAGATACCTTGCATGTAGACACCCGTAGATATATATGTTTTAGGCACTTTGTCATCCAGTTAATACTAACAAAGTTATTTTGGCAGCCATAGATTTTAGAGCACACCGTGAAATTGAAATCAGAGCACTTTCAGAGAACAGAGATGCATTTCCAAGTAGAGGGAAGAACACAAACTTAGCTGGAAACAGTGAGAGAAGGAAGATAATAAAAGTGACAGAAATGGGCAGAAATCTCCAAGTTATACATTTGTCTGTACAAGTTGTCGTAGCTCAATTATACTCAGGACAAGCTGAAATAGCCCAACATACTTTCCAGTAGTCAATAGTTTCAGGAACTGTGGTATTTTTCAGAAGACCCTGACATAGCTAGAGATGCGCAATACAGCCAGGTTTTCTTCCATAGCTTGGACAGTGTGACCTGTGATGATGTAGCTTACCCTTCTGTGATACAAACATCTTTTTACACTGCATCTCTGCAGTGATGTAAAATGTTTTGTCTTCATACATATCTGTTTTCTGATATTTTTAAGTCAACAGGTAATTTTTGATATCAGGGTAAGCTGTCATCTTTTTGAATACCTGGTCCTTGATTTCCTTTTAGAAATGGGATAAGATTTCAAAAGTAGATGGCTAAATCGAGTCACCATATCTGAACATTGAAATAACACTAGGATCACTCCTTCAGGCTCTTAGAAGTCAGTATCAGTGCTTACTTAAGAGAATTCAATTATAAGGATGCTGGGGAGTGACTGCTCATTAGGGACTGTAGTGATAGGACAAGGGGTAACGGGTTAAAACTTAAACAGGGGAAGTTTAAATTGGATAGAAGGAGGAAGTTCTTTACTGTTAGGGTGGTGAGGCACTCGAATGGGTTGCCCAGGGAAGTTATGAATGCTCCATCTCTGGTGGTGTTCTAGGCCAGGTTGGACAGAGCCTTGGGTGACATGGTTTAGTGTGAAGTGTCCCTTCCCATGGCAGGGGGGTTGGAACTGGATGATCTTAAGGTCCTTTCCAACCCTAACTATTCTATGATTCTATGATTCTGTATATGCTGGTTAGGATGCTTTTGCTTTCAGGAAACAAGTTCTTAGTCACCTCTCACCAACAATTGTAGTCAACAAAGTTATTACCTATTGTTTCCCCTCTGTGAGGCCCACATCTTAAAATAAAATATTTCCTGCCTTTACTCCTACTTGTCCAGGATACAGACCAGGTTTGCAAATTGGCCTGTTGAAAAGAGAGCTCACTAAAAAGGAGCAGTGCAGCTGCAGGCATAATAGGAGATAATAGAGATGAAGAAGGAAAAAAAAAAAAAAAAGAAAAAACCAAACTAAAAGAGAATAATTTGAGAGGTTTTGTCCTTTTTAAAACAAAGCAGTCAAAACCAACAGGTATATTACATGTGTACTGCATTACTAGTAGCATAACTTATCTCTTTATTTTGGCTTTCTGTGCATTTGTTCTATGAAATGGCAAATAAAATTATAGCTACAGCACACAAATACAAGGTCAAATAAATGACAGTACTCATTCTATTTGTGAAGCTATTCTGAAAAGGAACCATGGTGCCAAATGTGGCTTATTTGAATAATAAAGAAGAATTAGATTCCCCTGATAACTTGGCTGAGGGCCAATAAATCACTGGAGGTTAAGAATGCTTTGCAACTGCCATGTATGTCTTTTGCTTTTACGAAGCACAAACCTCAACTACTATGCTCTACCTGTTTTTCAATGCAAATCAAGTTGAGGTTAGTAGATGGTTAAAGGATTGCTCTTGGCTCTATTTGCTTAAAAAACTACATAAATTAGTCTTGATACTTAAATTCATTTTTGTAAAGTCTGCCTTATTCCCCCCCCCCCCATACCATTACCTAAATAAATTAAAAATAATAATATTTAAAGAATACAAGCAAAAGCCTATAAAAAAAAGCCAGGGACTTTACAGGAAAACTACATTTTTTTAAGGCATTCCAGACAATAACCAATTGAGAAAACAGTTTGCTATTTTTTTTTCCTGTTGCTGTTTTAGTGCTCTGAATTTAAATACTACTGTGTAGAATGAGCTTTCTGCTCAGTTAGCAAATTGGTGCACTGGCATTGATAATTTTTTAATAGCTTCTCCCCTAAAAATTAGTAAATAAAAGCCTGGTAAACGCTGTGTTGGTCATGTGCTGTTTAAAGAAGATTTTTACTTTAATGTTCAGCACCAGAAAGTTCATTTCCTCTTATGTTTTATGCTGAAAGAGGTGAGCCAGGGAGGAGCTCTATTGAAATAGAATGGCTCTAAGGATTTTGAGAGCAGTAAGAAAACGTAAGTATCAAAATAATTCAGAAACAGTACAAGGCACAGTGGCACATTATCAATTTACAACATTTAAATTGATAAATGCTTGGTGGTGAAGGCCTACAAGGGCACTTTGAAAAGCAAATAGCGACCTGGTGAAGAAATTGATTTTTCCTCCCCGAAAATGACTGCATGATGCATCATTTGACTGCATGCTGTCCAAGTGCTTGACAGAGATAATCTCAGCAATCCCACGGGTGACCTTATCATTCTCACCAGGGCAACTTTGTCTAGGTTCTGACTTTGTGCATGTCAAGGTTTCTTCAGGCAGGATCCTTAGGGGGAAAAAGTTCCTCTGTTCGATCCAGATATTGAACCACTCTTCAAGGCACCCCCCCACACTCACCCAAAAAGGCAAGCTTGTTTCTTTTCTTCATAATTATGAATGAACTGAACAAGAGAAAATATCTATAGACACAGTATCTTTGCTGAAGCCATTATTGCCTTTTCAGTGTAGCTTAGTTTAGCTCTCAAAGGAGAAAGGATACCTGCCATTAGAGGTTATCAGACACAGTTGAGAGGCTCCAAAATGTGTGGCGCTCTCCTACATAACAGAAATATCCTGCCCGCTTTTGTTCTCACAGTCGCTGTTCACAGCTTTATTTTTGCTCAAGAAAAGGTTTTGCTGTTGTCACAGGATTTCATATCAGTGCCCAATAATTTTTTTCTTTATGCCTTTTTTTTAATAAATACATTCTCAACCCAAGAACTTTTAAGACAACTCAAGTGCAAATGACAAGCTGACAAGAAGTCCTGAGCATCAACATCAATATGCATAATTTTGCATAGATGCTCTGTAACAACCTTCACTGTATAGTCTTGAAGTGATCCAAAACAGTCTGTTTTCTCTGTTTATTACAAAACTGGTTTTGTGTAGCACAGGAATATATTGCCCAAACTATGAAGAATAAAAACATTTAAAGATTTGCAGGATTATTTTTTAAGTACTTCATATAACAAACAAATAGTTTTTCATATACAGTTCTAATTGTTAATTATAATTACTGATTAGGAGCCTACTGAAAGCAGCCAATGTTATGCTCTGTCTGGTACCCCAAAGCCCACTGCCTTTGACACCCACAGTTCACCATATTCAACCTCTTTTACCTCTTTCTTTCATCCACAACATTAATTCTGAGTGAACAAGACGTGCTTCCTTGCTTTTGACAAGATTTGCTGCAGTCTCATGCGACAAAAACCCAACACTCATTCCAGATTCAGAAAGTAGGATTTATAACAGCATTTTAATTTAATGTTGGATGTCGAACATATAAAGAGATCACAGTAGTACTAGAGCTGAAAATTGATGCCTTTTTTATTAGTGTCCTCTCAGAAGTGGGTGAGCCGCTGTTTGTGCAATGGAGCACAGAGCACCACAGTCAGATGAATGAGGATATGCTATCTGCAAGGAATCATATTTCAAACCACTGTCTGCTTCTATTGATGTGCTCAGAGTTGAAAGGTTATGCTAGTAAATGCCATCAGAATTTTCAGCATTAGAAATCTGTGGAATAATCCGCTGACTGTCACTTTATAGTCAGTCCAAATGCAATATATAGTAATGCTTTACTGATTTTTTAAACTTGAAATTAACTTATTGATACTGATCATGTTGTTTTGCTTATTCTTCTGCAGCATGTTTAAATGCTGACAATGGTATTGTCTTACAGGGTCCACTGACTATAGCTCTCTGTTGAGTTAACTAAGGGAATTCAGAATGTCATTTTACATGAGAATCATGTTCCCCTTATTTATTCTTTTGAACATATTTTACCAGCCATTGAGGCTGAAACATTGAAAGCCTTTATGCAGAAGGGATTCACTGGTTAAAATGAATCACACAAATTCTCCATGCAATAAAATATAGCCTCATTGGTTTAACGCTTGAAGGCTGAAGACTTTTCATGTCACTTAATAATTTCTATCATTTGATGTTAAAAATAAGATTTTGATAAGGTAATTTTCATTGCAATTGTTAACTCTTTCCAGTATTAAATAAGACCATTTGCCTTCTGGTGGATGCAGTGTTTTCAGATTGTTTTAAGAAAAATGTCTGGAGAAAATGGTTAAGGCAATTTAGCCATTTTACATTTGTCTTCCCTATTAAAGCAAAGACAAAGAGTTTTCCTGAATTAACATTCATATTATCCAAATTAGCTACAGAGTAGTTTGGTATCTTTTTTGCATTGCATTGTAACGTATTTGTGTGAAAGTTGGAGAATATTCTATATATAGACACTTAGTAAAACAAACAGCTGTGGAATAATTGGGAGGAAAAAACAGATACTGGTAGGAAAAATACAAATTTGGCATAAAGATATTTTCCATGCTATCCTGGCACATTAGAGATGGGGAGGAACTCAAAAATTAAGTATTTTACCTTATAAGAGTAAGGTCAAAAAGTTATTCTACTAGTGAGTGATCAAAGTTTCATTTCTATAAATAAATAAATAAATTCTAATTACTAGGGTTTGATTACTAGTAAGGAAACATGTTTTCACATCCTTAAATAATGCACTGATTCTGAAGACTGATTCTTTTTTACATCAGATCCTTGCTTGAGTCAGGTTCACTTGAGAGAATTCCCATTCCAAGCATTTCAGAAAGGGTGGGTCAGGCCACAGAAACTCAAGAATTGGCTTAGGTTCTGAAATAAGTAAGGCAGTGCCTGTATGTATTAAAACCACAATCACTTAATGAATTTGGGCTAAAAAGAACCCTGAACCAAACAAACAAATTTAGACAAAGTTAGATCAGTTAAGCGATACCTTCCACTCCAAATCCTCACTAATGATTCTACCAGTCCAACCCAGGGGTTTCATACGAAAGCACAAGATCAGGACCAAGCAACTCAAAAAAAGGATAAAAGACATGTCTTAATTTGGTTTTGCCAGCGTCTGGTATTATTGCAGCTTCAATCAGCGCTTTACTTGCTCTGCTCTCAGTCAGAGTTAACAGAGGAATCCTCTTCTGGGGAGTGTATTGGTAAGAGAGGAGAAGCATTCCAAATTGTATGGAGAATATCATCACTGCAAGTCAGTGGGGGATCTAGTCAAGAAAACCTCCACATCAAAGGCTTTTGGTGCTTAATCCCCCAGGTTTGTAGTGGAAATTCAAGACAATCACACCCATATGCTATTGCTCTTCCAGTGTTAATCTAAACTCTTTTGCCACTCCCCATTCATCTTCAGCATTAAAATAGACCTATGCTGCCTTAGCATTTTAACCTCCTGTTTCCCTATATTTCTTTCTGGCATTTGGACCATGATGCTATCCAAGACATCCTCTGTTCATGTTTCCAGTGGCACAGAGGCTGACACCAGCTCCCTGCTAAAGTTACAATGTGAGAATGAATGTACGAAGATTGGTTTCTGCATTTAGTGGACAGGGGAAAAGAGCATCAGAAAACTTGGCAGGCTTACTGCAAACCCATATTTTGTCTTTGTTGCTCAGCTGAGTTCCTCAATAGCATTCACATTAAAAGTTCTTTCTGCTGTTTGTTCATACCTTCAGAACTACCTGAGTAACTCAGCTCCCCTTGGAAGTTGTTTACTTACTGTTTTCAAGGCACTGCCGCAGTAGCACCTTCTGCAGATAAATCCATAGAAAAGCCAGTTTAATGCTCTCTTGCCTATTTTACCAATTCTATGTCACCAGGGTCTACCATCAGGACCTGCCCTAGCAGAGAGCATGTGCTAGCAGTGCAGTCATAACCAAAGCCAGCCAAAGTCACAGAGAGGTACTTCTGCTGGCCACCATATGAGGCAGGGAAAAGCTAGGACTACATTTTCCTTTTCAAAAGACAGGAGTTCAGATGTGGCAAAAGAGTGAAGTGATACACATCCTTTGCCCAGACTTAGAAATGTAAGGGAGAAAGAGAGAAAACATCTTCCCTTTAACAACGAGGGTCTGTGTCTAAGAACAATAATTATTTTCTCCTTTAGAGGCACAAAGCATTTGTATATGTTAAAGGGAGAGGGAATTGAAATAGTGTGAAAAAGACAGACAAAAGAAATGCCTCTCTGGTGTGAGCAGACAGGAAGGGGAAGACAGAAAAGAGACATAGCACACTTCCCCTACTCAGTAACTGAGAATCAGAGCTGTGAGAACACATGCTGTTTCTTCCTCACCAACAAAATAAATTTTGCTAGCCCTTGGTATTCAGAACTCAGGCCCCAGCGTCAACTCAAATAGTAAGACAGGTTTCAAGTTATTAGATCTATGAAAATAGTATTTAAAAGGGCTTATTAACATGCTGGGATTTTTTCCAGCCTTTATGGGCTTACACCTTCAAGCCTTCTTTTTCTGTTGGCTACCACAAATGGTAGAAGCTTCCTTTTATATTTAAGAAGTGTCTAAGACTTTTTGGGAATATCATGATTCTACAGCCAGGCCTTTGAAGGTGCTATCAAGCATCATGTTATTGGCAATAAAGTTGTGAGGTTTGGCAACAGTAAAATAGAAAGGGGAAATACTGGCTTTTCTCTAGTTGAATGGGATCACATGAGTCTATAAACTAATATGATGTATCATTGTCATACTGCATTCCAGGTAACTTTTAAAGCCTTTGCATTAATATTTACCTGGTCTTGTACTTATAAAGCATTTTACAGAATTATTACCTATATTATTTTGTGTTTAAGATTCTGTCTTTGAGTCTTTGAGGGGATAAGTATTTTCTAGGCTGAGTACTGCTGAATTGGGATTTATCTGGTATAGTGAGGCATAGTCTGTACGTTTTCATACTGCATTTCAGAAAGATGTCTCTTTTGGGACAACACTTACTCATACTTAAGTAGTAAATACAAAGCCATATACATTCCTGTCATTCTTTGAATGACAGTGGAGCTATGCATTTGTTCTTATTTAACTTCTGTAACACATATATAAGAAAGATACAATGAATATCTCTTCCACATATTGAGGCAGCATGTAAAAGTCATGACTTAAAGTTTGTAGGACGGGATGCTTCATTTATTAAAACTCATTAATGCAGCTGGAGAAACAGTAGCTTTCCTTCCTGCATTTGTTTCTCCTGACCTGACATGGGTCTGATCCACAGTCTGTAAGTCAATGAAAAGATTTCACAGGTTTTTGAATGGTTCTCATTTTGCTGTATATTGTCAACATGGTGCTTGTGTTGCACTGGGAATAAAGAGATTTTCTGGAAGTTATTCAGCAATATCTTTGTCCCTATAAGCAACTCACACTTGAAAAAGAATGACAGTTTGATTACTGTTCTTTTGTTCCCTAGATTGGTTATAAATTGCTTGCATGTTTTAAAATGTTTTGGTCATATGATAAGTTAATTTTTTTGTCCTGTCTCTAAAGGTATATATTCAGATTGAGTTAACCTGAAACAGTGTTTTGTTAATACATTTTAAAGGATTCCTACATTAAATGTAAGTGCTATATACTTTATTTAGATGACATTACTTGTTGTGTAGGTAAGGTCTAATTGAGTGTCTAACTGCTGAGAAAGATGCATTCCAAAAACCTGGCAGTCTTCAGGGTCACAGTGGTTGTCTAAAACAATGTAGTGGAAAACTTCTTCTAACGTAATAGGCATACATTTTATTAGTTGCATGTTTGGGAGGGGTGAACAATAATGATATTTTTATTTTAAAGCCATCTGTTTCCCATCTTCTGATTCAGTCTGTCTTCCTTGTTAGCTCCCAAATTCAGTTTTGATGTATTGTTGCTTAAAGTACAGTGCCTTCCCAGCAGAAGGCAATTCATGGGAAGAATTGAAAATAGAAAGTAATTCAGACACTGAAATGCACATAAGCAAATTCCAGTTTCCAGAGAGAGAGACTGAGATGGGCTGCTCTTTCGTGTTCATTGCAAGTTTAAGGTTTTTTTCTTCCTGCATTTTGGCAGAAATGGCTCTACAGGGAGAATTTTGTACACTTCAAATTGGACAAGCTGATGAAGGCTATTCCAGATGTTTTGTTTGGCTAAATCGGACAGTTTCTTAATGCTTGTTGTTTTTAAGTTTTGATATCATGACACTACTCTTGATTTATGTGACATTGACTTCACACTTTGTGACTGTGAAGAAGGATCTTGTGCATTTGTCACAGACTTAAATTATACTTATTCTGTTCTATGTCATTAGGAGCTATTTAACTAATATAATAAGCACATTAGTGCTGTACCTAATTTGAACTATGATGTTGCTGATTCTGACACAGTCCAGTCTGCATTCTCATAGTGTTCTTGTGATAAATTCCTGCACATTAGCAAAGTCTGCAGCCTCCCTAGTGAGGGTGTAAATTCATGTGAAACAGTAAGTGAAACTGGGAAAAAATCCCAGATTAAAAAAAAAAAAAGTAACTTTTACAGCTCATTAATTAAAATTGACACTTCAGGGTTTCAAGAGGCTAGGAAAGGACACTGCCACTTTAATATATTTTGAAACCTTTTCAATTGAGCAAGCAAGAAAATCATGTAATTGCTGGAATTCATTCAGCTCTTTAGTGAAAACACAAGCCTTCAATCTTAAATAGCATTTGTAGAAATTAAAGAAGCTAAACTGAAGGTTTTTCTAAAATGTCACAACTGCTTTGTGATGCTGGCTGATATGGACTATCCCTTCATTATCATCTAGAACACCTGGGAAGGTGCTGTGAAAACACAGTGTCTTTTAAAATAACATAACTGTAAAACCCAAAGATTTTAAAGGAGATTATATGTGCATATTTATATTTGCTATTTTGAATCAAGTTGTTGGTGTGTGATATCCTTTATTATGGCATTAGCACCCATGTCACAGCAATATCAAAATTTGCATATAAACAATCAACATAATGGAATGGAAATATAAAATTCAGGGATTATTATTACTTTAAGTAAAACGCTTACCTATCCTGAAATGCAAATATTTGTTCCATGTGTGTATAATTATAATATTCCCATGATAGCTGAAGATTTTCTGATTCTCTCTTATAGTCTCATTTAACTCGTATTTATTCTCTTGCATCCATGGTCTTCATTCGGCACTGGACATCTTACTGAGCTGTATTACAGGGTTTTTTTTGGTTTTAACCTTCAAAGGAATTTCTGTGAGCAGATGCTACATTGAACCAGTCAGAGTAGAAAGGAAATGATACGGCTTTTAAAGGGCACATCTAGCATATCTACTGGGCTAAAGTAATTCTGGCAATGCTTCAAAGGATATAACTTTTGATGGTAAAGTAGGTAGGCTACAGAATGAAATCACATATGGCAAGCTGTCAAAGTCTTCCTACACATTCAGTACATTTATATAAGTGCAAATGGATGCTGCTTAGATGGAGTCTCTAGCAATTTCCTGTTAAATCTGCTCTCAGATTATCTGATAGTATTTGACTAAATTATCTGTATAAAAGCTAAGGACAACTTTTATGATCAAATATTTAGAAATTAGTTTTTTTCTTTTTGGCAGAATCTGAAATATGAACTGCAATTGTATTAACACTTGAAAGCAAAGGGCTTTCAGTAATAGCAATTATATCAAAACAGGGATAATGAATTGCTGTATATCAACTTGAAGAGGACGTATTTATAGGTCAATGATGTCAATAGCTATAGTTCTCATAGACACCTCATTCTTACCCTTTTATTCCTTGCTAATGTTAAGCAGACACAGTTTTAACTTTTAATGAGACTGGTGAATATGAGAATCTCGTTTGACAGTGGAAGGAAATATATAGTTTACAAGGATTGTGTATTTTTCACCTTTCAAAATTTAACGATGAAAACTGTTACCCTTTCACAAATGCTAACACCCAATGATGGGCCAATGAAGTCCAGCCCCTTCTCTGCAAAAAAAAAAAAAAAAATCAAAACTGTAATCTGTAGTTATACTTAGTACAAAGACAAGCTTTTAAACTTTTTTTTGTTAGTTGTGTTACATAATCCTCTAGTATTAAGACAGAATGCAGGATGTGTACAGATACAATTAGCTCTATAGCTAAGAGTATCCATGCATGTATATGTATTTATATATAATACATTTGTGTATATGAGTCTGTATGGGTCTATATGATTGACAGGGGAGTATTAAGGTTGTGCTGTCAAGTTCTTTATTGCTGCCCTACACTATCCCACAATTGTAGTAAGTAAGGAATGTCCAGCTGTAGCCTTGTAGCCTCAAACATACATTTTTTCTCTGATTTTGGACCATGGACATGACAAAGGGCTGTGGTAGGCTGGAACTTGTTTTAGTTTTACTGGGGGATATTGCGGTGTGGTTAGTGCTGTTGGCTGTTAAAGTCTGGAGTCTGTTTGCCAAGAATTGAGTCTAATTTTGGACATTGAAATAGAAAACCCTCTAGCAGATCTTTATATTCATTTGCCCCCTCTCTTACATTTACGTGTGGTGGCAGAGTGTGTTCCCATCTCTCTGGTTTCTTCTCCACCCTGAAACTCTGTGTGCCAGACATAGGTAAGCAGCCTGTCAAGTCATCCTCATCTTAGGGGATCTAAGATCAGAAATGGAGTTCAGAAATGCACAGCTTTGGTGAGATGTATGTCTTTTATTTGGGCCCCAGTTCTTCAGCTGCAATATCAGACCAATACCTTAATCATGTGGGTCACTGTACAGATCACACCCTTGGACCCTGATCATAAGCATGGGGCACTGTAGATTGCAGAAGTAAATAGAGAGAAGGTTTGTATTGATCTATTTAAGCAGTGGTTGCTTGCTCAGTGGCATATGACTGGGACAAATTTTAGTGCACTTTTATTGTGATGGCAAATAACCTCTTGCTAGTATAAAGACTACTCCATCTGCCAGTTTCAATCCATTTTCTGATAAAAATGAGGGTATGATGACTGCTCAAAGAAAATCTTATTGCTTTAACATGAGTGGAAAAAAATGCTGTTGTGTCTAGACTGAGCCTTAGCTGAAATTTTCTAAATTATTTAGTCTGATACAGGTGTTTGTCCTGTAAAAGTTTATTCTAAATAGTGGTAAATTTGACAATGTGACAAGGAACTGCGAACAGTTTTCTGATAAGGGTTAAACAATGATAACAAAAGGTACTGGTGTAAGTTGTACTTGTAATAAAATAGAGCATGAATAAAAGAAAAGATGAATATGTCATAACAAAGGCTTGGATCCTGGAAATAGGCACACAAGAATTCTCATTGAAGCTGTGAAATTAATGATGTGTATAAAGCTATTCAATTAGATCTTTGAGGAATTGGAGCTTGGACTTTTGAACTGTGTGAACTCTGATTAAAATCAGTGGCAGTCTCACCAAAAGCAAAAGTTCTGGAGAGAAAAATGATGACCAAAGCCATACATTCACAATTTAAAAATTATCTCAGTGGTGAAAATGCATTTCTATTGTGTGTTACCATTTTGTTTCTTAATGCCCTGTTTCCCTCTATAAACACCCAAAGCCCATGCATAGGTCATGCATGTCAGCTGGACTGTTTGCCCAGTCAAAAACATGAAACTGCATGTGCTTATTGAAGTAGGAAACAGCTCAATGTTAAATTGGTTTGTTAGACTGAAAGGAATTGCTCAAGTCTGTAAGTGCCTCTGTATATATATATTTAAAATAAAAATACATACCATCTGAATTTTAGAAACTGTAAGCAGACATCTCAAATAGTAGCTGGTGTTGAACAATAGCACCTCCCCAGGAAACAAGCAAACCAGGGAAGAATGTGTCAAAACCCCTCAGTCTCTTGTTGGCCCTTTGGCAGGAGTACAGACAGATTTTATATTCAATTGAAAGCTCAACGTATTTAAACACTGTGGCCTCAGCTGTGATGGCACGTTACGTTTTAAAATCTGTATATTTGCTTAAAATGAGGAAGGTTCAGTGTTTCTGTAGGTTACTGTCCCAGAAGTAGTGTGGTAAGGATAGACAAATGAGAAATAGATACATCCCAATGCAAGTGTGATTTTTGCAAACCAATTCATTACCAGAATAGAAAGTTGATTATCAATGCAGTATACACACAACTTGGAAAGTACCAACTTCGACAACTTCAGGAGACTGAGGTTTATACTACACAGATGCAAAGATGTCAGTCCAAATCCAGAAAGTAACAAAAGATTTCCTCATGGGGTAAGGGCTTGACACAGTCCCTGAGCAGAAATAACCTAGATTAAACACACTACCACTGATCCAAAATATTAACATTTATTTTTCCATTTGTTCCTTTGGCTCCACAGTGAGCATGAATTAAAAAGGGTGGGAATTCCCTTCAAATGCTATTTTATGTCATGTTCTCTCTTCTCTGGGAATCCTAGACAAGGAGCTCAAAGTGACTGTGTGGTAAGAGCTGAGGAATACAGATAGGCACATTGAGGTCCATAAGTCATCTGCTTCTGTTCATCCTGTGAATAAATAAAATCAGGGATATGGCCATGAGGGAATCCTGAAATACTGGTGTAATCTTTCCTGATACCTGCAGTCATGTGTAAGGCACAAGCACAACTAAAGATAGCAGAAGTAAGGCAAAACTAGTTACTACATAAGCAAAGTTGAGTGGAAATGGAGAAAAGGAATGATAGTTGTGGCTCACATTCTGTAGGAAGACTTTCTCACAGATATATGACTTTGGAAGCAACAGTGCAGGTAGTTTCTCATTCTTAGCTGCTGATATATTCACTAGGTTGTTTGTAAGTTTCTGAGATTTTACTTAATACATAATACAGTGTAATTTCTAGCCTCTGATTTGTCACACACAACTCTTCTTGCCATACTTCCATTTGAGCTACAGGCTCTACCTCATCAGTGAATTCATCCACTGTCGATCTTCTGAAAGGTTATTGCAATGGTATGATGTCCTTCAACCTCTATGACAACGTTAGGGCTGCTTCCTCTTTGTAAATAACAGACAGAATAATTACAGAACTAAGGCATCTATTGCAAATAACAAAGTTTAAAATCGAAGTAAAGATAAAATTATTTGATTTTTGTTTTCTGATCAGTTTCTGGAGGTTCAAAAAGAGAAATAATGCACAATGATTACTCCTAGAAAAGGGTTTAATTCTTTATATATATATACTGAAAGATGTAGCTGCTGAACTTCACCTTGAATGTTATCTGTATGCTAGGGAGAATGACCTTCCATCTCTGAAGGCTGTATTACATTTTTGGGTGTACTTTTTTTTACCTATATAAAATACATTTTCACAGCTTTTTCCCAGTATGTTTTTTGGCATGTTATGTGTTGCGCATACTTAAATGTGTTAAATAATGTCTGATATAGAAAGTACTTAGCTTGAGACAAATACACCTTTTACGTTACAGAGCAATAATGACTGTTGTTGATAGACAATATTCATGCACTGCTTGTGCGAATCAGGTTTTGCATTATGGGTCGTAGACTATACAATTTATAGTTTTGTATGAAATCACGGAGTTGATTGTTTTATTACATTTCAG
Organism: Melopsittacus undulatus; assembly: GCF_012275295.1. NCBI lineage: Eukaryota > Metazoa > Chordata > Aves > Psittaciformes > Psittaculidae > Melopsittacus > Melopsittacus undulatus. Next base: position 39,403,129 of record NC_047530.1, on the reverse strand, counting down.
TGTAAAATTTTCACCCATTTCAGTTCAAGTAACATTCTCACAGAATACAGGTTTTGTACTGATATGATGTTTCCTAGCTGTAGGCATGGCCTGTTCCTACTACTGGCTGTAATTTACTTTTTGGTCTCTGTTGCCTTGAGCTTGCCTTCTGACTAGTTTGTTGAATGATGTGCTAATCCATTATATTTTTCAGACAAGTGTATCGACCAGTATAAACAGACTGGAGGGCACAAACCTAAATGAAAGCTATACTTCCTTGAATCATTTAAAAAGCTCCCGCAGTGGTGGCAGTGCAAAATAACTTTTCTCTGTACATTAAATATAAGGGGGAAATTTCAATAAATAAGATTGTGGGGAAGGGGTGGAAATGAAAACTTTGTGAGCACATTATGTTGCTTTTCACATGGATGTATTTAGTTCTAGGAAGAAGAGATGGATAATATTAGTCAGTCACTTGAGAACATGCTTCTAGATGATAAATTTGAAACTGAGCCCCAAGCCCTGCATTACTTGCCATTTTCCATTGTCCAGACACTCTCACAACACATGATACATGTTTGAAGTCATGTACTGTGTTGAAACATTTTTATACAAATAAAGACTACAGAATAACCTCACTGTGGAACTGGCAAAAAGGAGGGCAAAAGACGCAGCTTTCTGATCTTTTTCTCTGTGGGAAACAGGTAGAATCCAATACCTGGTCATGAAAAATATCTTCAGGTAATTTGTCTTAAAAGAAATATCAGGAGAGGGGTGACTTCTCAATTTGTACAGCTGGTGCCAGACACTCAAGTTCCTACCTGTCAAAAAATGAATTAAAATTACAATAGCAACAGGAACTTTTGGATAGTAATTCAAATCTAATCTGTGCACACAAGTGATATTATGGAAAATGATGTTTTTCAATTAAAATTACAACTCTACAAAACTGTAGTAATCCCATGATAACAAGAAAGGGGATCATTTTTCCTTCAAGGCACATTCGATTCATGTTGCAGTTGGAAATAGTTAAGCTATGAATTACTAGAATTTCCACAGGCTTAAGTGTGACAAGCCTTAAAAAATCATTCCTTATATCTCACCTGAAATGGAAAATTCTGAGGAAGAGAATTAGATGATTCTTTCCTAAAGAAAATATTTTTTTCTGGGTTTTTTTTTTTTTCAGTTTCAGGTTTGGTTACAGTAGGTTGGCAGTAATAGTGGCTGTTTTCTATTTAACAATTCACTCTTAAGGTCTTCATGCGTTTTATATCACAGTTTTCACCTTCTTAATTTAAAAGGTGGGCACTCTCTACAAGCTACTAAGAGATCTGTGATGTTCAGCAGTCACTAAGGCATCATATATGCTTAAGAGTGTTTCAAAGACCTGGTGTTATGCTTTTTCCAATTATTTAAAAGCCCAAATTCCCTGTCCTCAGCAGCACAAATGCACAGCTGACAGCAAGCATTTTTATCCATTCAGAATCTGTGTTTGGGTTACTACTCTTGAACTGATGGTGTTCGCATGCTCTCTTCTTCCAAGAAGAGAATCCTCATGAGTCTTGAATTTATATAAATCATGATATAAATAACTGTTTAGCCATTGACCTCAGGGAGAACCACATTTCCCCCATCCCTACCCCCCTCCTACTTGCTATTCTGACTTTCTGAGCAGTCCTACCAAGAAAGGTGTGACTGTAACTATTTAACAGTCAGGCTAGTCATGATAGTTACCATTAAGGCTGAAAATCTGGAAGCAGCAAGCAGAACTTTCTATTGGGTTTGCCAAATAGTCAGAAAGCATTTTTATGGGGTTCTGATGTATCTATACTTTCTAAGTTCAGTTTCCCTTTCACTTACAAGAATTATCAGGGGTTTTGGAGGAGTTTGGATTGGGTTTCATATTTCTTCCATCTTCTAGATCTGTCTTCACAGGTATGAACAAGACACTAGGGTGTAGCCTTTCCAAATATGGCTACTGTTGTTTTAATTAGTATCTGATGGTGTTTAGAAAAATTAGTTTGAAACAAGCCTTACATTTCTGACTCCATGAAGCATTTTAATCCATTTGTGCTTTCAAGCTAAGGTAGTCATCCTTCACTTCAAAATATCTGCACCTTATCAAGATCAAAGCTGTCCAAATTTGACTTTGCATCTATGCAGATGGCTACAAACATGACACTGGAATATTACTTTGGCTTCACTTGACAGAACTGAAAATTGTCCACGCAGAACTATTCAGAATTTGTAGAAAATGTTGTTATTAAGTTTATTGTTTATGAATATAGCAGAAAAGCTTTGAATTAATAGCCGTCTATTTCAGCTTAAAGCAAAATGTGTTATTTGCTTCATTTCAGTGTCTCACACAGAGAAATTGCTGAGCAGTTGATCACTATGTGGGAGGAGGAAAGGAAAGCTCGTAGATTTTTCAACCAATTTCAAGTATTTTTGAAATAATGTATTCATAGCTAGTGCATGCAATAAATAATATGCACCATCATTAATACAGGAGATTTTTGAGTAGAGGCTTGGCCTTGTAAATGACAGCTTTCTAAATAAAATAAAATTCAAAAAGGCCAGTATATTCTTGAAATCTTTATTTCAGAGCATATGACTTGAAGCATGAGGTGCAGAAAACAATATTTCCTTTATGTAGTTCAAACATTTGCATAGGAGCTTGCTGGTTTGTAAATTCCAAGCAGCATAAATATTGATATATCATGCTTAGCTTCCCATATACCTTCAGTTTGTTTTTATCTAAATTACCGAAAGGAAGGTACAACTGTGTGCATTGTTTAAAGGCATGTTTCTTTCTAACCTCTGCTTTCTATAATCATTGTTATTCCGGTTTTTCCTCCTCACACCCCCTCCCATCTCCATGCAAGCACATATGCACACATACACACTCCAGTCTGTCTCTGTAACAGTTTCTAAACATTCAGCGTCCTGTTTTATAACTGCATAAGATATACTGCAAAGATCAATGACAGAAAGATTATTGGAGGTTTCTGAAGAGAAAGTACCTACATGTATTTGTTGGGTATTTCACATAGTATTGAAACCATTTATATGGGCTTAATAAAAAATAAGCTCTAAATAAAGCACTTTATCTTGATATAATGAAAAAGTCCTCCTAAATCAGAACTACCAAAAACAGTCTGTAAAAGAGAGAACGTAAAATGCTTCAAATGATGAAGGAGTTATATCCACTGGTTAATTGTAGTTGATAAATAAGTACATTCCAGAAGCTGGTATGTCTACTTGGTGCTATATGTTCAGGGAAGAAAAATTGGTTTTATTGCACTGTTTTGGATGAAAGGACTGTATCTATGTATTTTTTTTCCCAGAGTACTGGCAGAAGACATTGAAAGATGGAAGTGTTAAATTATTTCCCCCCCCCCCCCCCATAACACTGCATACCCATGAGAAGTGATTTTGTTGTTGTTGTTGTTTTAGGGTAAATAGAATGAATTATATCACAGCCGTGTTTTGCGGCAGATGGGTAATAAAGTCTCCAGCAGAACAAACCTGCCCTATTCAGTGTGCTGAGTGCTACTAAACAATCAGTCAGATGCACATGGGGTTGGCCAACAGGAACTGGGAATTACAGTCTGCAACACAAAACCACCTACTTTGAATCAAGAGAGAAAGTAATTTGGGTGACTATAGAGTTTCCATTTGACATATACAGGTGACTTATTTGGCTGTCTTCCTAGTAAAAGCAAAACCAGCTAACCTTTTAACAGAAATTTGTAGTCTGTACTACTGAAAGAATCAATATGTACTAAACCAAAAAATAATTCTTCCTTCCTTATAATTTATGAAAAAAAAACCAAATAACTAAATATTTATAACCAACTAATGAAAATACAACTATTTGTTACAATTCAGTATCTACTACTTAAGGCTCTGTTTCTTTTAAAGACATTTTTTAAAAATAATCTGATGTTTTGTTTCCCTCGCAAGATGTAGGATCTTTTTGACTGTAAAAAAACCCCAAAATGTTTCTCTGTTCTCAATCAATCTTTATATCCCTTCTTATCAAATAAGTAACCAGTGTCTGCTCAGTTTGGCTTCTGTGTTGATAGCAAGCAGTCCTAAGAAAATAGCTTGCATTAAAACTTCACCCTGAGCATTGTGAAAACAATGTCATTACTCAGTGTGGGAGATCAAAAGCAGATGATCAATACCAAAAGGATGAATTGAGAAGAAAATAGTGACAACAGTAATGTAAAATGGTACTGATGTAAAACACGCATCTGGAGTCACTGAACTTTCTTATTTTCTGATTTCATTGTTGCCTATAATGATAGAAGCTACCAAAAAATGGTTAGATGTATGACTGCCAAACTGGTGGTTTTCAGAAACTTCTGGCTTCAAGTCATGAGCAGTACTAAATCACAGACATTTTTCTTTGTTTGTTCTTCCTATGTCGTGGTTTAAACCAAGTCCCCCAACTCCTGGAGAGTTAGGAAGGAGAATCCAAGGAATGTAGCCCCCACGGATTGAGATAAGAACGGTTTAATAGCTAAGGCATAACACAATAATAATGATACAGCCAATAACAAGCGAAAAGAATACAACACCCCACCAGCCACCGACCCATAACTCACTTCACCCTGCCTGGCCAAGCACCGCGTGCTCCCTCCTCCATTTTCCTCTAGAGCTCTACCCCTCCAGCTCTCTCTCTCCCAGTATCATCCTGGGCATCATGTGCTATGGTATGGAATACCTCATTGGCCAGCCTGGGTCAGGTGTCCTGTCTCTCCTTCCTCCTGGCTTCCCCTCCTCAACCTGGCTGGAAAAAACCTTGAACAAAAACACCCTCAAAACATGCTCAAACCATGACATCCTAGAAAATATTTTAAGATATATTGGGAAGAGCAGCATTTGGAAGGCAAAAAACTGTTGCTAACAAATTATAATAATCTTAAAAACAAAGGCATACGAAGTAAAATCAAATAGGATATAACCCTAGAAGATGAGGTTCAAGACCATCTAAGGAAAATAAAAGTGCACAAGACCGTGGCACCTGATGAGATGCACCCATGGGTCCTGAAGGAGCTGGTGGATGAAGTGGCTACACCACTGCCCATCATAATTAAGAAGTGGTGGCAGTCCAGTGAAGTTCCCACTCACTGGAAAAGGGAAAACATAATCCCCATGGGGACTGTGGTGATGGGACAAGGGGTAACGGGTTGAAACTTAAACGGGTAAAACTTAAACAGCAGATGTTTAAACTGGATATGAGGAAGAAATTCTTTCCTGTTAGGGTGGTGAGGTACTGGAATGGGTTGCCCAGGGAGGTAGTGAATGCTCCATCCCTAGCAGTGTTCAAGACCAGGTTGGATGAAGCCTTGGGTGATATGGTTTAGTCTGAGTTGTCCCTGCCCATGGCAGAGGGATTGGAACTAAATGATCTTGAGGTCCTTTCCAATCCTAACTAATCTATGATTCTATGATTATGCAAATTAAGCAGAATTTCTGTAAGGATATTTAGCCAAAATGAAGAATATCCAACAAAATAAAAGCTGCCATATAAATAATACTTCCTAAAAGAGCTGCATACAGTATATACCCCCACAGTACATACTTGTTTGGTAGAAGAGCTTTTTTCCTTTTTTGGTGGGAGAAGCAAAACCAAACTGCTGCTTGAAATTATTTTGAGGCATTCATAGGTCATGTTAAAACAATTTTGCAACTTAGAACTAAAATTGAATTCTTTGCTAACACACCTAAAAATCCATTATCAGACCTAAAAACGAGAGATTTGTGATATACTCCCATCATGGTATATTTTCCTCAGAGTCTGGTGGAAAAAAATCCAAATTGTGACTTACCTAGATAATCAAGCTGTATAACAATCAAAGGAATATATTAAAGTTTGCTAAAAATTTCATTCCAGGACAGGGAAAGTGATATTCCAGAACCCTGAACCAGACACCTGTTGCTAATTTTAGAGAGAAGTTACGATATTACGACCATATTCCCCATGGTACGTTTCTCCAGCACGTTGGTTTTGCATCTTTTTTAATCTAGTAAATTTACCAAAGGGCAAAATAATGGAAAACAAGATTATCACAGGGGAGTGAATGTGTGCTGTTTCTTTGCATCTGCTCTTTTTTTCTCTTGCCTTCTTTTGACAAACAGTAGAGGAGGGCTGCCTGGCTCAAGACCTGGCATTCCAGCTCTCAAGCTAAACAACCTCTAATAGCTCTGCCTCTCAAAGTCAAAATATTGATTGGGGAAACTCTGAATAAAGCACTTCAGAATAGGACTGAGCAGAGAGCATCTGTGATTGAAAACAAGTGCCCTTATTAGTTCTTTCATGGGAACTAACCTACAGGAGATTTCATTGCTCAGCTATCAAATCAGCCTCACTATCCACATTCCAACCCTCCCCCCCTGCCAGTTTAGAGTTTGGATTGCATCCCGCAGTCTAGCCATTGAAATAAAAATTATGCCATTTTTGTATAAGATGAGCACCTTACTTCCCTGTAGGAAATGGTCTGCAAAGTCTTAAGACAAGAGTCTGAACTTTCTGTGATATACAGGGAACACAAAGAGTATGCAGTTTGCTTTTCCAGAAGACACTTTATTCAGTTCCTCACCTTTTACTTATGGCAGTAAAAACCCAGAATAGCTGGGATGCAGTGGCTTCTGATGAATTGCTTAACTAGAAGAAACCTGAAGCAGAAATCTGTAAAAGGATTTTTTCTTTCTCTTAAAAATTACAGTTTGAGAGACTGAAGTTTTAAGCAGAAATCATTAACAAATCTCATTATTTGCAAGCGTTCCAACATACATGAAAGCATGAAATAAAGTATGGTAGTAATTGAGGTATTAAGCTGCTGATTTCAAGGATGCTTACTTCATATATGAGATACTGACACTGAAATAACAGTCACAACATAGAAATAGATTAAATTCATGCCTCTCAAACGCATCACCTTAGTTCTCTACCATGCCGGTTTTCATCCATGGCTAGACAAATGTCCCACATGGTTGATATGCTGTATCTTTCCTTAACCTTCAACAGCAAAACCAACTAATTCTGTTGTTTTGGGAATAGGTGCAAGTAAAATGGTGGAGGTCTTGGCTGGAAACCAGGGTGCTTGGGGCACTGCTCACTACCTAAACAGCTTTAATTTTTCCAACAAGAGTTGTTAAGCTATCAGCGCAGGCACAAAAAATACTTACTCTAATTTCTTCGGCTTATGATTACTCTTATTGACCTGCTCAGCAAGAAGCATGCTCAGATTTGGATACCTGTATTTGGCTTCGTAAGAGGAGGAAAAGACAATGATCCTTCACACGTCACATTATTCCTAGTGCAGTAAGAAAACTTAGGCAGTCAAAAACACATTAACTCTAATAGACCCAGTAATGCTCTCTCTAAAAACTGTTGCTGTCTGAGATGCATAAGAACAATGATTCTGCTTGGAGTAAGATACTCACTATAAATTCACATCTTCAAACCTCACATTAGCTGCTGAGTCTCCTATTTTAATATGTTATTTCATTAATCAACGATAGAGTTCTAAAAGTGCAACATGCAAAATTATTACTTCTGAAAGGAGGAACACTTATTTACACATAAAAAATACTGACTAGTGTGGTGATACTCCGCAAACCAGCTGTGTTGCCAAGAGATGCTGGGGCATGCTTATTCAATGGGTGTAAGCGCAGCCTGACTCCTGAGAATTAACTCAGTATCAAGGTATGTATCAAATTTAAACATCTCAAGATTTGAGATCCAATTTAGAAGAACAGAGAAGCACAAATGTCTTCTTTTTTTTTTTAGTTTTCTGTAGTATCCCTTCATTCTCCTATTTTGAGACTATTCTCTCTTAATATGGTTAATAAGATGAAAGAGCTAGAGAAACAATGTGTTAAATTAATTTTAGAAGTTTGGACATATAAAGCTGTTTCACCTTCTCTTTTTTTGCTGGTAGGTTTCTGCTCTTCCACTATAACTTCTGAGATCCAGAGCATTCACAGATTATAAACAAACTTTGCTTGTATTCATGTGCAGCCTGGTTTTTGGTTGTTTGGGGTTTTTTTTCCCTCCAGAAAAGCAGTAAAAATTCTTGCAATATAACTGCTTGTGCCTAAGATTTTTTATAGAACAGATATCATAAGTGAAGCAAATCTGAGAGGAAATTATTCCATTTATCAGTTACATTCATTCTTTTAACAGATAGCAAAGAAAGGAACTGTAAGCATACCTAACCATCCTGCCACAAAGAATAGCAAAGCTGACATTTCTGTCTTGAAGAAGCACACAACAGTCATTTAGAAATTTGAACAAATTCTCTGCAGGAATCATTAGAACAGCTTAGGACATTTTGTGAGATACAGCATGCACAAAAACGAGAAGTCATTGTTTTGTTTTGGTTAGGAGTTTCCTAACAAAACCAAGCTAATATGTCTTGTTGCTTTATCACTTGACAAGGATGCGACTTTTGCTTCAGGCAGTGCTAGTACAAGTATCAGAAACAAATTCAAAGTACAGGAGAAGTCAGCGATCTGAGCACCAAATGTGTTTGTTTAATAAAGCCTTCATAGAGTTACACATTATTTTGTTATTCTCTTTACAAATTATTTGTCTTAGATGAGTGTGTTCTCAGAAATTAGAGGCTTTTGCCAATCATGTAATTAGTGTTTTAAAAATAAAACCAGGTTTTTTTTATGGTTTAGGAAGTGAGAGAAATACCAACCATGTTTTTCTAATTATGAAGCTGCTGTAAAAAAACCCACTCTATAAAGCAGATGTACTTTGCAAATTAAAAGTTGGATTAAACCCTTATCCTGCTTTAAGGTGATTTCCATTTCATCCTGTAGCATAAATTGTGGCAGCTGAAATCAGGTATGATTTGAATGCAACTCTAAGACAAACCTGTTTCTAAGACTTTTTTTGAAACTTGTGTTTCACTGACATTACTTTGTAATTTTTGTTGGCTGAGATAATTCATATTTGTGATAATAGCTTGCAGGTTTTTCAAATGCTAACTACTGTTTCACTTCAGTTACTATATAATGATCTTTATTAATGAAATTGATACTAACAGTTACTTAACTGTTTAATGCTGCATTGCAATACTCCCATGCATTGGTACTAGTTATTTTTTTAGTTAAGTGATAAAACAAGGTAACTCAGAATGTTTCCAGTGACTTCCTACATTTCAGAACCTTTTTTATAAACAAATAAAACCCCCTATTGTGCGATTTCATCTACTGAAACACAGGGACAAAAAGTGATTAAATATTGAAATGCTGAGGAGTCTAGATGGCTTAGAGAATAAGAGGCTGGCCGTTTACATCCAAATTCCTTTTTGAGATTTAACCTCAGGTCTTAAAAGGGATTATTTCACTGGATTTCTTCCAATTATGCTTAGCACTAAGTGACTCGCGTTACAAGACCAGGACTTTGAGGCATTCAGGGTCTAACTGGCATGTTCTCTTCAGTGAAGTCAGCCAGCAAGATTAGGCAGTACGCTCATGTTGGCATGTCCTGTCAATGTGAAGCAGGTAGCTGATGAAAATCTTTCCTACCTATTTTCTCAGGGACTTCTCTGAAACATTTTTTTCAAACTGCACTTTAAGCTAATTTTCAGTGCTAATGACAGATTTTGAAATATTTTGGATTGCGATAGAAGAACATACGCTATGACAGTGTTAGTTTCTCTTCATATTGAGTACACTCTGGAGATACCATGGGAAGGATGTACATGAACTTTGGGTTTTGTACGATTCAAACTCTGTCTTCATTTCTGAAATTTCAACAAGGATAACAAGCTTGTGGAATTCTTGTAGTGGTTCTGGGAGGCTTGACTGAGGCAGGCAATTCCCTTCCTGTAGTCTAAGAGTTGTTCAAGTATCAATAATTTTTGGTCATAGTATTCCCCCTGCAAGTTCCCATGGGTTAAAGGGCTCTGAATTTCATTTTCCTCTTCCCTTGAGGATGTTTAGACCTTTGTGTTTGTACCGTAAGCCACAAAAACTCCTCAATATTGATAAATGAAACTTTCACAGTATTTTTCTTTGTAGGGGTTTCAGCCACATCCAGTCTTTTTTTGAGGGCAAATTTTTGTACTCTAGTATGCAACTTGCTTTCTTTTCTCTTTCTCTAAATTGTGTGTTCCTTTAGGGGTTAAAGCAGAGCATTCTTTAATACACCATAAGAATTACCCATCTATCAATAGATTGATTTCACTACACCTATTCATCAAAAAAAGAATTCACTGTTCTAGTCAACTTTAATTTTATATAAATACTTCCTTAATCTCCACAAGAAGGAAAGAGCTTCTTAAAACATTTCATGCTCTAAGCAGCAACCTCCTCACCCAAAATGAACATAATTATCTTATTTTATACATGGAAAAAATAAGGAATATCGATATGGATGTGCAGATCCAAAGTCCTATGAAGCTACAAGAAATATTTCCCTGACTTCACAAGAACTGAGAGAGGCCCTCAATAGCTTTCTCAAAATGTCAAAGAAAGTATGAAGTAAACCCACGTCTCCATTTATTATATGTTCCCCTCTTGCCATTTAACTGTTTTCTAGTGTTACTTACAGTAAATGGAATAACAGCTTAGTACCATCTCACTAGTGTCAGTAGAGCCAAGTTGTATTGTAGCTGATGAGCTTGCTCTTCATATTTTTATTCCTTCAAAAAACTCTGCAATAGCTGAAAACTGAAAACAGACAGATCATAGTGAATGCAATTGTGCTTATGAGGAAACTGAACTTAGAATGAGTAAAACTGCTTAATAGCTCTTCCAGACTAGCTCTTCATATGAAAAATCCCATTTTGCAGTTTAAGTATGTTGTGTAGTTTAAATGCATCCTTGTCTAAAGTATGTTGACCAGGAACACACATAACATACTGGTTATTATTATAGAATAACTATTTAAAGGAACTTGATCCTCACAGACTGTCAGCATTACATCATCATGTATTCTTCATGCATGAAGATGACTCTAAGCTTTTATTTCCCATAAATAAACTAAAAATGTTCTACTCATTTTTTGGAAGACTAAATCATTAGTTTGAGATTACCAGAATTTTGCTATTAACTTGCAAATGAAACTGTATGTTTTTCCTGTGTAACTTGTTATAAATTTCACTATTAGTATTGTATACCTTGTGTTTGCTGCTACTCTCTGTATGTGTAACAGACATCTAATTTTTATGTGTGTCCATCATTCAACAACTCTAGAATAATAAAAAAAAAATCAGGTAATTCTGCTAATTTCAGTGACTTGAGTAGAAGTAGCAATTCACCAACTGCTGTATATGGAATTTTCACAAGGTGTCAATTTGGCATGGTTAATATATGCCTATGATTTATAGGTGTGTATGTGAGTTCTCAGTGGACATAGAAAGAAGCTGTTTAAAGATTTTCTGTAGTCACAAGATGTAAACTGGGTAGAACCAGTCTGAGAAATATATAGCAAAGAAAAAATAAGAGTTATCATCACCATTCTATAGAGAAAGTTTGCTGAAAATATCCAGTAGAAACAGGAAAATTTTCTATTGAAGAACATAAGAAGGACATGGAGCTATTGGAGCAAGTCCAGAGGAGGGCCACAACGATGATCAGGGGGCTGGAGCATCTCCCATATGAAGACAGGCTGAGAAAGTTGGGGCTGTTCAGCCTGGAGAAGAGAAGGCTGCACGGAGATATAGTAGCCTTCCAGTATCTGAAGGGGCCTACAAGTGTGCTGGAGAGGGACTCTTCACTGGGGACTGTAGTGATAGGACAAGGGGTAATTGGTTAAAACTTGAACAGGGGAAGTTTAGATTGAATATAAGGAGGAAGTTCTTTACTGTGAGGGTGGTAAGGCACTGGAATGGATTGCCCAGGGAAGCTGTGAATACTCCAAGTCTGGCGGTGTTCAAGGCCAGGCTGGGCAGAGCCTTAGGTGACATGGTCTAGTGTGAGAAGATTGAAAAGTAGACTGTTCATCTGTTTAAATTCTCTACATGTTTGTGCTTCTTGTTACATCATAAAAAAGGAAAATGATCTTCAAGTGGCTACAGAATGAACCACTTTTCCCCTTCTCTGCTTTCCCGATCACCTTTAGGTGTTTGGTTTTATTTTCCCTTAGTGCCAGAGCAATATTAGTATGTAGAATCCACACTACCAACAGAAGAATATTCTGTACAATACAGTCAGAAGGCCAATAATGAGAATAACGGACAAAGTAGAACTGTGGAGAATAGAATTATATTATTCTCACATTCTTCCTTAAAAAAAAAAAAAAGAAATTGTTTTTAAGAACTGTTTCTTTCATACTGTTTCATTTTTTAGAAATTATAATAGCAAAACAATAAGAGCTTTTAGATATAATGCTGCTGCCATCAGTTTTTCAGTTGAAGAACTTTATTAATCACACTAAATTGTTACAAGATCACATATTTGCTGGTATACTTTGTTATTATCTCTACAAAATGTGGGATAATTTTTCCCCACTTTCTACTCCACTCGTGAATTGGAAGCTCTTTTCATATGGGAGGGGGAAGGTTGCTTTTCCTTCTGTCATGTTTAAGCATCTAAAACACGTATTACCAAATAATAAGGCCCTTGCAGCTCATGCAGGAGGCTGGACTGTATGACCCTCTGTGGTCCCATCCTAAATGTTCCTAGACTTCTGTGCACAATCTCAGTTCTAGGACACATTTCAGAATGCAACATAAGCTCGCAGACAGTTCTACTACATTGTCTACTCATTGTACACTATACTCCAAATAAGCAGGCTTTTATACATAGTTATATATACACCACACATAAATTTGTTCCTATTTTCTTTCTTTGTGTTCCTGAACTGATAAGAGGAGTTTTTCTTGAATTTTACCTTTCTCTGATCTCTATGAAATACTGAGAGCTCAATCACTAACAAAAAGAAAAAAAGAAGTCAAACTCTTATTCAAAGTCATGCAGCTTTAGGCTGTCTGTTGAAGAAGAACCTCTCAAAGACAGATTATTAGGTCTGGAGTTTGGTGTGTAGGTACAATGGACTGTAAGGCTGTTCTGTATATGATTGATTATTTTTTATATATTAACAAAATATCTGTTTCAGAATACTTTTCTTCTGTATGCATTAGATTCCTTATCCTCACTGGTATACTGAAAGATTCCATTTTGAACACTAAAATTTATAAAAGGGAGATATTCTTCTTGTAGCATAACTTTATGTACATTAACAGGATAATGCGTCACAAACCATTAGTCTCTTTCTCACTTTAGGAATTTTCCACTGATTTTTCTCTGTGTTTTAAGATGTTACTGAAATTTATCTTTCTTTTCAGGAAAATTAGATTTTCTACTATTCACAATATTAGGTATATTTCATGAGTACTTGCAAAATATCTTAACAGAATTATTACATTGTTGTTACTTTTCTGATTAGGGGTATTTGTAGAACATTAATAATGAGCTATTTCTTTGAAGTTACCGTTTATTACACCATAACTCTTAGTGTGCTTTATGCAAACAAGCATCCAATCAGGCAGCAACGGTATTGCACTTTGGGTGGCCTCTGTATGTCCTCTTGCATTGTAAAGTGGCACTGTAGTAAGTAGCTTGGCCTGTGAGTGCACATATTGTTCAGCGCTCAGGTTGTTTGATAGTGTTACCTTGTGTAGCCCTCTGCATTTCAGTTTGCTTCTTTGCAAAACAAAAAGTTATAATCTGTAGTCCTGATAAACAGTGCAACAAATCCTTTTGATCAGATAGTAGTGGTAACAGCCTGTATGCATTGATTCTTAATGTTGAGTATTTTGAGTACAAACCTTAGTTTCTGACTTCCTAAGAAACCAGTAGAGTTGATAGTCAACTTTATTCTTTGACAGTTTTGCCATCCTCTTCACTGGTTGGCTTTTGATAAAATCTTAGGGAGTAATACAGTATTCTGAAAATGTATTATTCTGTAGACTGTCTTACAGGAATTAATGTGTACTTATTAATTTTCTTCACATTGATGGGTTCTGTGGCTTCTGATAGGTATGTTGTGGATTAAAATTTTTACAGTACCCACGCAGCAATAGAACATTATTACTTCCATTCTATTCTGAATTATTTGTGGTAAAATACATGCTTTATGCCTCATTTGCTGCAAAATTTATTTTAGTATTTAATTAATGAGTAATTCTGCCATTTGTGGCGAATGATCAAATTATCTTCTATTTTTAGAGTGACCCTGTTTAGACAAAGTAGATTAGACAGAATTTATCAATCTATCATATTCATCAACAGTTTGTGAGAACTGGTGGAGATTTTTCCTTGAATTATTTATCTAAGGCGTTTGTTATAGATGTTAACTATTTTAAATAGAAAATAACAGTGTGGCTGAATTTAAAACTATAAAGGAAGAGAAAGTCTACACTTTTTAATGTAGCAGTAAACCTCTCCAGTGTTTTAATGAACAAACAGAAATAAAATAGGTGTTGTCCCTTGAGATGCTCTTAAATCAGTCACACTGCTAAACAGCTTTTAAGGGATTCCATCACTAAATCCTATATAGATAGAAGTGTTTACTTGAGGCAGAAAAGCTTCAGTAATGCTGCATTTTGGTACCAAAATAAAGAGATTTTTCTTTTTTCTTTCCCAAGCAGCTTGCCTTTGATGAACAGGCAAGCTCAGTAGAGGTCAACTGTTGCAAGCTTTTCAGAACTTTGCTCATTTCTGTGCCAGGGAGCGAGTGCTCAGTACAGTGCTGCACAGGACATAGCAGGTTTTTGTTAAAGATACAGAAGTATGGAAACAATAGTTCATTGCTAGTGTTTGGCTTTTACTCCTCTAAATACAGTTAGCACCCAGGGGTTTCAAGGCAAAGAATATGTGTTTCTAAAATGTCTCTTCCGTATTTATGCTGTGGCTACCACATTTGTATAAACAGAAAATTACTCCATTCATGCTTTATTAGCTCTTCTTTTGTACCACAGCCTTGACCCCAGTCATCATAAATTGAGAAATAGTGGGGAACTAATGGAGACAGATGGGAATATGGCTTGCCATTTACTCAAATTGGTAAAGTAATTAACCTCAAGGTGCTGGTTTGCTAGAAAAATTGTTGGAATATCTCAGGGCACCGGTAAACAGACTTCTGCTTTAACCACTTCTGACAACTGCATCATAAACTAGACTTATTCTGTTCAATTGACCTGTCAACGTCTTGAGTCCAAATAAAGATTTGTATTACAATGCACTTGCTGAGAAGTGGGAGAACACTACCGCTGTTTCTTTTCAAATGGGTTGCTGTTCTCTCTCTGCTAGATAGGAGTTGGAATGTCATATATTCATTCTTCAGCCATTATATTCCTTAGAAATCTTCCATTACCGATTGTGTGACAGCTTTGTGACAGCAGATGGTAGTCATTTGGCTTGAGAAAATGAAATGAAAAAACATGGGCCAGACTGACTGGGCTCATTTAGAACAGCAGTGGACAGAGGCCAGATTGAGTTTTTATTTATCGAGGGACACCATGTAATGAAGCCAGTTTCTTTTATTTTTTCCCCTTTCTCTTTTTCCCCCCTGCAGATTGGGTGTGTGAGGTAGATTTTCAACATATTAGTACATAAATCAAAGGCAGTCTTGTAAACAGGAATATTTTACCAAGACGCCTTCATGCACGCGACTTCTTTCAAATTCTAAGTTCTTTCCTAGTCCATTTTTTTAATCCCCCCCCCCAGTTTAATGGAACAATTTGTTCTGTACTCATTATCAGCTGGAATATTTTTTCCTCAAAACAGCAAGTTAAATCTTCAGGGGACATTTTGTAAGTTGGCTTACATGGATTCAGCTCAGTAACTGGGAGAGTTTTGATCACTCAAGCTCATGCAGTTTTTTATTTCATATGTTTCAATTTGCAATTGAAGCAGCCATGAGGAAAAAAAAAAAAAAAGAGACGTTTTGATATTGTCATAAAATGTATCTGGAAGGCATATGTCAAGGGAACATACAGAGTAATCTTCATCTAGAGTAAATACAGCCATTCAAGAGAGATGAAAACTGGAAACATAGTATGGTATCTCAATTTGATGAAAACTGAATCGGTTTAGAAGCATTCAAGGAGCACTCATTCGTAACTTCTGCTCTCCTAATTTATCCACAGACACCTACAATGCCATCCAATAATGCTTTGCCGCATAATGCTGATTCAGTGCCATTATGACCACAGTAATTTAAACAATTTCTTTAGGTATTCGTTTTTATGAATTTCAGGATTTTAGGAAACAAACATAGTTCCAGGTGAGTGGAGTAATAGGTTTAAAAATACATTTATTATTCTCAAATATAAATTTTCAGTAAATAATTATTTTCCTAAATAATGCTTTCTAAAATTTAATTTCTCAGTAGGTATTGTGATTTAATAGTTCATGCATTTTATATTCAAGGTAGTCTTCTTTCAAATGTGTTATGAGTTCAGAGACTGTGCCAAGGATAATTTGTCAGTGTCACCTGCACTGGTGCATTTCCATCATTGGATTAAAGATTTGTTAATGTGTAATTGATAAAGAAAACACCGTGCAGCATTTTATAATGATGGGTAGTGGTTTAGAATAGCATTTTATATTTTTCTCCTGACAGGCATAACATTTTATGGGTTTTTTTAAACCAATGTGTTCATACAGACAGAAATCTCATAGAGTTCTTTGCTCAGTCTTTCTCAGTAACTGTGTTGGTGAGTTCACAGCACCTAATCCATGTTATCAGTCAGAGTCAGTGATTTTTAAATCTATGGTCAAATTATACCCTATTTCTCAACCTCGCAACAAACAGACACAACAACTTGCAGAAAAGGGGATAAGCCAATAGCACTTGTAGTTGCATGGACAGAGTTCAGTAAATTTTTTAATTCTGAGAAGATAGGCAGGTTAAACATATTTGTTACCTGTGTTGTTGTCTTCTGGTTTTGAACATTTTAATTTATAATCAGACAAGAAGAACAGATGTAAGAGTTGTAATTTAATCATTTTATTGCTATCTTTGTATATTTTGAAGAATTAGGTATTGTACTCCTGGGAAGCCATATTTTATGCCTAGTTGGAAAAATGAATAATGTAATAATATGCAAAATGTGAAGTTTTAGAACTTCGCTACTGAGTAAGGCATATAAACTAATGATCTAGTTAAAGTCCCTTGTGCACCATAATAAATATGGACTAAATTTGTCATTATAGCTTTAGACAGAGGTTTCAGGCTACAGATTTAATTATATCCTTTTTTAATATTCATACTTCTAAACTGCATAATTCCTTTCTACTGTAAAACTGACTGCTATATTAAAACAAACAAAAATGGCAGATTACTAAATGGATATAACGTGGAGTCAATAAGCGTTTGATTACTGTAAAGAACTGCAGAAGAGTGTAAGCTTCATGTGGCTCAGATCTTTTCTTAGATGCTCATCATTTGTACAGAGAGACTGCCTCCTGTTTTAATGCTGACTTTTGTTACAGAGGTTAATTAGTTATTTATGGAACTCATAAAGGACACAGGGGCAATACAGGAATACCTTTTGTTAGCCATTAAAAAGCAGTGATTATTGAAAAGCCTAATTTAGTCTCCATATGATACAAGAGTTAGCTGAGACTAGCTCATCTCACATTCAGTCAACACTGCTTAATGGTGTCCGAATATTGATGACGATTAATAATGGCTGAATAAAATACCATCACATTAGAATGTTCATTCCATTCCTCCTATCTCTGTAATAAATGTCTATTGACTTGAATTTAAAGACTTTGTTTCCTTTACAGTATACAGTTGACCAGATTCTTAGATGAGGGTCATCAATTAAAGCTCAGATGAAAAAAAATAAATAACTTTTCCATCCACATTCATACTCCTGTGGGCACATGTTAGGTAAACAAAGAGAGAAAATATATCTAAATTACTGAGTTTTGTCCCATTCTTTCTCTTGGAAAGGGCTTGAAATGCAACCAGAGCAATGGAGAAGTACAAAGGTAGCAACAACAAATGTGAAGATAAAAAGGAAGCAGAGCAGTAACATACATTTTAATGAGGAATAAGCAAAGAAGAAATATTTTATGGGCAACTAGAAGGAAAGTTCAAGCCAAACAATGAATTAGTCAGTACAGTTCCTAATAATTTACAATTTCAGTTGGCTCAGTTGGGAAGAATGGGTTGCAAAGAGGCTGAGGAAGAACTGTGTACTCCTTTGGGTAAAGTCACTGCGGGTAAGTCAGTCCCTTCTATACTAAATAAAATACTGAAGCCGGCTGTTAGGTTTGAGACTCAGTTCCAGGGCTCAAAAATTAGAGTTTCATCTAGCAGATAGAGCTGGTATTGTGTGTGAAAAAGTTGTTTATGACTTTCAAATCAACAGTGAAGGTCTTTGATTTTTCACTGCCTGCTTAAATTGATCCTATTTCTTGTCTTTCCCTTGCTTGCAAATGCACTAGGTAAGAGAAAAGCTAATAGTTTCTGAAGAATAAAACTTATTATCTTAAAAAAAGAAAAGTTTTGTAGATGATTGCAGCATATTTTTCATGTGGCTTTCAGATATGGATAGTGAATGATATTGGGTTGGGGTTTTTACTATTTTTTTCTATTATCTAGTATTGTAATTGTTATTTCTTGTCTTGCTTATCCATACTAAAATGCTTTTATTTTATCAGAGGGCATATTATAAACATTTTTACATATTTATACCTTTTGTTATTATGCAAATTGCCAAGAGCTATCACAAAGGTGAAGGAGAGTTAAGAATAAAGGTAAAAGGATTTTTCTAGCAGACGGTCATTCAGTAGATATACAAAGGACATCTTTCTTCAGTCTTAACTAAAATTGTTAAAGTCATCAGAGCATCTCTGTAGGAATGTAACTAGCTGCTCCTGCGATGGACTGAAGGAGGTGGGGAAAAGCTGTTTTCAAGTTAGTCCTTGATTTACCTGCTAAGGCTGGCAGAAATAACATTTTCAGTGTTAATTTTAAGAATACAGTTTTTTTCTTACCATGACATTATCAATATTGATAATTCTGATCAAATTTTCTTGATTTAAAAAAAAAATAAAAATCCTATCATAGCGCTAAATATTATAATCATGTAGTCACATAAAAGTGCAGTCAAAGGTTCAGAAGGTTTCATAGGCACATATCCTTATGAGAGTGCCTATGAAATATTTCAAAACACTGGTGGTATGGAAACCTGCAAGTTTGCATTTAACTAAAACCAAAGTAATAGTCATAATCATGTTTACTGTGTCATTGCCTAATTATTGACCAAGAAGGAGGTCTGTTGGGCCAGACATTGGGTGAATACAAAGGAACACAAAGGCATTTTCTGACTACTTACCGTTTAAGTTGTAGGAAATGATAACTTAGAATGAAAATTTTAAAATATTTTTGGGGGATCAAAATTGGATGTCAAGGATCTCCTCAACATGAATATTACAACTGAAGTATTCAAAGAACTGAATCTATTGCTCAAGAATGAAAAGTGGCATAAATTCAGGACAGCAGATCACCAGGCAGTGTTATTATAAACCCTATCTTACGACACAGAATCATAGAATTATAGAATTATAGAATAGTTAGGGTTGGAAAGAACCTTAAGATCATCTAGTTCCAACCCCCCTGCCATGGGCAGGGACACCTCACACTAAACCATTCCACCCAAGGCTTCATCCAACCTGGCCTTGAATGCTGACAGGGATGGAGCATTCACAACCTTCCTGGGCAACCCATTCCAGTACCTCACCACCCTCACAGTAAAGAACTTCCTCCTTATATCCAGTCTAAACTTCTCCTTTTTAAGTTTGAAGCTGTTATGCCTTGTCCTGTCACTACAGTCCCTAATGAAGAGTCTCTCCCTAGCATCACTATAGGCCCTCTTCAGATACTGGAAGGCTGCTATGAGGTCTCCACACAGCCTTCTCTTCTCCAGGCTGAACAGCCCCAACTTTCTCAGCCTGTCTTCATAGGGGAGGTGCTCCAGTCCCCTGATCATCCTTGTGGATCTCCTCTGCACTTGTGCCAGCAGTCCCATGTTCTTTTATGTTGAGGACAGCAGAACTGTACACAATACTCCAAGTGAAGTCTCACAAGAGCAGAGCAGAGGGGCAGGATCACCTCCTTCGACCTGCTGGTCACGCTGCTTTTGATGCAGCCCAGAATACAGTTGGCTTTCTGGGCTGCGAGCACACACTGAAGCTGGCTCATTTTCATTTTCTCATTGACCAACACCCCCAAGTCCTTCTCCGCAGGGCTGCACTGAATCACTTCTCTGCCCAACCTGTAGCTGTGCCTGGGATTGCTCTGACCGAGGTGTAGGACCTTGCGCTTGTCGTGGTTAAACTTCATGAGGTTGGCATCAGCCCACCTCACAAGCGTGTCAAGGTCCCTCTGGATGGTGTTCCTTCTATCCAGTATATCAACCAAACCACACAGCTTGCAGTTATCAACAAGGTTTTTTGAAGCAGCAGCATAGTTTGCAATTTAAGCACTCCACCTTCTGCTGGTACTGCTCAATATATGAAAGTTTGTATATACATCATTTTGTCCATGTCTAGAGTTTTCAGCCTTCTAGCAAATGAGTTGAATTAAATGCAGTTCATTGTAAGGCGGGCTTCAGACTGACACTACCATCTGGACATAACAAAATTGTCCCATTTACAAAGTATGCTGATACTATCACAGCAAGGACCATGGAACTAGCCTGACATACAGAAAGAGGATATTATACTATTACGCAGAAGTGAGTAGAAAGAGCTATTTATTGCTCAGAGATTCTGCTTAAGCATTAGAGAAGTGAATTACATCTGTTATGAAGGGATTCCATTCCAGCTCTTTCCTGTATGGTAGCATATGAATCTCATGGAATATGTATTGAAGAGTTGCAAAATAGTTTCCAGCTTTTCTTAAACAGTAATGGAAAACACACCAAAATTTAACACAATTTTCTTTTTGCTTTGGTTCTCATTTGTTTCTTTAGTTTTACATCCTCTAGGCTCTAATTTTTGTTTGTTTTCCTGATTTTTCTGTTTTCTTACATTACGTAATTTTTCTCTAGTCTATACTGTGATTATGTGAGAATCTACAAGTACAGGGTGGACAAAAAGAATAATTCTGATTATCGTGCCATTTGCTATTTCAGTAGGAAAATCTGACATCTGGCACACCTCAGAATTCAAAGGAAATGTTTAAGAGCATTTTTTCTCTGTGAAAAAATTAATGATTAATGTGCTCGGGCAATGCTAACACTGGTTCTGGTTTGAGATCAGCATGACATTTACTATGATATTTTGTCTGGCTGCTTCTAGTCATTGATACTTATGACTTTCAATAAAAAAATAAAGCCTAACATCTTTTTAAGAAAGTGACTTCGGAAGCTCAGCTGAGCATACATTGGTGACTGTTTTCCTGACCAAGTCAAATGTCTGTCAGCCAGGAAATAGCTTTAGGTGTGCAGAACATGGTTAAACACTATACTGGTGTTTCTCCCTGAGTGTCAGGTCTTTTCCAAGGTCAGCTAATTAGAGTTGTTTACGACAGCCATTTGCCTCCACCTGTTATTGATGGTATATAAACAGCTCTTCCTGGCATAGAACAATGCATCAAACAGATAGTTACAGAAAAAGAGCTGAGCTAAAGCAGAATGCCCGCAGTGCACTGACACACAGTAGCCTCACTCCAGCTTAGATCACTTGGCATACCTTCTTAACAGTTACATTTCCATGTAGCTTTATCTGACCACAGATACTATCTATAGAGCTATAGTGATTTTCTGGTAACATCTGTTACCAGATCTGTTTGGAATGTAATGGAATAAATGTCTCACCAATGAGCTCAAAAATACCTTGGTATTTAGTTACAGTGATGGTTGTGATGTCCTGTTGCTGAGGTGGAACCTCCCCATTATACAGTGTTTCTCCTTGGGCATCCAGGGATAATCAGATAAACTGTTCAATTCACAACAAAATCTTTGAGTGGATATTCTTGTAAGTCCTTTCTCAGGGTTAGCATTTTCTCATTTTGGCACTTCACTTCAGGTGCATGAAGTAGGATTGTGTAATTATATCAGTGTAGTCCAGGAGAGAGGAAGGTAGGTTATAGGCTTAAGAGTAGGTGTCTGTCATGGTCTCTGCATCTTCCCTGCTCTGTCCACTGATAAAGCCTGGTGGGCTGAGATACCTAACTTTCTACTGAATGTCTGATGTTTATGTTAGTCACTATAAATGCCACTCTTTAGGCATCCTTAGAGTCTTACTGCAAAATGCCTAGTGTGCCAAGAATTCGTGTTTGTGCCCATGATAAACAAGCATTCTTATGTACACAGATACTGGTCTACTAAAAATGGTCTGCTAGGATTCTGTCCCTCACGTGGCAGTGGCAAGCCTGAGACTTTCTGGTCACGTGTCATAGATGGAGAATATTAAATGGAAACTAAAAAGTCACTCATGAGTCTTGTTCCGATTCATCTCTCTGACAAAAGCCACAAGTGTGAAATCTGTGGGCACTGGAGGGAAGTGCCCACTTTTCCACTTACAGGGCATCATCCTATGTTTCAGTAGAGCGAGTGTATTTCTCAAATGATAACAGCATTTGCTACAGAAATCAAGTGCACATCCTGTAAAATTATCATCCAGGAGGTGCCATTTCATCATTTAGGCATGTTTTGTTTCCTAGTGTAGCAGTAAGTATAGCACAACTAAGTGAAGAAAAAAAATAAAGAAAAATTGCAGGTTTTTGTGAAAAAATGTATCAAGGTTTTGGTCTGAGTAGTCCCTTTCCCAAAAAGGGTGGGGAAGGATGCAAGAGGTAATAGTTTAAACAGGGAGAAATGTTCCACTCTCAACAGTAAGCTGTCAGCTGCTGAATCTGTGTTATTTTCAATTACGCTCATCTGATCCCTGTGTATACAGAAGACATATGTCACTTTGCAAGAGACACTGTGAGATGCCTAGGTTAACAAAGTCTCCAGTGCCATTGACTTAAGAAGCAGTCAAATAGCTCAGCATATTACAGTTCTCATTTTAAAAGTATTTTTGGCCTTGCTATTAACATATTGTTCATGCTAAGAATGAGCCGGCGAGATGGAGTTTTACTAAGCTTCTCATACACGCATAAAATAATATCTTCATATAAGAAAATATCCTGCAAAGAATTATGTGAGTTAATTTACTTTCCAACAAACCCAGGGGTTTGATCAACTAAAATCTGAAAGATTCAACCCAAAAAATATTTCCCTTGAAGTCAAAATATGCTTAAATGAGTTTGTTTTGCTTCATAGGATATGGGAGAAAATAATGACCACATTAAAAGCTTTATCAAGGAATACATTAATTGGAAGTACACAACATTTTGCCTCCTACAAAGTTAGTTTTGAATCATTAAGTACATAGGATTTCATAAATATCACACGTATGCAGGGCTCATTCCTAAGGTTATTCTCTGTGGTGTTCATTGTGTGATGTTTTGTGAGTCCTATAAAGAATGTCATCTCATTTGGCTAAATCTGACTGCTCAAATTTTTGTTCACTGACTATATTAAATAACAGTTCTCTACAGAGTTTGTCAAACTCATGTAAATAATCTAAGCTGGTGTTGCTGGATCTTGATGCATTTCTCAAGTTATAGGGATTGAAGTGGCTACTCATGCATTGCACAAGTCAGACGTCACCTGTTACAGATGAAAAAAGATCTTTCTGTATCTAAGGAAGAGAACTGCTTCACTGAGCTGAACTTTGTGTTTAAGTTCACATTTTCACATGACTCAAGACGTGGAATCTGGCAGCTTCTTTATCATTTACCCACATTTTGCCTTTTCCCCGTTCCCAAAACTGTCTTTCTACCCTCCACAAGAACAGACGTTGTTTTCACCTTTCTGGTTTGATCAGCTTGCAAGCAGATGTTCTTATGTAATTTCTAATTAATTGATTTCTTCCTCGGAGGGTTTTGGTTTGCCTGTTTTAAGAAGATACCTTAACTTTTAAAAAAAAGAACACAAAAAACACACTTGCTGTTGTCTTGTGAACTTCAAAATTAAAATATAGTAAAATACGTCAGTGAAATGAAAGCAACTCTTAAATTGGTACAAAAAGTTTATACATTGTATCTACAAATACTTGAGCTAAAATGTCTCTTGCATATAGCTTTTGTGTCAGTTACTGCACTTCTGTGCCAGATCCCCTTGTCCATCCTGAATTGAAGAGTTCAGCAGTCCCACCTGTCTGCTCTTGCTGCCTCCAAAAGAGGAGGAATGGAGTTTTTGAAATAAGAAAAAGATGTCTTTCACTTAGAAAAAGATAAGGGACAGTTTGTGCTGTTATAGAGGCCCTGAAGATAATGAATTTCCAACCATAAAGAAGCCTTTTTCTTCTAAGGACTGCCAAAGGTGTTGTAGTTAAAGAAGTTACTTTGGATTGTAATCTTCTGTTTCATCATTTGGCCTGTGCACATATTCTCTCTTCAGTTCTTTGATCGTGCCACTTAAATAGGCTGCCACCTCAGTTGAATGTCAGCACCTTCATCTTGTCAGAACTACCCCAACTTGACCCACCAGCCAAACCTCTAGTAGGAGCACTCCCAAGTGTATTTCATTTAAGATGAGCTTGGTTACTTAAACAGTGGAAGTGGTAAGTTTTTGCCACAGCAGCTAGAAGAAGCAGCCTTTCAGATGACATACCTGGGATTTAAAAGAAGATCATCTCACACAATGGATTATGTGTGAATACATTGTTTGAAATATATGGAGATCTATAACAAGCTTACTCAGATGTTTGTGAGCCAGAGATCCAACTGGGGTTCTCTAATCATTTAAATGTGAAAGACTTTTTGAGGAAATGATTTTATGACAAGCATGGTGTATATCTGAAACTCTGAAAAACAAAACTGGGTATGCACATGTACCAGCCCAGACTGAAATGAAAGTAATCTAATAAGTCCTTTCACATCCACTTTTCCAGGTTTACTTCTATCAACAAAAAAATGAGAACCCCAGGCCAGAACAAGTCCGTTTACACAAATGGCTAGTAACAGCCCACCCCTTCCCAGAACAATTTCAAAGAGCAGCAAAGAGAAAGGATTCTCCTTTTCCCTTGAAGCCCTCCTTCACACTAGCTTTTCATCTAAGATTGGACACATGATAAGTAGGAGTACTTTTATACTGGAGTATCATTATAACCTGTCATAAGTATAATTGGACATAAGGTATCACGAGAGAACAGAACTCCATCCTGTGAGGAGAGACTGAAATGTTTCTAGTGCTAAAGCTATGCATCTCTGGACAGAAAGAATCTAAAATGTTTCAATCCCTAACTAAAATGCATAGTACAGATTCTAAAGGTTTTGTGTGTACTGATGGGATTTCTAAAAGGATTTTAATTAGGAAGAAAAAGTTTCTATGTTTTACTGGTTTTCCCCATCTGTGCCTTTAAAATACATAATCCTTTGTTTTATCTAAACTATATTGAACCTCCCTGTTGCTGCTGAGGAAATGTATTTATCATCCTTGAAGTGTGTGTTACATACCTGCCTTCCATTCCAGAAGGGAGTAATAAATAAAAGATAACTAATTGTTTAGTGGCTGATCTGACAGAGAGAAGATACTGGGTCGTAGAGGACCAATCCTACATAAATTACACTGGCAGAGTGAAGGGGTGTTTGGTTACTGGACTTCTTGAGGATTGGTAGGGGAGATATGCCAGATATGTCATACAATGACAATAGTAAGATTTGGTAACCAGCTCCCCGGATAACTGAATTTCACCATATGATACACATTTATAGAGTAAGCCATGAAGACACCTATGTACTTTAGATGTAAACAAAGAATGTAATAAATAAAGTTATATTGCTAGGATCACAGGCTAATTCAGGCTACAAGGGACTTCAGGGAAGTCTCTGGTTGGCCCTCAAAGCAGGGTCAGCTGTGGGATCACACCAGGTTGTTTGAGGTTTCATCCAACTGTGTCTTGAAAACCTTGTGAAACACATCTTGAGACATCCTTTAGCACATTTTATTAGCAATAATGAAAAGAAGATATTTATTTGCCTTTGTAAAAACCTTCTTTGGCTCACATGACTTCCTTCATTGCTGCTCCTGAGACCCATTCTCCCTCAGAGTTTAGACAATAATTTTTTGGAGGTCAGTCCTTCTATTTCCATGAAAACATCAGCAGAATCTATGAAAACACTGAGAAGGGAATTCAGTTTGCAAAATGGCTTGTGCTGCCAGAGCATGTTTTGGGATAAGTAATTTTCTGATTAACTCTGAGCTCTGATGGCAAGGTTCAAATAGTTTCCAAACCTCCCCACAATCTAGGAGGTTTGGATGCAATAGCACAGATTTGGCCCAATCTATAATTCTGATATTGCAAATATGCTTCAGGCTCTGAAGCCTTTAAAGTCTGTTGGATATATCTGAATACTGATTTTACTATTTAATTGCTTAGAGGGAACTAATTGGAATACACATGAAATAAATGTGGATTTTATTTCTGCTGTCACATTCCTACAGTGATTTTTCATTTTAATCTGGTAATTCTGGTGAGCTGATGCTGGACACATTTAAAATTTGTCCTGTTGGGTTTTATTTATTACATTTTTGAATGTATGGAGACAGAAAATGGATAAAAGTTTAAGGCAGCAATTAATGCTTTTAAAAGGAACAGAAGAGACAAAAGAGTTGGGCAGAGTGGAGGAAACAACTTGGAAGAAATACCTTCATTTTTGCCAGGTACCAGAATCTACCAGAATCTGCACTCAAATATTTCCAAGTCCTTCTGGTCCTATTAAATGCTAAACTAATGACACAGATACCGCTAGTGCAGTACTGGTTATTTTGCAATGCTTTACTTGGCTGTGTGAAAATAGACTTTTCATTCTCCTGTGCTTATTGCTGTAATTCCTGTCAGCAGACAGGCTGAGGTTATAACAACTGTTTCAGATTTGAAATATTTTTGTTCAGAAATCTGACATGATTTGCTAGTTGTGACAACTGATTTGACAATGACCAGTGATTTAGGTCTACCTGTAATAAGTGAATTAATATGAGTTAAAACATAGTGATCTGTCATGTTTAGAGATACCTCAACAGCTGGCTGACTTGTCCTCTGTCAAGCTAGTTTGTCCTGCACAAATCTTCTGTCAAGTATGGAAAAGAACTGTTGAGAGAAAATTACATGGCAGTTTTCGAGTTAGTGATGAATTTTCCTCCCAGCATACCAGCTGTGCCAATAACACTATTTTTTGTGGCATTAATCAAATATCTTGCCTGCAGCATCTTCTCTTTCCCAAAGGCTAGAAGATGAATCTGTCAAAAAATTTCACTGAGATTTGCCAAGAGCTTTTTCTAAGCTCAGGTACTAGTCCATGCACCTTGGAAGTTTGAATAAGGCTTTTAGAGATGTTGCTGTCTGAATTAAAAGTCCTGTAGTGTAATGTTACCCCCTTACATTAATTCAAAGCCATCGTTATAGTGAACATGATAAAATTAAGGAGTCTGCCATAATAAGACAAAGTACTCAAGCTTTATTAATGTACTCCACTTGCTGACTTACAGCACTGTGCTTATTTTTAGTTATAGCTCTGCAATTAGCAAAGTACAAGAACAATTGAAGGCCACAGAATTATCTAGCCACTTTTTCTCCGGATGGAGGAAACTGAGATAAGTTTAGGTTGCTGAACATAAATACATACTCTGTTCTTATTCTATGTATTGCTTAGTTTCATTATTTAAGTATAAACTGTGGGAAACTCCAGATATCAGGTCTTCAAAAGATTGCTACTCAAGTGAGAGGACATTCCTTTACCTTTTATCCATGTGCATGTACACCTGGCTTGGTTTTGGCTGGGATAGTGTTAATTTTCTTCCCAGTAACTGATGCAGTGCTGTGTTTTAGCTTTAGTCTGAGAACAATGGTGATAACATACCAGTGTTTTAGCTGTTGCTCAGCAGCACTTACCCTGATCAAGGATTTTTCAGTCTCTCATGTTCTGCCAGTGAGAAGGAACACAAGAAGCCAGGAGGGAGCAGAGACAGGACACCTGACACAAACTAGCCAAAGGAGTATTCCATACCACAGCACGTCACACCCAGTATATAAACTGGGGGAGTTGGCCAGGAAGGACTGATTGCTGCTCAGGTCGGGCTGGTTCTCAGTCAGCAGATGGTGAGCATCACTGCTGTTTATTGTTGGGGTTTTTTTCTTTCTCTTTTAGTTTTATGTTCTTTTCCCTTGTTATTTCCCTTATCAGTAGTAATAGTACTAGATTTTATTTTAGTTATTAAGCTGTTCTTATCTCAAGCTGCGGGTTTTGCATTCTTTTGATTCTCCTCCCCATCCTGCCTGGGGAGGGGAATTGAGGGGGATGATTGAAGGGCTGCATGAGCAAATGACTGCATGGTACTCAGCTACCAGCTGGGTTTAAACCATGTGTCCTGGGTTCAGCAGTAGCAGTCATTTTTCTCCTTCTTAGTAGTTGGTGTAGTGCTATGGTTTTGACTTTCAGCCTGGAAACACCACTGATAACACCAATATTTTTAGTTACTGCTCAGCTATTTAGTCTGACCAAGGACTTTGTGAGCCTCATGCTCTGCCAGGGAGGAGGGGAAGTTGGAAGGAAGCAGAGACAGAATACCTGACCCAGACTAGCCAAAGAGGTATTCCATACCACAGCACATCATGCCCAGGATGTAACTGAGAGTTACCCAGAAGGGCTTGTTCACTGCTCAGTTGGGTTGGCTATAGGTCGGCGGTTGGTACTGTATTCTCTTCCCTTGTTATTTCCCTTATCATTATTATTATTGGTGGTAGCAGTAGTGTTTTGTGTTATACCTTACTTACTGGCTGCTCTTATCTCAACCTGTGGGAGTTACATTCTTTTGATTCTCCTTCCCATCCGGGAGTGGGAGGAGGAAAGGTGGGGGAGTGAACGAGGACTGCGCGGCTGATTTATGACTGAGCTTAAATCACAACACCATGACAAAACCATTGCATGTGCTTTGTGACATGCTTTCATAGCTTTAAGGCTACCAGCAAAGTTGGGTTTACCTACCACTCAAAAATTGCAAAATCTAGAGATGTAGCACCACACAGTCAGTGGGATATTAAACTCCTCCCTGTAGGCACTCTCTCTTGGAGAAAAAAGTTTAAAGAAAAAAATTCTTCTGATTTGCTTTCTGAGCAATGCTGATGCGTGAGAAGCTTAAGCTTAATAAGCAGAGACAAAGTATCCTTCAACAGAGTGAGCCCATGCATTGTGGTCACACCTAGTTCTTCAGATTGCTTTCCTGTTCCCACTTCCACAGATTGACTCCTCTTCCATGTAAGTTCTTCCACATACTGCAACATGCCTTTCATGTGGGATTGAAGAGGAAAAAGTAGAATCAAGTTAGAACAACTCCATCTGTCCCTGCTGGAGACCTCATGTAGACTAATAGCCTCTCTGGTTATGTCAAAAGCCTGTAATAAATGTGATGGTTAAAGCATGGCACTAGACTTTGGTACATAGCCCTTGTGAGGGAAGTCATTCATCAGCAAGTCAACATTATCCCTTTGTTGTGCTAAGGTCTGAAATCAGATTTGAAAGGACCCAGGCTGTGCTGATGTCTCTATCTGATTATCACTCCATTGGGCATGGAGTTTGGAGAGGCATTGGCCTTCATTAACAAGACTTTCCAAGCTCTTTGCTCTGCTCCTGAGTTTATTAGTCCCAGCTAGAGGCCCTGGAAGGGCACCTGTGACTGGTTTCTTTCATGACACCCTGAAGATCACAGAGCACTATAGATACAGTACCTTGTCAATACTTGATACATATTTCTTTAAATAAACATCGTGTAAAGAGATTATGATTCAACATCCTCTCTACAATGAACACTGGATATAAGAAGCATTATGCCTCTCTGAGGAAGATTTTGATTTTAAAATTATTTCCCTTCAGAATTCAAAATTGTAAACTTTCTTCTGCAAAACATAAAGGCAATTTTAGAGGTGCACAGAAATAATGCTTAAAAGAAACAAAAAATAAAAGCATTGGCTCTGGCTGCAATTGTATTTTTGAATTCTCTGTGTTTCTACATGCTCTGTGTTGTAATGATTACAGTCTTCTTACATATTGAGGAAAACTAAGCCAGTATTTTAAAGGCTAGAAACAGACACTATACCCAAAATATAGAAACTACTTGTGCTTTTTCTATACCAAGTCCTAACAAATTGTAAAATGGTCTTACAAAAGCTTTTGTGTCCATACCTACTTGGTAAATTATACAATTTGTTCCTTTAATGCATAAGTAAATAAAAATCAGGCACAAATCGGTATCATTGTCATTGAGAATAGAGTTCCTGCCACCAACATGAGTAGTTGCACAAATTCCTAATTCAGCATCAGATCCATTTTCTTTCTGAGACATGAATATTTTTGTTGATTTGCATACATCTAACTAATATTTGTGACATATTTACATACTAGTGCATTGTTTTGAATGTGTTCAGAATCTATATGAAACAAAAGAAAAACTGCATGGAAATATCGAAGTTACTTTACAGTAATTTAAGTAGTTTAGTTTAGTTTAGGCATTATTTGATATGTCTGTCTGCCAGCCATCCTGTCTTTCTACCTGTCTGTTTTTTCTCAAGTGTTTCTGCCTGCAGAAATACTTCTAAAATTCCAGTAAAGAAAAAGAGAGGTTTCTTAAACCATGCGGTTGTATATCCAAAAAGGTATCTTATTTTGGATGTGGTGTATTTTACAGTTTGACAAGTTGGAACTTTGTAAACTGACAATTGGGCATAGACAAAGGTATCCATTTATCTCATACATGTCTTGTTGAGGCAAAGCTGTCAGAAGAAATCTTATCGCATGGTTCCCCATTTGTTTTCTGTAGTGATTTATGAAGGTTTTGAAAAGGTCTTGTGATCCCATAGGCTGCCACGATTCTCTGACTCTTCTCTGTCAATGGATCAGATTTTTGACATTTTCTGAGAGCATTCAGAAAAGATTTGATAAATCAGCTTGTAGTGTTTATTTTAATTGATCTGAAGCCCATTCCTTCAAGAATTCATCAAACACTGTGACAGGGTCTGGGTGTGCTGCAGTGAAATGAAAGAACTGGGTTGGCCATGCTTCTGTGATGATGATATAGATATTTTGTTGAAAGTTCATGCTCACAGACGAGAAGATGTCATAGCTAATTTAGAATGTTGTAAATCTTGTGATGCAGATTCTAATTCATAAATCTCATCC
This sequence comes from Melopsittacus undulatus, assembly GCF_012275295.1. Lineage (NCBI taxonomy): Eukaryota > Metazoa > Chordata > Aves > Psittaciformes > Psittaculidae > Melopsittacus > Melopsittacus undulatus. Next base: position 39,371,928 of record NC_047530.1, on the reverse strand, counting down.
ATCACATGTGATTCATGAAACGATAGACAACCTTTGATGAGAAGGTACTTTTGTGTGTGTTCCAAGTTCTTTGCATTTTTTTCCACTTCAGAAATAAATCACTCCAGAACAACAGAATTCTGTTATGACAGTGGTGCTATAAAGGTCTCTTATTCTTTTGCATCTGTTCTTCTTCTCATGAGGGGTAACATTTCTTCTCTTTAAGATGCAGATGAATAAAGCTCTGTCTGTGCATGCACTTCACTTTATAACAGAGAAAAATATGTAACTGATTGCAGTGGTTCTGGTTGAGGAGTCATCACATTTGGCTGGTATAACCTGGGTCTCTTTTCTTCTCTCACAGGAACCTCCATCTGTTGAAAACATCACCACAAACACCTGTACTGATCAACCACAGTCAGTGTCTTTGATCTCTTCACTCATTCCTGTTGTGCTTGGTTGGTAAACCTGTAAGGAGACCATTGCAGGATCTGAGCCTCTCTCTTATCAGCCAATCCACTCTTTTTTCCTGCTATGTTGAGGCATTGCTGCTGAGTGGTGGCTGTGGATGGTCAAGGAGGGAATTTGTGGTGGTGTATTTGATCTCTCTAATTAAGGGAAATGAGCAGGGGATGACTGATAAGCAGGCTGGCCTATCAGGCAATGAATGATAATAAATAAATAAATAAATGTCACTCAACAGTGTTGCCAAGAAAACTGATGAGGGCTGGTATCAATCAATGTCTGTTTATCTGTGTAGGACTCTGTCTTCAGATACAAAGTTAAGGTAACTCCATGCATTATCAGAATAATAAAGTAACAAGGCCAAGCATTCAAAAGTTAAGTAGTCTTAGAATTAAGTTTACAGTGTAATATTCATTTGCCATCCTTTTGAATACACATTTCTATATTCTTCCTCAATGTCATGCTTGTGGTAATACTAAGTAGAGAATTGAGTGAACAGTTATTCATTGTTCTTAGTTCCTGCACGGAACTCAGGTGACCATATATTATTTTCTTACAATAATCTCTTTCACTTGTATTTTAAGTTCTATATGGAGAGAGGCTAGTGCTTCTTTTCAAAATTGTAAGTTGCTACTTCTCTGCATTGCTTGTTTTCTCAGAAGTGCTAGGTATGTGGCCTGTGGAAGAAGAGCATGATTGAGTTTGTGCTCAACACAGCTGGTGTATGAAATGATACAAGATGATCCTTAATGCAGATTTTAATGCCAAGTCTTTACTGAGTTCTTGAGTATGTACAAATGGCAGTTTCCAAAATCTTGTAGTTCAGTCCCATATTCATTGGAAGAGATAAAACATGCTTTGCTGAAGTGAAGACGTACTCCTCTTTAAAATCCTATTCTAGAGGGATAAAGCTGGATCCCTACAGTGAAACAGTATTTTATAGAAATACATGATTATATCAGTAACTGTTTCTCATTGCTATCTTTCTTGACGTTTTTCGAAATGCTTATGGCTGAAGGAAACAACCAGAGAGAATGCATCCTGGAATACTGGCTAAATGACTTTTTGTGGGATACTTCACAATGGCTAGAATAGCAGCAAGTGACCATCACAGACTGAAGAATGAAATCTAAAGTATTCACTATCTACTCAGTGCAGGGCTTTTTAGGTTACTCATTCCTTTTTGCCATTTAGAGCAGACCTTACCACTGGTTACCAGAGAGGTCAACAGTTTCTCCTGCCATACATGGGCCAAAGAATTTGGAGTTATCTTTTTTTCCTGACTTCTTTTTGAGTTTATTTTGCTTACCTATGGCTTCTTTTGCATATGATTAAGCAAAGGTTTGTCTGCTCACATAATTACGGGTAGACCTGCAAAGCAATTCTGAAGGCTCTTTCTGAGAGGAGCTATCAGCATAGTATGAATTTCAATGCAGTGTTCTTCTCCTCCAAACGAAGAAAAGCTTAAATTTTCTGCAGTACTGCAGTATTCCAGATGTCATCTAACAGGGAAGACTGAGGGCTAAGTAGACATAATTCAAGGTGAGGGATTGAACACCTGGACTCTGCTTTTCTTCACAAACTTCTCTTTCTTTCATCCTATGCATCTTTTCCTCTCATTATTTTTTTCATCTAGAGTAACAGTAGCACAAAAGTAGTTATCTGTGTGCCTGATTCTAAGCCCTGCCTTTCACAGGCATCTTTCTTTAAAGACATTGAGATCCTAACTTTATCTAGTGTTGGGCCAAGACTCAGCAGACAGATTCAACTGCACTTAATCTCCCAGTCATGTTGGTCCAGTCTGTCCATGGTCAGCCTTGATGTACCACACTCTTGCTACTCCACTGTGGGCTGTCTCCTTAACAGAAGCAGTTGGCATTTCCAAAGCGTGTATATTGCTTGACCATTTTTCTTAGAAGAATAAATGTACATGAGAATTTGGAATGGACATTTCAAAGGAATAGAGCCACTATGTAGAAGCCGTCATAGAAAGCTGTTTAAAAGATACCCTGGACTCTCTAAGAGAGCAATTTTAGAAGTGCTGGCAGCTGTACACAGACTTTAAAAGCCCAGTGCATTGCCAGCAGGTGAAGTTTTTCAGGATGTCTGTAATTCTGAGTTTTTATAATTTTTTTTTTACTTGACCAACTGCCAATCTAATCAGTTGGTAATGAACTTGATGTTTTAGCTATGAGCTCAAGTAAGAAAGCAAGAGAGCACTCAAAGTCTGCAACAGCAGGATCAACAGATTTTTCAGTGTTACTTCTACATTAAAGAAGCAAATAATTTGGAATTTAAATTAATGATAGAATTAACCACTTTTTCAAATTCTTCCAAGGGTGCTTCAGCTTCTGATATCAATTTTTTTCTACTCAGGAAGGCTGGAAAAGAAATATGCTTTGAACATGAGTATTTTTAATCTCCAGCAATGTTTTGTGTTTTCTGCCACCTCGACCACCAAAATATTGAATGGCTCTGACTCTTTCCAAAGTGTATTCTTTTTGATCTGGTCACTGTAAATAAGTGAAATTTCATAAAATGCATTCTGGAATAAACAGATTTGCCAGTCATAAAGCAAAAAAACAGACAAACAAAAAACCTGTAGACCCTCTTAGTTTGTGGGTTTGGATAGGAAGGAAGGAAAGTGAATTTATTATCTATGCACTGAAGGTTAATTCAACAGATATCACACTAAAGCCCTCTTTTTGTTCTGTTATTGTGGACGATCTTTTTAATGTAATTCAGGGGAACATAGAACTCAGTGCTCAGCTAGTATGAATTTTCATGGCTGTATTGAAACCAATGGAGCTAGATCAATTTACTTCAGCTAGGATTTACTATTTATTTTTAAAACTACATTATTCTGAGTCCGTATTTGAAAAGTGATTTCACAGACATTTTGCAACAGTGGGTAGTTCTTAGTTGTTCCTTTTTTGCTCTAAAGAAGCAATTGCTGATAAGTCTCATCAAATGATGCTTCTCAAAACAGCAGCTCTGCCACTTTATATTAGTGGAAGACATCAGGTTAAGTGTGAGTGAGTTAAGAAAGCATATCCTTGCTAATTAATGTATTTTCTGTATTGCCCTGCTTTTGGTAGCAATTCTTTCATCCAACCAGAAAAGTACCATAACAAGCAGGTGTTACAACAATCTTAGCCCAGAGGTATCCAAGTCTTTTTGCCTGGCAGCATTCCATCTACAGACTGGAAATAGCTTTTGGAGAAGTTGTCAGTGAGATTTATTGCATTTTGGAATTTCCATTGATTAATTATCTCTCCAATTCTTCACCATAGGCAACACCCTGAGTTTTGAGACTATGCATTAAAACTTACTGTGCTTGTGTTCATCAATTCAAAACTGTGAAATTTTGATAAGTCATATCTTACAGGAAGGGAGACAGAGATGGTTAGATGTAGCTGTGCTTCTGTACTTCTTCACAGACCACATAAAACAGAGGAAACCATCCAGGCAGGGTTTTCTTACCAAATCTGCAACTAGCCTTCATAATTGCCAGTAGTCACATAAGTAGTGTTACTTCAACAGCAATGACAAGTCATGGAGTTATGGCTGGTTGGTCTGCTAAGAACCAAGTTATTCATGACATTTTGTGAAGGGATAATGGATTTAGATTTTATTTAGTTAATTTTCTTTCCTGTATACAAAGATTAGCATGGCTTAAAGTAAATTAATAGCACAGTACTTATTAAAATTATTTTATTGCTTTCAAACATAAATATGCAAAGACCAGACAGAAAAGCCACTCTTATTGTATGTTTACCATTCTAACCCAACTAAAAGATATTTATTTCAGCAGCTACTTGTAAAAAAATCTCTTTCTAACATAAATCTTGGGTCTTAAAGGAGTGGAGCAGTAGACTAACCAGCTTAATAAAAAGAGAAAGATGATGCAACTAATCAGTGCATTGAAACCAGTGTTATCAAATCATTTATTGCACTAAATACTATCTCAAGTTCTGTTGCAAAACAATTAAAGTACTGATGGCAGGCTTAAGTTACTTCAAATCATTTGGCAGAATTGATCCACAATTATCTTTGTAATCCCTGAAGCCCCAACCACTAAGTCCTCCATCCACTTTATATTTCCTACGCACAGTTCTCATACCTGTCAGCTGCCATGCTCAATATCCACTGCAACCAGCAACTTCACTGGGCCCAAGAATTCCACTCTAAATCTGGTTGTGCTCTGAATACTGAAGTTCAAGTGTGAAGAGCACTTGTATTACAGTATACACATCAGCTTTCAAAGAGCTTGTTGTTTGTAGTCTCATTTGCTGTGTGTATGAATATGTGTGATCATGGAATAAGTGACATCAAATTAGATGCTCTCTGTGGACACTTATTTAGTATTTGAAAGGGTGCTGTCTTCTATTTAGTGTTACAATGCTTGTAGTAATACTACTTTTTAGGAAATGTTATGTTCATCTCTAATACTAATCTAATCTCTAATACTAGTAATCTAAAAAGAAATAGAAAAATGTCTTTAGTGCAGTTTTGTACAAGTTCTCCAAAATGTAATACAGACATTATCATATCAGATGAGTAATTCATACAGCATGGCACCTTTCCTCTGGCACTTTAGAAATGCAACTCCCCTTGGCAGGGAAAATGTCAGTCCAAATGATTAGAGTTTAGCACAGTTACATGTACCAGAGCACAAAATTAGACAGTAGCAAGTGTTAGCCTGAATTATAGGCAGTGATTTTTGTGATACCCATAATAATTTGGAGATTTGTGCCTCTCACATCATCATTCTAAAACCTAGACGCCAGATTTTCTTCTGTGTCTAATGGCATGAGAGAAAAGGCATGGGATGCAGGAGAGGAAATTTGGCCTTTTACCATGCACATGTTAGACCAGAATGTGCCCACAGCAGGAAACAATGGAAGAGGTGCAAGACAGCTTAGTGTTGGGGGAATGAGTTCGTACTTGACTTAACCATTTTAGTTTTGAGCTACGAAGTCAAACCAGAAGAGTCCCACTGGAGATTTCATTGTGGGATTCTCTGAAAAGATTTTTCCTTGTGAAGCCCCTGTGCAGTCTAAAGAGAACGAACCAAGACCAAGAGCACACCACTACTTTCTGCAGAATTACAGGAGGCTTCCATTTCACTTCCACTAGTCCTGGCCCTCAGATAGAAAAGGTTTTTAATTGCCTTCCTACTGTTAAAGCTTATCCCCACTTGTTTAGTCTCCCCAGTTCAGGCATCGGGCATCAATGCACTTTTGCTTGTTTGAATGCCAGTATATTGAACCATTCGAACAGAAGGCGCCACTTAGTCCATTACCCAGTCAATTTTCAGTTTAAATACCATTCTCATAGGTTTGTAAGGGATTAGAATTGGTTTGAGTGGCACAGGGAGCTTTTTGGTCTCTATTGCACAAAACAGGGAGTTATTCTTATCTCCTTGATAATAAGTTGCTCAGAGTAAGGGAAGAAAACAGAATTTCAGTTATTGAATATTTAATTTTGGACAGCAGTTTAATCAGAAGTGGGATTTGGGCAATTGCTCTAGCCCCCACCTTACATCCTGCAGTTTCAGTTCTTAGCATTCCTTAATTATCCCACTGAGATGTTTGAGGAGCAACTAGTAGTAAATGAACTTGGCAAATCAGCTATTACCCAAGTAATGAAATACAAATACATATGTCTGACAATTCTACAGGGAAATTGTCGAAGCTAGGATTCTCCATGGATTGTATTGGCCAAGAGAGAAAAAACAGGTGTTGTTATCAAAATCTGTATACAAACAATTTGACTTGCGTTTTAAAATAATGTGGAGCATTTTCCCCCTTCAGCTAATTCCAGGCATGTCAGTTAATGTATAGAGAGCACTGATTGTCAAATAATGAATCTGTAATGGCTGTGGATTCACACAGTGACGTAGTTCTAAATATTCAAGGATTTTACATTAACATTATATCTAAGAATGCGTATCAACTTTGCATCTAACCTTAAACAAAGGAGAGTTCAGCTCTACTGAGAAAATTGATTTTATTCAACAGGAAGGCGAGGGGAATTAGTACATTCAATATTTGTAGAAAGAAAATAGCAAAGCCCACAAGTCTGGGTAGTTTGAGATTGTTCTTTGTTTCAGTAATTATACCTTTATACGTTAGATCTCATATTTGCACTTTCAGAAGTATTTTGAATGGTTTGTGCATCAATCATGTCCTGGACCTGCTAGATTTCTACACAATTTTAAAATTAATTTACAGCCAAACTAATTCAAAATGAAACTGAGCTTTAACTTTACATCTGGAGCTATCTCATTCTCTCTGTCTGGGACATTAGAACAATTTAATTAGTAACCAAATGTCAGTTGCCTGTAGTTCTTTTGCATGATATCTCAATGTGCTAATTTCTTAAATTAACATAATTTATTATTTAAGCTGTCTTTGATTTCGGGGACAGAGTTGTTTGAATTATTTCATCTGAGGCCTTTCATTCATATGCAAGAGGACACAAATAAGAATAGTTCATCAGGATGAATTTACTAATGTTTACTGTAGAATGATAAGCCAATGTAAAGCTAGAAAAGCTTCTCAAGCCTTGCAGATCTCCATTTTGCCATTAGCCGTACCAGTTTAAATAGTATGCCGCAAGAAATATCGACAGGTCAAGTACAGCAGAGAAGAGTGTGTGTCCCAGCGGCCTTTACACTGACAGTTTCTCCCACATTAAAGAGTTAACTAGCAGCCTACCAGCTCAGAGTGGAAGCTAATGAATGAAATGGAGATTGATATAGACTCTCTTTGGAGGTGCATCGATCTGTATCTTCTGAACTCAGCTTAGGAATTCTGCAGGCAGCATTGCATGAGTAACCCTGGCAAGGTGCCCATTAGCAAATAACTCTTTTAATGTTTGTCTTCAATTGATTCACTTATTGTTGTACTCACTACTATGTAGTTCTGAAAACTTTCTTGTATTTTGCCACTGTAGTAACAAGTTATGTAAAGGTCTACAACGGGAATTTGATTTTGGAACTACGAAACCGAAGCAAATTCTTAACCAACTTTTTTGATTCTGCTTATTTTCTTCTCCTGCTTCCTGCCCCCATACAGAATAGCATCAGCTGTCAACCAGGATGCACAACTGCCACATACACCCCAAAACTGAAAATTTCAGTAGTTTTGTAAACCGTTTTATTCTGCTGTGTAAGCTGAGCAGGCAAAAGCAATATGCTCTTAACTGTGAAATAGTTTCATTTATTAATTTAAATTGGTACTAAATTATAGAGGTGTATGTAGGAGTAATTTGTTTTTTCTGATGGCCTCTAGCATGGAACATACCAAGACAAGTTTCAGCAGGAAGGCCTTCTGTGTTTTCTGGTTAGCATTTCAGGAAAGGAGGGACCCTTGTTCAACAGTAGAGAGAGAATTAATCTCCCTGTTTCAGCTGTCTGAAAAATAGTCACCTAATTCTAAGTCCATGTCTAAATTGCTGTGTAGTCAAAACGGGAGGGCAGTTCACTCCTGTCTTGAACTCCTGTGAGTAGTTGTCTGTAGACTCTCTTCATCAACTAGGAGGAAGCATATACAACTAATCTTGACTACCTGTCAAGTTTTATGATAAGAAACCTAAACCATATGTATAGGTTGAATGCTTAACCCTGTAAGCAAATTTAAGTATGCAAGCAGGCTAGTGAAAACAACCAGAAATGATGATCTAATGTTGCTGAGGCAATGTAAATCTCAAAACCCTACACCTGCAAAATATCAGTAGAGACTTTGGGCTGTAGACTTCATCATACAGAAAATTCAAATCTGGCTGATGGCTCTCCAGCTCTCCACATTTAATGTAGATACCAATTTTCAAAGCATGTAAAATTATAGAACTAGTAACTCTAAGAAGAAGTATTCAGAGGTGGTTGTTCTGTCTGCATCTAAATTGTCATTAGGAGAGGAAGACAGAAGCCACTTAGTGACATTTTACAGAAAAGTTTAAACCAAACACATTTAAGAACAAGCTACATTGTTCCATCTGTTCTCTTTTTTGTCAAAAGTTTTCTGTCTATCTTTTGTTTTTCAGCCTGCAGTGTAGGCAGAGATCTTTTCATGGTAAAATAATTGTTTTAATTATAGGCTTGAATCAAGCATCTGTAAATCAAGGTGGAACCTGATGTAAAACTATCGATTCCTTTGAAATATTTTTTATATCGAAAATCAAAACAAAAAAAACATAACAATTTAAAATTATAAAATTATATATTTTTATAGAAAAGTATTGAGAATTTGTAGTTATTATTTTAAAGACTTTTCATTGTTGACAGCAGTAACTGGACAGAGACTTGGGTGACACGGTTTAGTGTGAAATGTCCCTGCCCATGGCAGCAGAGTTGGAACTAGATGATCTTAAGGTCCTTTCCAACCCTAACTATTCTATGATTCTATGATTCTAATTACTATCGGGTTGGTTTTTTCTTAATAATCATGTGTATCTTATGAAACTTTCTTCCTTAGTTGCCTACTTAGAGTTATAAGTATTAACTTGGGAGGTATTAAGTAAAAAGACATATTCATCTAGGCACATCATTTATTAAAATTATTGTTTAATTTCATTGTTGGAACTGCCTATTTTGATTAAGAAGTTGACATGATAAAAAAGTCAGGAAATTTTAATTTTACAAAAGTGAAGGTCTTCTTGTTTGCTTTAACTCAAATTTGATACCACCATTTTCCCTAAGACAGAAGCAAAAAAATAAGTAGTTTTTACCTTCTGAACCAAATGGATTGTCAGGCATGCTCGACATTATTCTATAGGCAAGGCCACAGAAAATCAATACATATTAGGTAAGGTTTAATTTATTTGTAGGCTATTAAAACTAATGACTTTTCTGTTTGTCTATTTTCTTTTTAGATTTTGATTTCATGATTAGGTGCAATTTTATCCTCCCATTGAAATACAAACAACAAGAACTGTGATGTCATTATATTTTTTGTAAAAGAATAGGTACATGAACAAACAACACGGAAGTGGAAACTGTACATTAAAAGAGTTTGGCACAGTGCAGTCAAGCTTATCGGATTCCCACCTGGGATGACACAATGCATTTTCTACTATAATATTTTTGTTTATATTACAGCAGCACCTGGAGCCTCCAGATAGTCTTCAGCATGTTATGCCAGGCACTGTACAGTTATATTCATAGAACCATGAATGATAGAATGGTTAGGGTTGGAAAGAACCTTAAGATCATCTAGTTCCAACCCCCCTGCCATGGGCTGGAACGCCTCACACTAGACCCAAGGCTCTGGCCAGCCTGGCCTTGAGCACTGCCAGGGACAGAGCATTTGCCACTTCTTTGGGCCACCTGTTCCAGTGGCTCACCACCCTCACAGTAAAGAACTTCATTAGATCTAACTTGAACTTCTCCTGCTCTAGTTTAAACCTATTTCCCCTTTATCCTATTGCTACAGTCCCTGATGAATAGTTCCTCTCTGGCATCCTTGTAGGCCCCCTTCAGATACTGGAAGGCTGCTATGAGGTCTCCACACAGCCTTCTCTTCTTCAGGCTGAACAGCCCCAACTTTCTCAGCCTGTCTTCATATGGGAGGTGCTCCAGTCCCCTGATCATCCTCATGGCCCTCCTCTGGACTTGTTCCAACAGTTTCATATCCTTATGTTGAGGTTACCAGAACCGCACATAGTGCTCCAAGTGGGGTCACACGAGAGCAGAGTGACTGGGTAACCCCCTTGACCTGCTGGTAACACTTCTTTTGATGCAGCCCAGTTGGCATTCTGGGCTGTGAGCCCACACTGCCGGCTCATGTTCAGTTTCTCATCAACCATCACTCTACAGGAAGGAGGACTGTAACTGAAAATCTTTCCTGTGATTATTTTCTCATCTGAATTGAATAAACAGAAGTAGTGTGAAAGAAAATAATACTGTCATTGTTCATAAGGAAATGAGATACTGAGAAATGAAGCAAGATACTCAAAGACACTTAAAAGCATTGCAATTTAGAAATTATTTAGAATTCCTTGAGATAAATACAGTATGCTGAATGCCAAGACAAAGTTTTGCGTGTTATACTGGGTGATTTTCTTGCTTAAAATATTTTCAATTGTACTACAATTCATGCGTGCCCATTCTGTAAACAGTCTTGCAGTAAAGTGAATGTTCAGGTGCTAGATGCTGTTGTTTGGAAGTGCATAAATGTAGAAAGGAGGATACTCTTTTTGCAAGAAACTTTCACTGAAAATGTAGGTGGAGGTTGCTTTCTTGTTGTATTAGGAAAGGTCGCATTTGGCCTAGCAATAGTAACTCCATGGTTCTACTGTAATTTCATGTATTACCAGATCCCATTTCTTCGACTTAGTCAGCCCCATCTTTTCATGCATGCTTAGCCTGCTGCACCTCTGGACATTGACTCCAGCACCATTTCAGTTAATCAACATTAACAAACAGGTAAGCTACTCTCTGACCTAAATGGAATGTTAACTTTGTGCAGTTCTGGTGTCCTCAACATAAAAGGACATGGAACTGTTGTAACAAGTCCAGAGGAGGGCCACGAGGATGATCAGGGGACTGGAGCACCTCCCATATGAAGACAGGCTGAGAAAGTTGGGGCTGTTCAGCCTGGAGAAGAGAAGGCTGCGTGGAGACCTCATAGCAGCCTTCCAGTATCTGAAGGGGGCCTATGGGATGCCGAGGAGGGACTATTCATCAGGGACGGTAGTGATAGGACAAGGGGTAATGGATTAAAACTTAAACAGGGGAAGTTTAGATTGGATATAAGGAGGAAGTTCTTTACTGTGAGGGTGGTAAGGCACTGGAATGGGTTGCCCAGGGAAGCTGTGAATACTCCAAGCCTAGTGGTGTTCAAGGCCAGGTTGGACAAAACCTTGGGTGACATGGTGTCATGGGTTGAGCAGTAGCAGTCATTTTTTCTCCTTCTTGTAGCTGGTGCAGTGCTGTGTTTTGAGTTATGGGCTGGGAACAGTTGTTTGATAGCAAGCATGTTTTGAGGGTGTTTTTGTTCAAGGCCTTTTCTGAGCACGTGCTCTGCCGGGGAGGAGGGGAGCCGGGAGGAAGGACAGACAGGACACCTGACCCAGGCTGGCCAATGAGGTATTCCATACCATAGCACGTGATGCCCAGGAGGCAACTGGGAGAGGGAGCTGGGGGGGTGGAGCTCTGGAGAAAAATGGAGGAGGGAGCACGCGGTGCTCGGCTGGGCAGGGTGGAATGAGTTATGGGTCGGTGGCTGGTGGGGTGTTGTATTCTTTTTGCTTGTTATTGGCTGTATCATTATTATTTGTAGTAGTAAATGGTGGTAGTGATTTTGTGTTATGCCTTAGCTATTAAACCGTTCTTATCTCAATCTGTGGGGGCTACATTCTTTGGATTCTCCTTCCTAACTCTCCAGGAGTTGGGGGACTTGGCATGGTTTAGTGTGAGGTGTCCCTGCCCATGGTAGGGGGGCTGAGACTAGATGATCTTAAGGTCCTTTCCAACCCTAACTATTCTATGATTCTAGGAATCATAAACATTTGTGACTACATGGCCAACTTTTAAGAAAACTTTGTAAGTACAAATAGCTGTATCACTGTCTTCCTTACCAACACAAAGATATTTCAGCACCAAAGTGGAACTGTGCAAGACTCAAGTAAGGAAGTAGAGGGTGTATAACAGAAAGATCAGGCATTTCAAAGCGATTCTTTACACTGGTAATAGATATGGCAGATGTATGAATTTTGTTAGGATTCTTCTGACACCCATGAACACAGATATATTTTACAGTAATGTAACTGTCCTAAATCCCTAGCAGGGAATACAATGACTTCTAGTATTATTTTTCACCATGCTGGCTACACTAAAGAAGCAGTATTTGATTAATTTCTTGAAGTTATTTGACTTTTTTAAAAAGGCTATGATAACCTTTTAACCCTGGTTTAGGTCTAGTTGTTCAACCAGTGTTATACCTAGATCAGATACTTAGACAAAGATAAATTACTGAAACAAATACAAAAGGCGTTGTATTTATGTCTCACAATATTTACCATAGGATAAGCGTGTAAGAATATAACTCCCAAGATTTTCAGCTATGTCTTTTTCTGATTTATTTGTATCAGTGTTTTGATTTTTATGTTTATGTCAAGAGAGAATGGAAATTGTAGCAGACATTCTAGCTTTGTTTAATATACTTAAGTAAATCACTGAGGATATCCTAAGTAATGTTTTTGTATGTTTCTGAAATAGCATATTTTGAAATTTTCCTGTGTTTAGCCTTTTCCTACAGGTCAAATATGAAAGCAAATTTCTTCAGAGCTCTGTTTTAGTGACTCAAAAGCTGGGGAAAATCAAAACTTTTCATTTGTTGTCAGTAAATTATTAAACCTTTTGACTTCAAACAATCAACTTTATAATCTTGCTAAACAATGTAATAACTTAGTAGATTGAGTTTTATTCTTTCAAATCTTATTCTGAAACTTTCACTGTCTTTATCAAAAGCTGTAACTTGATGTAGTTGTAAACGCACGATCAACAAAGGCATACAGAATGGAAACAAGGAAGGGTATAGGAGGAGTTTTATTAGCTTCCTTGAGGAAAGGGCTGTATTGTCTTTCTTCCATCCTTATTTCTGAAATATGAGACACTTACTCTTGTCCAGTGCTTTAAATTACTTCACCTGATCTATAAACATTAGTCAGGATTGACCATCTTTATTCTAACACTTTGAGCTTGATATCTTTTCCCCAACTCATCTGATTCTTCTGATCCTGCCACTGCAAAAAAGGAGGTACCATGGTGAGTGTATACAATCTCTCATTCTCTTTTACACTCTTGTGGTTCATGACCCATCTCAGATACTTTTTGTACATTTTATTGTGCATCTCATTGTATTGACACAAGATGCAAGTTGATGTTTTAATAAAATCTATGTACATTTTGACTTCTAAATTATCAGCTTTTTCATTGTTAGTGTAAAACTGAGATTTCAGGAAGGAGGATGGCAAAATCCACCAGAAGTCTTGCTTACATACTCACAAAAGAAAAATGTGAGGGACACACAGCATTCTGGAAATGTACTTGAAAGTGCATCTTGGTTGTAAGGCAGGGAGTGTGTAAGTTTCTCTCTAAGAGACCCTTGAGAAGTGACAGAGAGATTTTACCCTCTGCAATTTGTCAGTGGACCTGCATGGAGAAGACGTTTTGCTGACTGCCTCCTTCCACTACTGAATCCATTTAAGACACTTGCAGATTAGCTGTTATACTGCTCTACCAAGTGTATCTGCTCTGTTAGACGCAGCAGCATATGTGGTGATGAAGCTGCCTGGGAAGGAAATCTTAACTAGAAATGGCCTGAGTCACAGCTTCACAGTGACAGTTCTGCCCACATTTTATAATTTCCTTCCTTGTATTTTCTTTCAGTTTGCTGAAATGCATTAATTTAGTTTTCAAAAGGGGTGTGATATGGAAGCCAGTTCACATGAAAAGGTACCATCACTGATGTGCTCTTTTCTTTCTG